>NW_013952458.1:166742-173695 GCF_001266775.1 Austrofundulus limnaeus
CGTGATAAAACCTATGAATTATCGTGATAAATTTTTTAGTCCATATCGCCCATCCCTAGCTAGAACTAATAAAAACTAAACTAAAACTAAGCATTAAAAATGCAATAATAACTAATAAAAACTAGCAAATCCACTGTAAAAAAATAATTAAAACTGAAGTAAAAGAAAAAAGTCACAATAAAATAAAACAAAACTATAATGGAAAATCCAAAACTTTTATAACCTTGGACCTCTCAAACACAGGTGAGTGGTTCCCAATTTTAGGCTAACCTAAATTCTACATGAAACACAATATGGAAGAGATCATGTGTATTTCTATAAGAATAATTTCTTATATAACATATAGTATATTCAATAAATACTGACAGAATGTGACCCTCGGCTTGGACCAACTTTTGAATTTTAGCCGTCTTGTATCCATACATTTAACACCTCTCAGGTAAATATTGTTAATTTGTAACGTGTTTACTGGTAGCTGAGGGGACGTTAATGATGTATGTTAATACAACTGAAAAAATTAACCTGCTTTTCCAATCTACAGACTTTTCACTGCAAAAAAAGCTAAAATGACTCATTTTACTTGTCTAATAAAATAATCCACACAGTAAAAACTAAGAATTATGGCTTCAAACAGTTGTAGAAGTACTGATTGTGACCCTGAAGTACTTATGCCAGGTGTTAAAATACATTTAAAATGATAAAATATATCCGTACCTGAGCTGCTGGATGAGGTCCTCCCCCTCCTTGATGACATTGACGGTGACCTGCAGCGTGGTCTGCTGCTGCTGGCCGAAGCGTTTGATCAGATCCTGGACGGCCTCCACAGACTCAGCGTAAACGTCGTCCAGCAGCTCCTTCTGCAGCTCCTCTAGCCACGTCCACAGCTGGGGAGAAAGGACAGGAAACGGTCATTCTAACAGCTGGGTCACATCAGTGTGTTTGATAACTGAAGTAGTTTTTGTACTAACTGTTATCTCCAAGCTGAACTGTGTAGTTCTAGCCACCTAGGTGCACTTATGTTCCCACTCTAAACCACCAAAAGAACACCCCCAGTTTGAGAAATGTTTGAGTGCTTGGAATAAATATAAAAATCTGCAGAACACTTGATGTTATCTGTGATTAATCCCCAATGCTGGATGTGTCTGTGGACAGCTCTCATCCACACGAGCACACGGCCCACCGTCCTCTCCAGAGTTACGTCACCCCCTCCACTCCCCACTGCCCACCTCTTTGACGTGCGTGTGGAAGGCCACAGACATGTCCAGGAGGACTTTGCGCTGCTCCACGCGACGCACGAAGTCCTGGATCCGGTCTTCGAGCTGGTGAGCAGCCTGGTAGATCTCCTCCGGGTCGCACTCTCCCGTCTGGGCCAGCTGCTCGGCCGCCTCCAGCAGCTTGTCTGCATTGGTGTACGTGTTCTGAAGGCAGAGACGCAGGAGGACGTGCACGTGTTAGATCAGGAGGACAACGAAGAGGGAGCGTTAGGAGGACACGGGCTGATAAAACAAAAGGCTGCACCGAGGTCAAAAATTATTTTAAAGAGTTTATTTAGATTTGAAGAAAAGAATGACATTTTTATGACTGACTAAGATAAGATAAGATAAGATAAGATAAGATAAGATAAGATAAGATAAGATAAGATAAGATAAGATAAGATTTTACTGATCCCTCAGTGGGGAAATTTGCACATTACTGCAGCTCAATACAGGAGAGGGTGAGATAGAATAAAGAAAGATAAATAAAAGAAAAAAAACTAGTATTAAAAGACTAGTATTTGGATAAGATTTTTATTCTGCCTAATATCTAATTTCCAGCTTTCTGAAGAATTTTTACCTTTTTTTTATAAAAAAAACTTATAACAAACTGGACTCTGTGATTCTGAACTGTAACACTCAATTTTCAAAAAAAGTTATGAAAAAATCCACTAAAACATGATTACATAAAGCTGTTTAATAAGTCATATTCAAATTTATAGCTACATTAATCCTCTTATTTGATTCTTCCTGAAAAGTTGAAAAAACTTTATCAAAAACAGGTTTTCAACTTTTCACAGGGATTGAATTCAACATTATTATTATTTACATTGCGAGCTTTTTATCAGTCGGACACAACTGATCTGTTTTTATACAAGGCCTGTGCATGTTACTTTATTACGGTATAGAATTAAACTATATACTAGGGATGCAAGTTATCGATTAGTGAATTAATCTAAAGTTGATTTATTTTATCGATCAACTAATGATTAATTGTCTTTCTGAAGGGATAATTTTTTACATGCTAAATTAAAAAAAGTACAGTATTATTTTAACAATTCATTGTGCCAGCTGTGTTAAACACTGACTGAATGAACTGAAAATTGTAGATTTCTCACACATTATTAAACGTGGGCACATTTATAAAATATAACAAACAGGAATCTGTTAGGTTGCTAGTTGGAAAAGAATAAAATAAGTGAAACACTTAATCCACCCTGAAGATGAAAAAATATCATTTAAAAACAGGGTAATATTTTAAGAGAAAGATTTACTCAAAAACAAATTACAAACATAATAAAATATCCCTGAAAGACGTGACAGTATAAATTATTAATGTTTGTTTACATTCCCTCTGGTTCTATCTTAGCTGGACTGCTGATTTGACATCAGCTACAGTTCATTTGATTGGTTCACTGGTTACGTCGCACAGATGAGATTAACTTCAAGTTAATTCTTTGTAGCGACTGGAACAGTTTTTTTTTCTTTCACACATTGTTAAACTTTACAAGAAGAAGCTAACGTTAGCTAAAGTTAGCTTACCGTTCTCTCTAAAGTCCTGCTCTCTTGTTTAAAGCGTCATACTGCTGGATGGTCCGATACAGCTTTCAGTACTTTTCCTTCGAGTTTGGTGTCCATTATTACTGTTGTGTCGCAAATAAAACTAAACAAGATTTGCGTGTTTAATAATGACGCTGCCCACGTGGAGGCTGCTCTCTGCTCTGCTGACTGAGAGCAGCGGCGCCCTCTACTGAAAAGTCAAAACTACACCGAAATAAGTTTTAAACGGATGTTTTCAATTAATCAAATGGAAGAATTTTTAATCTAATAAACCATTTTTCGACATCCCCAGTATATACCTGAGAAACATGTAATATTGGCCCTTTAATGTGTCCCTTTGATACTGTGGAATGACGCAGACAGGAAGTAAAACTTACCTGAGCCACTTCCTCAAAGTCCTCATGGCGTTTCTGAAGAGCTCGGGCTCGATGGAGGGACTTTCCCACCCCTGTGTGTTTGCTGAGGAAGGCCTCGCCGTGGTTTTCTATCCAGTCCAAAACCTGGAACCAAAACAAACCGAAATGAGATGGACGAGGAGTGGGCGTCCAGCGGGGGGAGGCGCTGTGAGGTGGGAGCTGTGTGTTTATCATAAACAAAACTGTAAGAGCAAAGTGATAACATCAATAAGGATTTGTATTGTGGGATGCATTTCACTGAGCCCGCCTTCACAAACAGACATTTCTGCACTTTGTCCTTCATAGCGAGAATGAATAAACACCATCTGCACGGACATATGACCCAGTTCAGTTGCCGCAGCAACAGTTGCCATGTCAACACGCTCAGGAATGCCCATAATTTTTGGACAGCAACAGTATTATCGTATTGGATCATTTGATTGTGGCACGCTCCCTTTTTTATTTATTTATTTATTTTTTGCAGTGTTGTGACGCTCCTGCTCCTGCTATGTGTCAATTGTCATTCGCAGGTGCGTCCTGTTACCTGATTACCTTCCGGGTCTGTTGGAGGCGGAGTCAGAGCGGTCTTAAGCAGCCAGCAGTGCATGTGTGAGCAGAAGTACGCAGAGGCACACAGACACACGTTGATGTAGACGTTGGCACAAGTGACAGAAGAGCTGCTGAGGAGGAACAGCTGAGCAGCAGAGTCAGCAGCTGAAGCGCAGCAGCTCGGTAGGCAGCGAGATGGCGCAGCCGAAGGAGCAGTGGGGAACCAAGTCGTGATTGCTGGTGTGAGGAAAGGCATCAGGTATGCTGGGATCTGAAGATGTCAAAGAGCGGGACTCCTACGAAGGTGTGGAGCATGCAGGTGATCTTCATAAGGACCAAAGTGGCGTACGAGGATGGCTTGGTGGCGCAAAAAGGCTGGAACTGACTGAATGTTGACGCACGGACCAGGACAAGAACGACAGCTTTCTTCTGGAAGGAGACGACTCCGAGAGAGGCTGTTAAATGGTGGACAAGAAGGTCTACCGGGAGCACGACGGTGGACAGGACAGTGACCAGTCAGAGACCTTGGTGTGGAGGCAGATCTGGCACTGGACCACACAGCTGAAGTGGTCCAGGTGGTGAGACAGACGCTCTGTGCATCCAGTGTATGGAGCACCGAGGGCGACACCAACTCACAGTTTTTTACTCCTAGACACTCCTAGACTAAATGGCCTTCTAAAGGTTTAAAACTGGCATCTTGTGTCGTGTTTCCAATTATGTTGCAACTCTTACAGCTGGGTCTTAACAAGTGTTTACTCAGCAGAAAATCTTCACTTTTCAGAGAATGATCTAACATTCTTGTTCAAAGCTGTGGCAGGAGGAGTGAAAGTTCCTGCAGGATCTATCTTCAGAGAATATGACTGCGGCCACAAGCAAACCGTCTGTTCAGTTCAAATCCTTCCACCCGCGACGCTAACCTGTTATTTTCAAATTACTATGTGAGTTTTACAGAGAAAAGTCTGTGATGACCCTAAAATTACACAGTTTAGATGCAGATAAGCAGCAGAACACTGTGTGTGTGTGTGTGTGTGTGTGTGTGTGTGTGTGTGTGTGTGTGTGTGTGTGTGTGTGTGTGTGTGTGTGTGTGTGTGTGTGTGTGTGTGCGGGACGTCCTGCTGAAACACGCAGAGCTGCAGCCGTTGGTGCAGCCGCACTTTGCGGTGCTGCCAGATGTTCTCCAGCTGCCTCTGGTGGTGCAGCACCTCGTGGATGATGTCGAGGACGTGGTGCCCCGCCTTGGAGTAGTTGGCAGACGCCGTCAGCGAGTCGGTGCTGCCCGGGGTCAAAGGTCGCTGCAGCTTGTCCAACAGGGCTTTTCCGTCTTGACTCACCTGAAGAAACATTTTCACTCATGATTATTCACTGCGAATAGGGAGGCACTGGTACCGACAACAGTATCGGCTTAAAGGAGACCAATTATGGGTCCTAGAAATTTTTATGGTATGTATGTGGGCTATCCAGACCATATTCATTCAATTTAATGCACAAAATAATTCTCAGATAATAAAATTTCCCATTTTCTAGTTCTGCCTGCTCTGACTTCRGTTCAGAAGAGCTGTTTATGTTAATGAGCTCTGTTGGTAACGCCCTCCAAAAATCTGTTGACATTAACTCCACCCTCCAAAGCCAGCGTTTACGTTAGCATGGCTAATAATAGCAGAAGCTCCGTTGTACAACCATATGAGACCCTGTGAGACCCAGAGGTAGAGTAGGTCGCAGCTTCTTTCTTTTTTTTTCTCTCCCTCCTCTGCTCTGCGCTCACTCTGCATGCTGTTACCAGAGCAGGGAGCAGCAGCAGTGAAAATACCTCAGAAACTCGAACAAATAGGCTTTAACAAGGCTTTAATAAGATAAAAAATAGAGGTACATGACAACATTTTCATAACGAACGAAAATAAATAATTAAGTTGTGTTCGTGCCGGTCTCAAACCCTCCCACTCTCTGGTCCAACACTCTACCCATTGCCCTATTGGAGGCTTGTTGTGAAATGAGCTGCGCTTTGCACAACACCGTGACGGCTTTTGATACGGAAGAGGAGGAGCTTCACCCAGGGGTTGCTAGATAAGGGCCTGAACGCAGGTTCCTGTGGGCTATCGTACGGCTTGTGACATCACAAAATGGCGGAAGTATAAAAGTTCTCGTTAATACACATTAAAAATACATTTACTTACAGTAAATATACCCCTGGGTACATTTTTTGGTCCTAGGACTGTTTTTTTAAGAAGTACATACCCAAAGTTGAGTAAAAAAACCTTTAAAAAGTGAATTTTGCATAATAGGTCCTCTTTAATACTGTGCGTGTACTTGTACTCATAAAAGTGTTCTGGTACTGTGGTGGCTTTCCTAACAATCTTTACCAGTTGGTGACAAAGCACCACAAAGTTTGTAACCATCACAAATCCATCATGAATCAATTTCATTTAAATTTGTGAAAATTGATTCACAGGACATGTGATCGATTCTTCCCCATGGCGTCTTGTACGTACGTCTGAAATGCGTTTCTATAGTTTGTCACTCCTGCCTTGCCATATATTTATGTATGTTGACGTTCAGTGCTAACATTAGGTTTCGATAACAAGTTGTCTGGATCAAAACAAAAGAAACTAAGGAATCTAACGTTACTAGCCGACTCTTCACAGAACTTAAAGACAACAGAGACCATGGCGAATTTTGTTTGTAAAGATTTGTGCTCCTACATGGTAGAGGAAATGAAGAGGGGTTTGACGAGCAGCTCTTTAGGAGGTCGAACTAAACTACTGTATTTAAATATCTGACTGAACTGTTCCCCACCAACATGTTTAAACACGTTAAAGACCACATTCTAACAAAATCGTGTAGTTTTGTTACCAATATTATTTTTAAACTTTAAGAAATGTCTTAATGAAATTTACAGTGATGAAATTATTTGTTTTAATGATGTATTAGTAATAAGTTTTACTAAGTTATATTGAACATAACAGAAGGTAACAGAAACATTACAAATATACAGTTTTCATACACTCAAAAGGAGTGAGCAGAAGTATATTTACATTAGACCACCTCTTCTCCTGCAGCCTTATTCCATCACTTCTCATTCATCAAGAAAATTATTAATTTCTCAAAAATGAATTCCTCCAACAACACTGTCACATGCTATTTCTTTTTAATTTAAAAGCTTTTAATTTGTGACAGTTTTCCTTCAAGATTAAACTGTTTA
>NW_013952458.1:173780-175611 GCF_001266775.1 Austrofundulus limnaeus
AAGAAGGGACAGTGCATATTACAGAAAATGCCAGAATTAACCATGGAGGCTAGTTTTCATGTTTCTTGCAACACAGTTGAACCATTTTCATTATTTAAGAGCAGATCCAATCGAATCCAATCGAATCGTGATTAATTGATTCAGAACCTTATGAATCGAAATCGAATCTATCTAGAGAACTGGCCATGATACCCAGCCCTAACCATCACTAAACAAAGAAGAAGCAGCAGCCTTGTGTAGATATTTTGAAAGTTAAAAAGACTGTTGCTGTCCTATCTCGTTTTAGGACAGATCCAATAAAGTGTAGCAAGAATGCAAACCACTGGCTTCAAAATAAAAGCCTCCATCTTTATCATCATTAGGGTTGGGTAAAATCCTATCATGTGTAATTAATCATCTGAAAAACTGTCAACAATTAATATTTGCTACTTACTACAATTAGTGCCACATGATGACGTATTTGTGTGTCACTAACAAACATTATCAGACAAATGTCACAGCGGGGGAAATTAAAAAGGATATTACTGAAAAGCACAAGTACGGAGTCGCGGTCATCAACCTGTGAGAGTTGTTCCAGTGAGTCAGCTGCAAAACTGACTCTTCAGAGTCCTCCATCATGACTCGTTGATGCTGAACAAGCTGAGCAGCAGCTGCCGACACGATGTAGGAGGAAGGTGCTAAGCTAATGCTAGATACACCTGTCAAACTCCAGTCCTCGAAGGCTGCTGTCCTGCAGGTTCTCTCATTTCCCTGCTCGAACACACCCAATTTGCATGAATTGATGATTCTACAGAATTTGAAGAGGCAGTTGAATCACTGAATCAGGTGTGTTGGAGCAGAAAAACATGCAGGATCGAGACCCTCGATGACCTGAATTTGACACCCTTAAATCATGCTAGCTCTGCCATCATTTCATGTTTAACTTAAACGGTCTACTGTTTTATTGTTTTCTTTACATTGTTTACATTTCTCATTAACTGGGTAAGACTAGTGCCTGTGTTTGGTGGTTTCAGCAGAAATGTTTGTCATGCCTTCACAACAGTGCTATAGCGCAGCGTGAGCTGCTACCTCAGAATAGGCAGTAGTGATGTGTTCGTAAAGGCCTTGGTGATGGTGGATCGCATCTTCCAGGTCTTGCAGCTCAGAGGGCAGGTCCACCTCGCCGCACGCCTTACACCACGAGTCCACATTACTCATGTACTGCAGGGGGAGAACACACACATGCTGTCAGTGGAGAGGTCTTCAGAAGAGCCACTTATAGAAGACCTTCCCTCAAGAACATTTTCTTTGTCCTTACTGAGCTGCAGAACAGTTCCTTTAACACAAGAATTATCATCATTGAAATGATTTCCATCTAACCTTTGACCTTTAAATCTGTGACCAAAAACAGGAATTGTCATTGAGGTGAATAAAAATACTCAGTTTTAGCTTCAATACAAATATGAAACTAGGAGTGTAACGATAAATATAACTCCCGAGTTTGCGAGATGAGTTTTTATTACTAGTTTCAAGAAAACTTCAAAGATCTATTTTATGCTGCAAAAATGCTTTTTTTCTGTGTTTTAACATTTCTTGTTACAAACTCAACTGATATCTTCCTTTTTCTGATTTCTTGAATCTCCTTAGACCAGTGGTTCTTAACCTTTTTTGAGGTACCGAACCCACCAGTTTCGTATGCGCATTCAGTGAACACTTTTTAGTGATAAATAAAATATGATTTTTTTTTTTCAAATTCAAGACATAGTTGTTTTTTTACAGGTGTATAAAATGAGCCGTGCATTAACATCACCTTGCTCAAAGAACAAAACCAACACAGTGCATGAACTCACAG
>NW_013952458.1:175711-179461 GCF_001266775.1 Austrofundulus limnaeus
AAAAATAAATTGTGATTTTTTTTAAGAATTTAACGTTGTTAATAACTTTTTTAAAATTTATTTTAAAGTTAATTTGTTTTTTTGTTGTTTTGAATCCACAAAATACTTTTTTGGGGCCAGCACTGATTGGCCAAGCAATCTCACGTGATCCTCTGCAGCAACTGATGGCCAAGCAGGGAGTGTCATCACGACTTTACACAAGTGTGTCTTTACCTCCACGGCAGAGGATCCACCGAACCCCTGAGACCGGCTCATCGAACCCCTGGGGTTCGATCGAACCCAGGTTAAGAACCACTGCCTTAGACCTTAGAACAGTGCTTTAACTAGGCATGGCCTTCCAACATCATATAAAAAATTATATTTACGCAAAACTTTCCAAAAACTGAACATAAATATAAACAAAAGAAGTTTTTTTTCCTTTATGAACATCTATCAGATCTCTCTCAAGGGCTCTGGTTGAACCGCTTTAGGAAAGGGGAGGGGCTCACTGCACCGCTTGCTACTTGCAGAGGAAAGGAGGAGAAAAGGAGAAAAGTGCTTGGAAAGGGCTGTCGCCAAAGCTTCTAAGTTTCCAAAAAACAGAGAAAAGTCGCTAGATTTGTCAATAGTCACTACAGGGGTCTAAAAAGTCGCTGGATTTAGTGACAAAGTTGCTAACTTGGCAACCCTGTTAGCGAGACAACAGTTACTTCTCAACGAGAGATATCACGGGAGTTTAATATCGCGAGATTTCGTACAACGAAATCTCGTTACACCCCAAGAAACAACACACCAACCTGAATAAACTGCTTTTAAAATTAGTAACATTTTTGGGTTTGAGTTCACCAAGGGACTGAACGTCTTTTATGGGAAAAAAAACTTGTATTTTTTGGTGTCCATCTATTTCTCAAAGCCTCTGCAAAGGGAGCTGTGTGCCTCAAACTGTGCTGCCAGACTAACAATGTTTCTCTCAAAGACCAGAAAAGTTTGTCACGTTCTAAGTTGGTGCTAAATGTGTTTCAAGAAAAAACACAGGAGGAGTAATCTGCTCAAATGTTTCCTTCAGGTAAAAGGGCAGACATGTCGGTAAAGGTTTAATTCAACCTCTTTTCCAGTGATAAGTCCTACAGTATATTGTTGCAGCTACATATAAATAGTCCAAAAAGTGCCAAAAATCCAGCACTACATTACATTCAACACACAAAACCTTATATCTACAGAACATTTTAATAGAGGGTTACAAACAGAATATAAAGTAATTTTTCAAAGGATTTTTATTACAGGATAATGACCACCATTAGGGTTGGGTGTTATTGATCTTTTTCATATTGACAGTGTGGTTTAGGGCGGAAATAGGTGGGGGATGAGGTTTTTGTATGGTCTGTGGTGTGTTGAGTTACTTTCTCTCTCTCCATCGCCACCAAACTTCATTCAACTTCTGCGTCTTTTTCATTTCTTGTAGATTTTTTGGCACTTGTCAAATAACTGAGCCTCGGTCAGAAAGGAGGTCGGGTTTATGCTTCTTCGGCTCAAGAGAAGGATGAGACCGACGGTGGATTGAGCTGTTTTTTTTTTCCACATTATCGTGGCAGGGTTCATGCAGGTTTCAGTAAGTTAAATTTAAGACCTTTTAAAGATCTTTTAAGATCATTAGGAATGACATTTAAGACCAAACTCATTAAAAGAAACATTCAAATGGTCCCAGAAATTTTAACATAGAAACCTTTTATTGCTGTCAATTTAGCTATTAAAGAACATTTAATTTTAATACAAGAACACTAAATTATTTTAATGAAACAGTCATATCTATGAGACCTTCATTTCAACTGCTGTGGACTGCTTCCAACAGAGTGCAAAGCTCACCATATCAAGTCAACAGTGGACATGACTGAACTTCTTTGTTTTTTGGGGTGGGTGAAGAAGCCACCGTATGCAGGGGGTTGTAGCGGTAAAGAGGTAAAAAACATGGAAGTAAACTGTTCCATGTTTTGCCTGCAGTCATTACAGGATTTGTAGTTTAACCACAACCAGCAAAGTTAGCATTTCATAAAGACAGATCGTGTCAACCTCTGATTACTGTGCTTTACTCTATTTATGCAGCCAGCACGGGAATGATTAAAAGTAAAAAAAAAAAAAAAAAYACTTGAAATTCTTTACATTTAAGATCTTGGATGAAAATCTGGGCATTTTAAAGACTTTTTTAGGCCTAAAATTTAGATTTTCAAATTGTAGATATTTTTAGACTTTTTAAGACCCTGCATGAATGAACCCTGTCGTGGGTTTCTTTCAGACAAAAAAGTGGCCTATACTATTTATCATAACTCCGGGTTTATTTGGCCCATCAACACAATTTAAAAGCTGGTGTACAGTTTGAATTTTTACATAAATTGAAAGAGTCTCAGAGAAGCCGTATCTTTCTGGCTCAAGTGAAATAGATCAAACAGGTCATGTGACAAGGCTCCAGAGAGTTAACACGCCATCATAATCTTTTAATACTGTACCATATTTCAAACAGACAACAAACGGGTGTCTCTGCTCCCCAACTTAATGTTATGGGGCGTCTTCTGAAAGAGCATAAAATATTTATGTCACAGTTTTCATAGCAGCCTTGTGGAAGTTTGGCGCTTCACCTCACGAGTCATGCCGTCACATGCTATCAATATTTTGATACAGCCGTACACCAAAATACCATCATACCACCCAAGCCCTATTTGGTTGTCCTTGCTAGTTTAAAAAGACAAAATCTGATTTTAAAAAGCCATGAACATGATTCCTCCTTGATGCACTGATACTTTTGTGTCATACTTAATCTATGCAGCAAGACAACTACGATCTGATGCAAAAAAGCAAATTGAATGACCATTATGTGCAATATTCTGTGCAGTTTTAGTGAATCCAACTTAGTGTTTGAGTTCAGTGGGGCAAGAGATTTATAATGCAAACTCCCTTTGTTACAAGCTGTAATATGAGTACAATAATTTTTCACACTACAATTAGAGATCTATAGTGAGGTCATTCTAGGCATGAACCAGAAGCTAAAGCTTTAAAAAGGGGGCTTTTTTATAAAAAGCTTGAATGTCTGTTAATATGTAGTGTACCGCCAACAGGCAACATAAAAAACATCAAATTTTGATCACCGGGATTTACCTGGTCACATTTTTGGTGGAAACTCGCTGACATCTCTAACAGTGTGCTGCGTTCATCCAGCGCAGCAGCGAAGGCCTTCCACTCCTGCTCCAGCTGACCTGAGATCTGCTTGATCTGCTGAGAGGCGTAGTGACCCGACTCCAGCAGCCGGCTGCCCACCGACACGATCCGATTAATGTTCACGTACACATTCTGTGCCGCAGAAGTGGGGGGGGGGGAAACGGTTTTGCTTAAAGGATTCATTAAGTAAACAAACTTTGGAGCTTAAGAAACAAAAACAAGGGAGAGTGAGGAGAAAGGCCATTGTTTCATCACTGTGCAGAAACTATAATAGCAAGATAAAGTCCTCGCCTCAACAGTTTCATAATAGTTATGTAAGGCCAACAGAGGATAGAGAATAGGATTACTTAATACCTAGTTGTGTTGCTGTGATTATGTAGAAAATGTGCACTGAAGCACGAGCGTCTCTAAACAAACACTCACACAGTAAAGGGTTGATGCTAAGTGCAATGACTATATGATTAAACTGTTCGGGCCATGGGCTTGAGTCCAAGTGGGCGGGCATGTGGTACTTCTGCTGCACATCTCTGTGTGTGTGTGTGTGTGTGTGTGTGTGTGTGTGTG
>NW_013952458.1:179935-209373 GCF_001266775.1 Austrofundulus limnaeus
GTGTGTGTGTGTGTGTGTGTGTGTGTGTGTGTGTGTCCTGCCGCAGTGTTCACAGAGCCGTCATCTCTCCAGGCCAGGAAACGGAGAAACGGATTGCCTCTATTAGGAGTATCCTCTCATGCTCTCCCGGAGAACAACTTGTGGCCTGTGGTGTCCTAGCAACAAGCTTCCACTGCTGCAGTGCATCCAGGACTGCAGCTCCCACCATTACTGCAGCCTGATATTTTATTCCACTCAGTCAAACGTGGATCCTGAGTTTCACTCCCTGTCTCTTTCTATCTTGTGCCGCAGCCGTCATGGCCTGCCTGAGCTGTCTGGGTGGCAGCCGAGCACCTGAATAACCATCACCCTGTGGCTCTGAGACGCTGAAGTTTTGACTCTTTGTTGTGAGAATGAGGATTCAGTGTTTACATTTTTGTTATCCTGTCCAGCTTCACGTTTTTGTCTTTGCTTTCGTTCCTTTTTTCACATTTAACCACTTCTGCACAACATATTCAACTTATGCAAGCCTTTATGATTCTGTGTGGTTTTAGTAATTTTAAAAACATTACCTTTTTTCTTTTACTAAAATTTTCTTCATAGAAACAAAAATATCTCAAATTTCTTCAGACACGTTTTGATGCTTTTTGATTTCTTATTCAGCATACTTTAAAGTATGCTGAATCTTACTTTGGAGTTTTCAGCTTACATTTTGGGTGTTTGACTGGCATTTAGCTACTTGTTTTTTTATAACATTAAATTACAAGTTGCTTTTGAATAGAATTTTGATACTTGTGGTTAATGTTTTGTTATTTTACCTTTTAGCTAGCATTTTGTTACTATAGGTTAGCTTTTTGCTACTTTTAGCTATTATTTTGTTTCTTTAAGTGTTTTGTTACTTTTAGCTTACATCTACTACTCTCAGCTTTCATTTAGCTTCTATTAGCTTTAAGTTACTGTTTTCTAGCTATTGTTTTGTTCTCTTTAGCAACTTTTTAGCATTGTACTATAATGTTTGGATTTAAGCTTGTGTAGCATATTCACTTTTAGCTTGCATTTTTCTACTTTTGCTAGCCTTTAGCTACTTTTAATTTCCAGCTAAATCTGAACAAACATTAAGTTACACGTTGCTTTTGGACAGCATTTTCATACTTTAGTTAGTGTTGTTTCTTTTAGCTGGTATTTTGCTACTAATTTTGCTACTTTTCGCTATTATTTTGTTTTTCAGAAAGTGTTTTGTTACTTTTAATTTTGTTTTGTTGTTAGCATTTTTCCAATTTTAGCTAGCTTTTAACCATTTATATATTTGACCTAGTATTTTGCTACTTTTAGCTCTGATTTTGCTATTTTTCTTATTCTGCTCCTTTTAAGTTTAAGCTAACATTTTTACTACTTTCATTTAACATTTTTCTTCTTAAAGCTTTTAGCTACTGTTCATCTTTTTTAGCTTTAACAGCTCAGTTTCAACTTCTCCAGCACATTCCTGTTTCCAGGTCAAATTAAAAACAAAAATGAGTCCATGTTGACTCCACAAACAGCATGAATCGATGCCTCTCTGTGGCTTTAATTAAGTTTTATTATTGACAGCTGCCTGGCCCACACCGGTCACCATCTGTAATTATAGATTACCGCTCTATTCAGCTCGCGCTGTACAACTATCTGTTCCCACTAGTGCACAGACCTTCTCTGCGTCCTGCTCAAACAGGCGGAGCTGGAAGCACTGATCCAGCTGCAGCTTGCGGACGTGCCAGGTCTGGTGCAGGCGCTGCCGGGTGGAGTGCAGCTTGTCCAGCAGCTGCGTGATCCGGGGCACCAGGCCCTGGGTGTCAGCGTTACAAATGCCACCGCTGCTACTGCTGCTGCTGCCGCCGCCGCCGCCACCGCTGCTGCTGCTGTTACGGTTGGAGAAGGACTCGCTGCTCTGAATCCGCTGGAGTAACCTAGGAAAGAGATTTGATTGTTTAGAGAAAATGTGTGATTTGTTCTATATTTTATTTCAAAATATAGTGAAGTAGAAACAGTTACCAGCAAACACACGCTAAAACTTCATCACTGTGCAGAAAAGGTAATTGATAATTTGATAATTATCAAATTCATAATTCAGTTATTCATAAGTTTTACTAACTATAAGCATTCAAATTATTAAAAAAAACACCTGAGTCCTAAAATCACAAAGGAGTGCTTTGAAAATAAAATGAGCATTTTTTTTCAAAGGCTGGAAGTTAGAGAAGCCCTTTCCCCAGCAGCAAACAGTTTTATAAGATAAACTCTTACTTGGTCAATAAAGTCTATAAGCAGTGTAATGGTACGCCACCTGCATCTTTTTAATACATATATAAGATTACATAAATAACAATAATCATGATGGGCCAATAAACTCCATTCAGACTGAAAGAGACTTGATCCTTCTGAACTCCTACAAAAACACTGATTTTATAAAAGACTTGGACTCAAGCAAAACACTCAGTCCATTAATCATAATGTTGGTTGATAAATAGTCCTTTAGAAACAACTGTGTGTGTTAAAAACACACCTTCAGGCGGTGTTGTCTTTTTGAACGAGCTCGCTCAGTCACATTAATTAGGTGTGTGGTTCACATCAAAGTCAAAATTATTAAAGTTTTCAGGCAGATTTTTGGCTTTTTAACAAATATGATCATAGAGAGAGAGCTAGATAGCTAGAAAGCTAGATAGCTAGATAGATAGATCTATATTGTCACTGTTGCACTAAAAAGAACACTGCAGTCCACAGACAATGAATTACAAAATAATTTTGCAGCTCCCGTAGTGCAAATAATCAGAACATTAAAAAAGGTAAAATAGGAGGTAAAAACGAAAACAAAAAGTTAGATAAAATAAGATAAAAATGTAAACAAACACCGTAGCAAATAAATCAGAACATTGAAAAAGATAAAATAAAAGGTAGAAAAAGATAAAAACGTAAAATAAGATTTAAAAATGTGAAAAAAATAAAAACACACCTTTAAATTGCATATGCATGAAATTTATGTGTTGAAATGTAAATCTACAAAACAGTTATGAACACCCCAATTAATTAAACATCTAATTCCTTTATTTTAAAGGGGACCTATTATGCAAAATTCACTTTTTAAAGGTTTTTTTTACTCGACTTTGGGTATGTACTTCTTACAAAAACAGTCCTAGGACCAAAAAAATGCACCCAGGGGCATATTTACTGTAAGTAAATGTATTTATAATGTATATTAATGACAAGTTTTATACTTCCGTCATTTTGTGATGTCACAAGCCGTACGATAACCCACCAGAACCTGCATTCAGCCCCTTACCTAGCAACCCCCGGGTGAGACTCCACCTCCTTAATATAAAAAGCAGTCACGGTGTTGTTGTGCAATGTGCAGCTCATTTCACAACAAGCCTCCAATAGGGCAATGGGTAGAGTGTTGGACCAGAGAGTGGGAGACCAGGGTTCGAGACACTATTTAATTATTTATTTATTTTCGTTCGTTATGAACACATTTTCTCATGTACCTCTATTGTTTAGCTTATTAAAGCCTTGTTAAAGCCTATTTGTTCGAGTTTCTGAGGTATTTTGACCGCTGCTGCTCCCTGCTCTGGTAACAGCATGCAGAGTGAGAGCAGAGCAGAGGGAGAGAAAAAAAAAAGGAAGCTGCGACCGACTCTGCCTCTGGGTCTCACAGGGTCTCATATGGTTGTACAACGGAGCTTCTGCTATTATTAGCCATGCTAACGTAAACGCTGGCTTTGGAGGGCGGAGTTAATGTCAACAGATTTTTGGAGGGCGTTACCAACAGAGCTCATTAACATAAACAGCTCTTCTGAACGGAAGTCAGAGCAGGCAGAACTAGAAAATGGGAAATTTTATTATCTGAGAATTATTTTGTGCATTAAATTGAATGAACATGGTCTGGATAGCCCACAGACATACAGTACCATAAAAATTTCTAGGACCCATAATTGGTCTCCTTTAAAGACGGTTTTTGAGTTGAAGGGTTTAATATATATTACATAATATAGCTTCTAGAATGACCTCAGTTTGGAGTAACACTTTGTGTCCAGCTGGACTGATGAGCTAGTAGCTAGTTGGAACACAGCTATGACCAGAGCACATTTTATCGTTATAAAGCACCACTAATCAATCAAATGATTTCAGCAAATTTTATTTTTTTAAACTTAATATCATTGCTAGTTTTGCATGAAAAGGTTCATTAATTCATTCTGTGGATATTTACATGTAAATCTACTTTTCTTTACAGGTGTATAGATTTAACATCTCCAGGGCATCCAGAGGTCATGTCCAGCACAAAATAGCAATATTTCTCTTTAATTAACAATGATACAAAATTAACATCAAGGCTTAAAGTGCCCGTGACATCATTTTTTTTGTAATAAATCTAAAGTTTTTTTGGAACAACAACATTAATAAGGGGAAAAAAATCAAGCCCCTGAGATGAACGGTTGTTGAGCTACTTGTGTGCAAAATCATAAAATGTTATATAGACTTTACACCAACTTTGCATTAAAGTAATTAATTTTTTAAAAAAGGGCATAACACACCTAACTCTGATATTTCTTTAGATTATTTTGAGTCACTATAAGAGAGAGATGAAGAAGCGTAAGAGTTCGTTTAAACAAGACCTGACAGTTCCCCTTTGTCACCACTTCCTGTTTATCTTAGGCCAGTAATTTCCTATCAATCCTCATGCAGTTAAAATAATAAAAACCACATGTACCCTGATCATCTAACCAATACAGACTTTAAATAAACACAACATAAAGATTTTATTTTTAAATTCAGAAGAATGATCGTCTCCTCTTCTGCTGACTCACTGTGTTTGTGTCGATAAATGCATTAGAATGGTAGATTTTTCCTACCTCTGTCCTTCAGTATCCAGCTCTTCTATCGGAGCTTTTATGATTTTTTTCTTCAATGCAGCGTGTTCTTCTATCATCCGCCTGGCTCCCTCCAGGTCTTTGGGGAAATCCTTCCTCGACACTGTTTCCTGCATCTCCTCTAGTCGAGTCAACATCTGAGTGGCATGACCAGAGAACTCCTCGAACGCCACGCGCACCTAGCCAAAGGTGTGGGAGAAACACTCGAGTGAGGGGCTATATAAACTCCTTTAACCGCCAACTGTCTCAGACACCAAACAGCTGTTTGAATGACACATCTGGCACAGAATCACAGTCCTGTTTAGAGATGATGGGTCAGACTCACCTCAATCCACTCTTCGTGGTTGTAGTCCAGGCTGCCGTCAAAGTCCGACGTCAGCTGGGAGGGGTCCACAACTTTCGTCAAGCCCTCTAGTGACACCATGGTGGTCTAGTGGAGAGATTTGGTTTTATGTTAATCACTAGAGAAGCGATCACAGGTGCAAACAAATTTACTGGTAGCTCACAACATTTTGTTTCTGATTCTATTTATTTAGTACAACAGAGTATTTAGGGCCACACAATGAGATTTTTTTAAAATTATTGTTACAAGATTAAAGTAATAATTTTATGAGAATGAAGTCATAATATTACGAGATTGAAGTCGTAATTTTACGAGATTAAAGTCATAATATTACGAGAATAAAGTCGCAATTTTACGAGAATAAAGTCATAATTTTACAAGATTAAAGTCGCAATTTTATGAGATAAAGTCATAATATTATGAGAATAAAGTCATAGCATTACGAGATTAAAGTCATAATTTTACGAGATTAAAGTCGTAATATTACGAGAAAAGTCATAATCATGATGTGTCTATATCCCGTTCCTCATTTCCTCCTTATTTTCCCCACACCTGCTAAACAGCCATAAAGTAGTCCATGATGACTCATCACTGTTAGATTAATATGCTTTCATCCAAATTAGCTACGTGACAACTAAATCCGTCAATGCATCCATTAATTACAATACGGCTTCTGTTTTTAGTCGTTTACACAATTTCCAAGTCCTGCTACTGATAATTTGATGCTAATATGCTAAAAGATTATTTATTTATAGCAATACTAAAGAACAACTTGACAAGTTGCTCAACATTCCTCATTTTAATGCAGTAACTGCATGCTTTTTCGTGTAAAGTCTACAATATGACTTTTTTTCTTATAATATTATGACTTTAATCTCATAATATTACGACTTTATTCTCATAATATTATGACTTTATTTTATACAACTTTAATGTCGTAATATTATGACTTTATTCTCATAATTTAAATTTTTATTTTTTTTAAATCTTGTGTGGCCCTAATACTCCGTTGTAATTTAGCAAACGCATGCTCTAATAGTATGAACAGATTTTTTGGTACCAACAAATACATTATTCAACTTTTGTATTTATGGTCATGTTACAAACTATTTGTTTGACCTTATCTAATATAACAGGAGACGTCAAGCCTGTTTAACAGGCACAAACAAGAGAGTTTAGTACCGCTGTGTTCACCACTGGTTGCTCAAAGTAAATAAAGCACCACCACTTTCTTTATTTCAGCCACCATTAAACAGAGACCGGCAGAGGAAAACAGAGGGGCTTCCCGACAGTCCGAACACGTCTGACCTGAAAGAGCACAAGCAGCCAACTTGAAGCGTTGCACGCATTTTGGATGCTCAAAACGTTGCTTGAATACCTTTTATTTGTTTTAACTCCATCCTCCTTTGCTTATTTGATTTAAACTTACTTGCCTTCCATGGACCTCCATCACACACCTTTTCTAGCAGGGAAATGACCAATAGAAATATGTGGAGCTGGATTTTAATTTGTGCAATGAGACAAAACAGTCTTGTTGTTTTCAAGAGTTTTCACTTTAAAGAAATAAGTTTTCACAACTGATGTTACAATACAAAGAGATGGATGTTGTCTTGATATTTGTTAATTTTATATATTGAGAAATATATTAAATAAAAAAATAAATAAAAGTTTATTATTGAAAAAACAACACAAATAAAGTACCGAAAATTGGTACCGTTAAGTACTGGTATCGATTCCCAGGTACAGGATATTGGTACTGAATCGATTCAAACGTCAAAGGTACCCATCCCTACACAGGACTCTAGTCAAGCGCCCAGGATGTGGATGCAAGAGGAAATACAGCCCCTGGCTGATTTGAGGAATCCTGTAGATCAGAGCGCCACCTTGAGGGCCTCAAAAGAACAACAGTTTCTAACTTTGGGCCGCAGAAGGCCGCAGAACTGCAACGATTTTGAAATAAGTGCAATACACTTTCTCACCAGTAGTAGTAGTAGTAGTGCGCCACTCAGTTGTTTAACAACTTTTTTAATATGTGGAAGAAGAAACTTCGATACCTGCCGAGAATGGAAACCTATTTTAAATGAAAGGTAGAAGCAAAAATGAAAGTAACTCATCAGAAAAACACCAAAGTTTGTCACGAATATGAAGTGCAGCTTCTGTTTTTACCATGCAACATTTTAAAAGTTCAAAACATTATCAAATACGGTTACAGATACAGCTATATTTTTAATTTGCACTTTGTAGTATTTTTAAACATTTTGAATGCATTTTAAAGACATTTTAAACTAGTCAAAAAGCTGTTGTTACTGTTATTGTTTGTCACTAATATGAAGAGCAGCTTCTGGTTGCCAAAAATTAAAAAGGCTATATTTTCATTTGTACTTTATGAAACTTATTTTTTCAGGGTTTTTTTATTTGAAACATTTACATAACACATTTTTAATTTATTTATTTTATGCCAACAATTTTATTTTTTGAATTGTCTATTTTTGTTATTGTTTATATAAAAAAAATATTTTTGTGCTGAGTGGTCTGTTGAATGACCTTTGTATTTGTTGAAATATTTGTTATGGGCAGGTTACAATAAAAAAATGTTTGTCATAATCATGTCTTGTGATTATTTGACAGACGCTTTACTTTTAAACTGTAAGTGTATTTAATTTAGTTATGATGCTTTAGTTATGATGTAAATACAATAAAAATTAAGACAATAT
This sequence comes from Austrofundulus limnaeus, assembly GCF_001266775.1. Taxonomy (NCBI): domain Eukaryota; kingdom Metazoa; phylum Chordata; class Actinopteri; order Cyprinodontiformes; family Rivulidae; genus Austrofundulus; species Austrofundulus limnaeus. The sequence continues at coordinate 187,864 of NW_013952458.1, forward strand.
TTAAATCAGAATAATTATCATTTTGATCCATACATTGGTAATGTGTGACTGGGCCTCGTGTCACTTTATGTTCAACAAATAGGGCCTCGAGGTAAAAAAGGTTAAGAATCCCTGCTGTAGATGGTAGAAAAAGAGTAAAGAAAACCTCAGTTTGTGTTTCTTTCTGATTTCACTGGAATTTTCCAAAATGCATGTCAACAAGCTCCAATGTTTGTGGGACAGATGAGACAAAACTGGAGCTTTTTAAACCAGACACATCTACTTACAAAAAGACAAATGAAGCCTTCAAAGAAAAGAACATGACGTCTACTGTGAAACATGGAGGATGCTCGGTTTTCTCTCGGGACTGCTTTGCTGCGTCTGGAACAGGGATCACTGAATCGGTGCAGGGTACGACTGTAAGGTACCAGAATTCTGCCCACTGTCAGAAATTTCAGCTCAGTCGCAGCTCGTGGGTTCAGCTAAAAACATCCAAGAATAGCTGAGAAAATAACACTCTTAAACAGCCCTCCATGAGACCGGTTGGTAATCCTTGTGAACATCTACAGAACGATCTGAGAACTGCAGCCTGGAGACATCATCCTTCAGACCTGAGCCAGCTGGAGCCGTTTGCTCAGGAGGACTGGGCCAAACTACCTGTTGGCAGACAGACTCACAGACACTGAGGTACAGAGATCGCTCGTTGGCAGTGATCGCTGCAAAATGTTCAATTAAGTAAACTTTGTTTTAGTCCAATGTATTCTTATTTAATCTGATGAAAAGTTCAACTGATGAAATAATCTAAAGTCCGACTTGTGTTACATAAAAAAGGATAAAAAGCCACTATATTTATTATGTTTTATTGTTGAAGGGTGCCAAAAATTTTGTCTGTGTTTTTATATCCAAACTACATTTTTTTCCCTTTTTTGTTATTTTACCATTTACAAATGCTGCCAATTATTTCCTCCTCAGCAAAACCTGGATCCCTCACACCCACTGAGAACAAAATCAAATGTGTCTTTTAGAGAAAGCCCAGTTATAACCAGCATCAGCAGGACGTTTTACACTCATATTTCTGATTCTGTTAAAAGCAGCTTTGACTGTAAAAATCTTTCAAACGCAGCCCAAAATAACCCAAACATAACAGAAGAGAATTCAAAGAAAGAGAAGAGAACAGAAGAGCTTCTGTGCGTGAAATATGCTTTAATCGTAATATCTAACCTCAAACTGCAATCCTCTCCAACAACCGCATCTTACAGAATAATTTCAGAGGTACGCGGACGAAACGTCTTCTTGCTCGGTTTCATTGCCTGTCTGTTTCTGCTGAGCCACCTCCGCACAACACCCCCACACACATGGCCAGAGAAGGATGGAGACGAAGTGATATCTGGGATGGGCTTTGTGTAGGCCACAACAATGCAGAGACGTGCTGTTGTTCTCAAATGAAGCAGCAACGGCAGCTTTTTCTGCGCCGGGGGGAAAAGCACTGATACGGCCACGTTTGCTGCTCCTGTTCAACTAACTCTATTAAACGCAGATCAAGTCTGGGCAACGTTTCCTCTCACTGGACCCAGAGATTTATTAACTATCAAAACACAACTTGAAATTCGTTCTGGGTTTTGGCTCCCGATTGTCTTCAGAGTGTGAATATTCCTCACAAAGCGTGAACAGAGAGACTCGTCTTTTTAGGTTTTCATTGAAGTAAATAAACAAACTAACTTACACTATGTCACCAGTTCAGGCATTTTAAAGTGGGGTTTAGTAGAAAGGTAATATCTTACCTGTTGTAGATAGCTAATTGAACAGCCTCAGTTTGGAGAAATAGATTACATTCGACAAGACAAGTTAATGCATGTGTCAAACTGAAGGTTTGCTGGCCAAATGTGGCCTGCCACAACATTTTATGTGGCCCACGAGAGCTGCAATGATGTAATAATGTCTTAAAATAGGTTTTCACCGTGAAACAATGGCATCCCACCAGCAGCTGGAGTGGCACAGAGTTCAAAGGAATTCAGCAGCCTGTAAAAGTCTATTTTGCTGCTTTTTCGACAGCTACTTTTGCTGTGGCCCAGAAGTGGGAAGTGGGGATTTCCCACTTGCAAATCGTAAATTTAAACTGGAATGCCCCCTCCAGTGGGAATTCCTTGTTGGAAAGTGGGAGAGTTCAGAATTCAAAGTGGCAGCTACTCATTACGACTCATTAGTTAGTAAAACTATTACTTGTACTTTTAATATTATTTCTGTACTATTTATTTCACATTTAGACAGCCGTACACGTAGTACTTTTCAGTATTTATAACTCAGCTGGGGCGGCTGTGGCAGAGTAGTTAGGGGAGTCATCCTGTAACCAATGGGTTGCCGGTTCAAGCCCAGTGCATGGCATTCCCAGGGTAGCTGCGGCTACAATGTAGCTTACCACCATGTGTGAAAGTGAGTATGAATGAGTGAATGACTGTTGTACGAAGTGCTTTGGAGTACTTGGATTTGATCTAGTACTATATAAGTTCAGGCCATTTACCATAAAAGGACATGTTAAAATGTTGTTTCTATGCAGGAAACACCACATAGAGCTCAGTTGTTTCTTAGTGGTGCTCATCCACAGCAATGAGACCAGGATTGTGAAGTCTTGTTTTTAGTCAAAGTTCATTTCGACTGGCCGTTTGAGGGCAAACAAATATTTACATTGAAATCTGTGATTATTTATATGTGTGAATATCTGCAGCTGCAGCTAGGTGTAACACTTCTAGTGCTGCTTGGGGACACTGGCAGAAATGTTACTGTATAATTGAGTGGCAGCAAGCTGTAGACCTTCCTTCTGGTAGAAATATTAATTACATTTAAAATAACTGGAATTGGAGTTGTTTTAAAATGTCACCATGTGCTTCAGAAATTCATCCGTCTGGATGGGCTAATGTTAGTGCTTTAAGACAATCCAAACCGACTAACATCCAAGTGGATTGTTGCCATTTTTAAACACATTTTTTTCTAATTCATAACATTTGTGCAAATGCATTTGATTAACTTTTACAATACCATCAGTTTCACATTACACAGTTATTCTGACAAAACCCTTATAAAAGCTTTGGCAGAAGGGACCCCAGGTTAGGCATTGAGCAGTATAAAAATATTGTGGTATTAAAATATGGTGGCAGCATTTCAAATTATGACAGTATATTAATTATGTGAGGTGATGCTTTGAAATCTTTTAAACTAGAGTCGTTTTCAGTGGTGGACAGTAACAAAGTACTTTTACTTTATTACTGTAATTAAGTACATTTTTTGAGTATCTTTACTTTACTTGAGTAGTTATTTATTTGGGAACTTTTTACTTTTACTCCACTACATTTCAAAGACAAATATTGTACTTTTTACTCCACTACTTTTCTAGGCAGCTTGTCGTTACTCGTTCCTTTTAGATCAGCATAGCTTTATAATCCGCTGTAAAAAAAAAAAAAAAGAAAGAAAAAAAATCCGTTGTTCCGGTTTTTCTTTTCATGAAATGCAATTGGCCACAAGCTATGTTCGTCACAAAGTTAACCAATCACATGCGTAGCTTACAGCCTACGTCACACTCGTTAACTCTCGGTAGCGGAGCGCGCGCTCCCATCACTTTACTTTCATTTCAAGCAGAACCAGACAAAAGAAGAAGAAGAAGATGCAGTGGAGAACACTGAGGAAACGCAAGGAGAGAAACCAGCACACCCATGGCCATATCTCKGTTCAATGTTCGAGGTTTTAGGACTTAAAAATAATATGTATCAGTTCAAGTGTCTTCTCTGTTTACCACGGGTAAAGTACCTTTCAGTATTCCATAACTCACCATCTAACCTGAGAAAGCACATTGAGGTAAGTCAGCAAACTTTTTTCTCACTAGTTTAAACGCTTTAAATGAAGTTGACTTTGGTTAGGGTGGTTGTGGTTTAATGCTGTGACAGATGATTGAAAAATAGCCGACCATTGTGTGCTAATTGCTAGCTCAGAGCCCCGTGTGGGTGCCCCTTGGGGCTCTGCGCTCGGGATCCCTCTCGGGCCCTTGGGCTCTGGTCTTCCCTATATCTGCCTCGTGTCTTGGAGGTTGGGTCTCGGTCCTCCACAGTCACTATTAAATATTCCATTGGAGAAATCTTGTATACACACGCATGTTCACAACTGCTCACAGACAGGTGTTCTGATCCGGGGGGTTCTGACTGGTCACTGAGTGTGTATATATGTCTGTGTGTATATATGTCTGTGTGTATATACTGACAATATTTATGAATGTAGTATGTATGTATATCTTTATATATGTATGGGTATGTGTATATTTTTATATATGCCCTCCATGTACTTATCCATTTATTTTTCAGGTGAGCGGACAGATGTTGGGTGTGTGGTCCTGTGTTTTGTTGGTGTATATTTAATATACTTCTATTTCAATCTTTCTATCTTTCTAATTACTTCTCTCTCTGTTTTTATCTCTGTCTCTATTTTCTCTTCACTTAAAAAAAGTCACTGATGATGAAGAAATAAACTAAATAAACTAATATTTAGTTTCGTTTTCTACTGAAGTGACAAAAAAGAAAAGAAAAAAAGAAAATGTAATTTGTACTTTTACTTTGTACTTAAGTACTTTAAAATGCATGTACTTCTGAATACTTAAGTATTTTCAAAAGTAAGTACTTCAGTACTTTTACTTGAGTAGATTTTTGATTGAGTAACTTTTACTTGTAGTGGAGTAGATTTGACCATGAGTATCAATACTTTTACTCAAGTACTACAGTTGAGTACTTTGTCCACCACTGGTCGTTTTAGGACAACACAACCCACTTCTTAGCTACTTCCAGACAAGCCATTAGCTTGTCAGTCTTTATTCAAAGAGCAATCTATAACAGGTCAGACATTATCGTTTCTACAGAACCACTACTTCAAAATGGCTGAACCGTCTTTTTAAAGACAAAACATCTGCAGTAAGCTCCAAACCCTTCTTGTAGCCACCTAGAAGCTTCCTGCCGTTTTCTCCAACATGTGTGCACGTTCGCAGCAGACATCTTAGCTGCGGCACATTTCAGTCCTCTTCAAATGCTTTTACCAGTTAGATGGTCTTGATTAGAACAAAAGCTCTTCAAAGGCTGAATATTAGAAAGATATGATTAAAATGCACTTATATTTTTAATTAATTTATTTATTTCACAATCAATACTCCTGACTAGGGCCTTTGTGCGCAGTCTATATACGTATAATCAATGCTTATGTGGAATGGCGGGACAGCTTGAGGATAATTGTACTCTCTCGATGGCTACTCTTGCTTTGAAATAATCAATATGATGTCATTCTGACCGCATTGAACCTGCTTGCAGATGGACATGTGAGCAATCAAAGTCATTTCCACACTCAGAAAGCTTCAATCAGAGGCAAAAATCCACTCAGAAATGGACTAAAAAACACTTCCTCATATAGAATATGCACGGTTCACGATTATAAAATACATTTTTCAAACAGGGATCAAAGCTGCTTTTGAGTCCCTATCAGGAGGGATAACCTACGTTGTGCAGAAACTTTCAGGAGAACAGAGGATTGCAATACACCTGCTTCTGACTTTATTTAGAAATGAGCTGTGAAAATGGGTTTAACGCTCGACTGACGGTGTCACAAAGAGTGATTTGTTTGTTAAGGCTGAACATGAAGACGTTTTTACCCTTGGCTGACACCAAGCTGGTGGGCGCGCATCCAAAACAGCAGCTATAGTGGTCATATCACAACTCATCTGACAGCTATCGTTTTAAACACGTTACTCAAAGGATTAACGAACAGAACCGCAGAGCAAAACAGATCCACTGATCCTACCTCGAATTCAAACTTGGAGCTGCCAAAGTTGGTCCTCTGCTTCTGCCAGAAGTTATCCGGTTTGATGATGAGTGCAACGTGGATGCAGGACGGGAAGGACTCCTGCAGGATCTTCAACAGAGGCTTGATGCTGTCCCACTTGGAGCCACGCATGTCAACAATGACCGTGAAGCCATGTTTGCACACCTCCTCGCTGGGACGGATGGCGAGGGAGGTCAGCGGGAGGAATTAGAAGGGGGGTGGGGGGGGGGTTAATCCAGAGAGAAAGAGAGGAGATATTTGACGGAACAAGAGAGGGATGATGGAGGGGAGAGAGGAGGGAAGGGGAGGAATCGAATGAGAACATACAGTGAGATGACGCATTTTCTATACCATGAGAAGCCTACACAGCAAACACACACCCACTCACTCTGACACACACACTCACAAAACACACGGACCTGTGACAAACGAGGAGCAAGTGCACGTTAATATAAAAACACAGATCAGCACTTTTATCCATATGCAACCCTATCTCCCCTGCACTGCCAGGTCCTGGACATACGCACAAAAATACGCAAATCTGCTTCAAGCAGCTGAAAACAAGAAAAAAAACATTTCATTTATTATTTAGGAAGCCATCAGTTTGTTGATGCATCAGTGGTTTACAAAAAAATAATAATAACTGAATGCACAAATGCAGACGGCTTTTTCCCTCATTTGTACATTTTGTAATTTACTGGAACTCTTCTTTCCATCTCTATCGTTATACATCCTCCATCCTTCTCCCAAACCTGTTCTTCCTCTCCACATGACAGAACACTACATCCAGATGCTAACCCCTCCGAATCAAATGAAACAAAACACTAAATAAAAAACCCAACAAGAACAACATGACAAGTTTGAACAAGACGTCAAGAAGTCAAAAAGACGATTAATAAAATAAAGACGAGGAGGCAGAGAGGATCGGCAGGCAAATAAACGAGAGGTTTGAACGATGTGTTTTTACCTGGGAGGTGAGGAGCTCCTCGCCTACAGGAACTGCTGCTGCTGCACCGCCTGAGCTACTGCGACACTTTGTTTTGCTTTCACACACACGAAGGCTCGCTCCCTCATTCGCGCACACACACACCTCACACATGCGCCCTCCGATTCTGTCCGTTCTAAGCCCCCACCCTCCTATCTTCCTCTTGCTTTCTCTCCACCGATACCCCTCTCTCCTTCTGTCATTTGATTTCCCTGTCCCCGCTCTTAGCTCGGGCGGTACCCCACCCTCCGCTGAGCATCTCTATCTCCACCACTGTTTTCTAGCGGCTGAGAAGCTGCGGTGAGCGAGCTGCTTCTGCCTCGCTGCTCACATGCTCGTCTCTCCATCACGTGTTTGCCTCCAGAGTGGTCCATTTGCTCTGCGTTGTTTTGCTTTGTTTCTTATTTTAAAAAAAGGAGGTGGTGGGGGAAAAAATGGGGTGCTGCTCCCACCTGTTACAGAGCAGAGGTAATTAAATGCGTCACCTGGGGATGCCGGCGAGGTAGGCGATCAGTCTCCTCAGGTCGTCGGCTCGTATTCTGTCGTGGTTACTGCGTGAGGGAAACGTTAATACTGGGCCGCCCCGTCTGTCTCTTCCACCTGAAAATAACAAACATAACTGCGATTAAAAAATATTAGCAAGAAAGACACAAACAAGTCAATGGGCTTTTATCATTTTTGCCCCAAACATGTGGAGTGTACCTTTTTGTAGACGAGCTTCAGACTGTCAAGACTTTTAAATTTATGCTTAAGACCCATTGGCTGTTCCTTCTGGAAGAGTTTGAAATTCTTTTAGAGCTGATGTTTTATGTTGTATTTCTGCATTTTATATTAATTTTACTTATTTTTTTAACTTTCCTGTGTTTCTTTGTTGCTGTACCCATTCATTTGGCTGAACTGTGAAGCACTTTGGTCAACTTTTATTGTTTTTATACACTATATAAATAATCTGACTTTGACAAACAAGCACTAGGTACGTAATGTCTCACTGATTTAAAATAAATAATCCAGATGCATATTGGGATTACAGACTTTCAATTCCTTGAAGAAATTAGTATTATTGGCCTCCTTTCATGTTAGTTTCATTTTGAATATTTTGGTTAAATTTTGATAAAAAAAATGTTGAGCATTATCATCAACCCTAACCCAGATTACAATCGCTCATGTAATCCGTTGTAATCTGGTGTAAATACATTAGTGAGCCGACGTAGCCATCTTGAATTTAAATGTTTATCCGTACATGTAAACCTAATGATTACTTTCTGAGACTTTTATTGAAATCTGTCTGGTGGTTCAAGAAATATTTTGCCAAGACAGAGAGGGATAATTCCTAAAAAAGATGAAACAAATAAATAAAATTCATGTTGTTGACCATTTCAACACCTTGATTCTTTTCTTTTTAAGCCATCCTGTCGCAAGCTTGTTGTGTGAGATCACCGGGTTGTTCCAGCATGATCAAGTTTAAGTTTCGTCCAATCTTCTCTTCACCTGTTGGGCAGATGGTCTCCCATCGGACTCCAGAATCTATTGGTTGAAGGAGTTCATGGACGACTTTATGACCACAAGAAATCCAAATCATCACCCCTCCGCAACTGTACTGATGGTTGGTATGAGGTGTTTGTCATGATGTGTTGTTTGGTTTGCTCCAAAGGTGGGTAAACATCTCTACTTTGGCCTCACCGGTCCAAAGGACACTGTTCCAGAAGTCTTGTGGTTCATTCAAACGAAACTTTGCAAACCTAAATTGTGCTGCCATGTCGTTTTTAGAGAGAACTCTTACAAACATGTCCTACATGTAGAGTCTTTTTTTCTTTGCTGCTGTGTAGTTGAATCTGCTAATTGATAGGGGTGTCCCGATCCGATATCAATATCGGATATCGGTCCGATATCAGCCAAAAAACGAGTATCGGATTTTATCGGACTGCATAAAAAATGTCCGATATCAGCGCTCCGATATAAGCAGTCCGTTCCAGCAGTTCACTGACTCCGCTCCAGTGTTTCTATCCAGCAGCGCTTGGATCCTGCTTGTAGCGCTCACGTGATCATAACAACAGCAGCGCTAACAAGTTAGCAAGAATGTCGGCAGCAGAACTTATTATTTTCATCAAAAACAGAGTTGCAGCTAAGTGTAAAGTTGTCATGCACAAGTTTTCCGAGAGGGAACACAGAACCGTGAACGTTTTAAACCGGAGCGACAACTACTCTCCTCTCTGGCAGCAGCTTTGTGGTTCGGCTCGGTTCAGCCTCGGTCCAGTGACCGCACACAGCCGCGCTGTTTCGGAACCTCCTCTCTGGTCGGGTCGGTGATTCTAAGCGGGCAGAAGCGAGGACAGCACGCTTGTTTTGACATCCGTGGATTAGCTCTTGATGGACAGAAGAAAGAAGAGCGCAGCTTTTGTTTTGAAATATGAGCGACATGACGAGAGCAGTGATAAAAACTGCTCCCTGCAGGAGAGAGAGGCTGATCTCCACATGATGCTCAGACTATAGAAAGTGGAAATTTAGCACTAAGAAAGGTAGCTATCAATTTAAATAACTAATTCTTACTATTTATTTTTTGCTCTTGTTATTAGAGTGATGTTTAATCTGTTTACACACTTGTTTGAGTGAAGATTAAGTGCAATGATCACATTATTTTAGTTACAGTCAGTAAAACTGGAGCTGTGGACTCTTAACTTTAAACAGACAATAATGTGGTTTTGTTTTGTCCCCACCTTCAGTTTTTTCCACCATAAAGCAGCTCCAGGCTGACAGATGGTAAAAAAAATAACTGGAGTGATTTTGAATTATTTTACACTGTAAAAGTACATTTTGTTTTTATTATGTTATTTTTTCAGGGTATTGTAATTTATTTTATTTATTAAATTGTATAATGTTCTTCAGTGTAAAATGTATGTGATCCATTGGTTTAAAATAAATGGGTCAGTTTTTCTCATACCTACTCTTTTTCACTGTTTGATCTGATCAAGATTTTTCTAAGATTTTACACTACAAAATAGGTAAAAGTGTGTGACTTGTACTGTTATAGTAACGGGTCAATATCGGTATCGGTCAATATCGGTATCGGACATTTCTCAAAGTTGTAATATCGGTATCGTATCGGAAGTGAAAAAGTGGTATCGGGACATCCCTACTAATTGAGGCTTGTCGAGCTGCAGCTCTTGGGTTTATGGGTATTTCTCGGAGCATTGCATGTTCTTGCCTTTGTGTGAATTTGCTGAGATGATTGGGAGTGGTCTTGAATGTTTTTTGCTGTTTCTCTGTAGAATGATGGACTTTCCTGATGTCTTTCCTTCTTAACACGCACCTGTGTGAAAGGTGTTCACACTAGACGTGTTTCCATCAAGGTTTTTAAAGCACATTTTGAAGCATCACATTAAAGAAGGTGAATGGAAATGGCATGATTTGAAAAAACTTCCTCTAATTCACAAAACAGTTGATACGCTCGCTTGAGGTGGTTTTTGGGTTTTTCGAAAAACACCTTTAACACAGGTGCGTGTTAAGAAGGAAAGACATCAGTAAAAGTCCATCATTCTACAGAGAAACAGCAAAAAACATTCAAGACCACTCCCAATCATCTCAGCAAATTGAGATGTGTGGACCTGTGAGTTTCAACTTTCACTTCCTGTTTACTACCGCCATGCATCTGACGTAATTGATTCGCTTCAAGCCAGTTGATGAAAACACATCTGATTAGCATTTCTTCATTTTTTCCTTTTTGTGAAATTTAAAAAATTAGCTCAAAATTCCAATTAAAATTGGATGGAAACAGGGCTACTGATGATGATCAGTTAATCAATACATGGGGTCAGAAGCATCTGGCTGCTACTGAACCCCATAAATTTTGTGGAAGTAACAAGGGTGGACAGCTTTTCAAGAATGGCTTTAATTTAGTTTACTGACATGTTAGAGTCTGTTGTTTGTCCACATTTTAAGTTAGATCTGAATACTTTTTGAACTTGATAAAGAACATGTTTTGGTATGGTAAAACCCTAGAACTGAAAGAGGATATACTTCCTTTTTTGCAATAATTACATTTCTGTTCATTAGAAATAAATATGTCTGAATGTGAATACGGAGAAAATGCTGAACTATAAGTTCATGTTGCAATGCAGAAAAAGTTGGAATCAAGGATGTTTTGTCTGCATGGTTGAAAAACACCACTATGTAAATCCATAAGATCATTTCTGCCTTTTGAAGCCTTCTGGCTATAATATAAGTTTCTGAATATTGATTTGTTAGTCTAAACTGAGCAGCACATTGTCCAGTGACTGAATGTCGAGTTTTTCACCCTGCACAGTTTCTTCTTTCACGTGGGAACTAGTAAACACAAGATGACTGGGTTCCAGCCCACAAATTAGTGAGTTCAGCCGGGGCTCTGTGTGCCTGCAGGCTCCACCGAGCCGCTCTGACGGGGAGAATCAACCGTTGGTGTGCTAACAGTGAAACATGAGCGTCGACCAGCAGCACTGCTGTTTGATTATGAGGCCAGATTCAGGATAATAAGCTTAGTTCATTTACTCTCACCTTCACCAGCAGCCCCTTCTCTTCGTCCCCCCCGACCATTTCAAAGCCAATTACCCAGGCAGCGACTGCACTGGGATGAGGCAGCTGACAGCAAGTCATCTCCATGGCAACGCTGCCCTGTATCTCCCTCTCCCAATCGCACTTTTATTTGTCTGAGTCATTGTCCTTATCGAGGTGGTTTTTACCTGTGACCTTCACAGCGCACATGAAAGGACCAAAAGAGACGTGAGCGTACACACGCCGCTGAACACACACTCTAAATTGTTATTCAACTCATCATCTGTGTGCACATCTTCTGCGTGAGTGTGTTTCCCGTGGCGTTCCCGTGCTCATAGACATATGAGATGCTGCCCACTCTTGCACATACAGACTCAGGATGAATTATGTTTTAGCATGTTGTACAAACAATGCCGCTGGATGTTCTTGGCAGCGTGAGTTTTCTCTGGCACAATTCAAGTGTGTGTGTGTGTGTGTGTGTGTGTGTGTGTGTGTGTGGTGTGTGTGTGTGTGTGTGTGTGTGTGTGTGTGTGTGTGTGTGTGTGTGTGTGTGTGTGTGTGTGTGTGTGTGTGTGTGTGTGTGCGTGCGTGCGTGCGTGCGTGCGTGCGTGCGTGCGTGTGTGTGTGTGTCAGACATGAGTGAGCAAAGACACACGGGCAGCTGTAGCTCTGTGTTCTGCAGTCCTGTTGACACCGGTTACACAATGGTCATCTCTGTGTGTGAGTCACTTTGTGCACTGTGAGTGGATGAAAGGGTTTGAAGTTGGGTCAAGGGCTAAGTGTCTGGGCCTCAGCCTGACCCCCCTGAGTTTTTACAGCCAGAGTAAACAGCTTGTTATTATGTGCACACTCTGTATGTGTGTGAGTGTAGGAGACAGATGAGGCACTTAGGATGGAAAGCTGCAGAGAGTCTACAGCTACCTGAGGACTCTACATGGTGGCATCATGCACAAACAAACAAACGCAGCCATCTTTAAGAAGTGTACCTGACAGAAAGGCAACTTTCTCTTTGAGGATGGGAAGCACCTCCATTGCTCTCATCTCCTCATTTCTTCTAAAGCCTGAAACAGAAAGAAAGAAGCAAATCAGAACAAAAAAAGTAAAGCTTTCTTCATGTCTGTTCCTCCTGGTCAATAAAGCCAAGCTTTACTTCCTAGAGGGCAGATTATTTGGGACAGAGCAGATGTTGTCTAACTGTAATCTGGGATCTGCTGCATGTAAACACAAGAGACAGAGCTGAGCTGAAATGTATTCTGTTTGTCGCACAGACTCTCGAAGATTAAACAGAAAAAAGTTATTTAAAGAGCCGTGATGACAGAAAATGACCCAGATGTGGGAAAAGTTTTACAGAACAGAGAACTTTTGTTTGGCTAGCCATTAGCGTAGCCTGGATGAAGACTTTTGCCTGTTTCTCCATACTCCATGATCCATGGTTCATGTCATGACTAAAGGAGTAATACTAAAGAAAGAATCTGGCAGAACACCACTTCAAAGACGACTTTAGGAAAACAGTGAGCTTCCTATAGTTCCATAATAGTTAGAAACTTGGATAAAGTGTTAGTAGTGAGGTAATAAGCAGCTCGTGCCTCGACTTCATCCCTCCATTATTTTTAAAATTTGCTGCAATCAAGCTTTATAATAATCACAGCAAGAAGGTCCTGGTAATCTGGTTTTCTCCCACAGACCAAAAACATGTACAATAAGCTGCCTTTAGACCAAGGCCTGCCCCACAAAAGAGATCTGTGATCATATGCCTGGTTAAATAAAGGTCAATAAATAATAAATATTAATAAGTCGTGGAGTGACTAGCTAGGTGGTCATCCAGTGTTGAGTGACTTTGATTCTTGTTTTGTTTTTTTAACTTCTGTATTCTGTCATTTCTTTTAAAGGAACTTGTTCATGAAACAGTAACAAAAAGACACCTGTATCTACAGTTGCTTTGGACAGTGTTGCATAAGTCAGTATCAGGGCTGGGCAATATGGCCAAAAACAAAAACAAAAAAAAACTCAGATTTTTTTCATCCCAAATTCGATTTTCGATTTTAATCGATTTTTTTCCCCTCATAGCGGAGTGCCTCTGTTTCAAGTGTTGAAACAAATTTGTTGTACTCCTGCTTTTTGTAGCAAGAACCTTCAAATAGATTTTGCAGTGAGGTGTTCATTGCTCCAAGTCCGAGGTTTGGAAACCTAATCAGTTCCAGACAACTGAAGAAACAGTGCCTTTGCGGGGAAGCAGATCCTCTTTGCTAGCTGCCATATTGTCATGTTGTGTACCAAGCATTTTGAGGGACAGGCGGGGTGACCTCTGAACTACAGAAGCCCTAAACAGTGCACTGGTGGGGGAAAAAATCTCTATTTTCCCAAATTTAAATCTTTATAAATGGCAAATTTGAATTAATCGATTAAATCGATTAATGGCCCAACCCTAGTCAGTATAAAATCTATTTTGTGAGTTTGGAAACTGCTTTTTAAATAAATATTTGTATAACAAATCACAGAGAAATGGGATGACATTCTAGCATAAACACCCCTGATTGTCTAGAGTTATGTCCAAGGACTAAGTAGAACAAGACACATGAAGTTAACGCAGATATTAGATTGACCAGTCACCTCTGAAATAGGGTTGCGCAAAATCGCATTGTGTGCAATAATCATCAGAAAAATTGCAAACAATTAAAATTTGCCACTTTGTGATTACTGAAATGAATGCCACATGATGACGTGTGTGTGCAACACATACTTGTGAGCCCAATGGTGGAAGGCAGCAGCTAACCCCAATAGGGCTGTGTGTTGGCAATAATTTAGTGATGATAAATATCAAGACACATGGCCAGGATATGATATATCACCATACTGTACGTGAGGCGATATATTGCCATTTTTGTCTACAAATATCCTAATTTAAAAATAACTCAGTTTAACGAGCACATCATGCATTATGGACAAAATCTCAAAAAATTCTGTTTATTTTATGCAATTAGTAGAACACTGAACAACAGTGAGAACTGTATTTATAGTTCACATTTCTTCTTACAACATCCATCCATCAAGCCTTAATTAAAAAGCAATATCGTGCTTTTGAGAATCAACACGGCATCAGAAAATGAAATACTGCAATTTTTCAGTGTGTCGATATCTACTTACACCCCTAAACCCTAACCCTACAAACTTATTTAATTACATGAAACACTGTCATTAACTGCAGTAAGAGGAAAGCCAGACAGGTCTCAACATCAGTTACGGCAATTGTCAACTAATAATAATCATATCCACAATTTAATCATGAAATAAAAATCATTTTGCCAATATCTTTAAACTCTTCTCTGAATGTAGCCTAAGTAATTAGTTAATTTTAAAGAAGTTTAGGCATGCAATTTGAGATGCATGTAATTGGATCAATCAGGATGCAACTTACAAACAAGCCTGAGTATGTTTATAAATGAGTAGTCAACAATCCAACAATTACTCTGTTTTTATCAATCTGGGATTACATGTCTGAATGAAAGTTCATAGAAATAAACCAATTATCATTCAAATGTTTATGACATGAAGGTTATAGTGTGTCATTTTGTTCACGGTACATGAAATGTTGGACCATCCGACCTCCCACACTGTCATCCATGCCAGTTCCATCATGCAAATTATATGGTTTGAACTTTCACCCCTTGATCTAATGTAATTAAATGACAAACCATGGACGTTAGCTCTTTAAAAATAAATCTCATTCCTGATTTTATTAAAACCTCTGGCACCTTTTTATTAAATTGTGTTTTTTAAAAATGACAAACTGTCACCACAAAGCATGGATATTACATTATTAGCCATGTTTTCATCAAATCTTAATCCGAATTTTGAGTAAACTTTTAAAATGACGCAAAAAATAAAATATAAAGAAATAAATGCCAATTAGGCATGTTTCAATATACTGGTTTGGAGTGACTCAACCAGGCTACACAAAGTGTAATTACGTTAGATGTTGATGTTGCGCATGGTTGTATTAAACAGGAAGTAGAGGAGAAAAGTTCTCAGGAATGTGTTGCTATTGGGCAAGTTGTTATTCTGTCATTTCAACTACTATTTTCGATGTTACAGAGACGTAGAGAAGGAAATTAAATTCTCTTCACGTTATGGAATGTCCAGGAAGACGCAGACGGCAGAAACAGCTGACCAATCACGTGAGGGAAAAGTCCAAACTTATTTGGCAAATGTGTTTCCATCTCCCTTTTTGCTCATTAATTCTTTTTCGAAAAATCCAAAAACCACCTGAAAATGAGCTGTGGTAGAAGAATATCTTGACTCCCTAACTGCATTTTACCTTGACATGTCCTGTTCTGTATCTCTTGATAAACTGCCATTATATAATCTGTTTCTCATGACTCTTAAGATACTGTATGTACTCAGGTAATCTTATGGCCTATTTACTTGTAACCATGTCATTGGTTTCCTGGATATCTCTGACGCTCTTATTTTGTTAGCAGGATGTATATCCATCCATCCATCCATTTTCTGTACACGCTTCTTCCTTTTGAGGGTTGCTTGGGTCACTGGTGTCCATATCCAGCAGTCACAGTGCGAGGGGTGGGGTACACCCTGGACAGGTCGCAAGTCTATCATAGGGCCACACATAGTGACAAACGAGACAAACAACCATTCACTCTCTCACTCACACCTAGGGACAATTTAGAGTTATCAATTAACCTAACAGTCATGTTTTTGGTCTGTGGGAGGAAGCCGGAGTGCCCGGAGAGAACCCACGCATGCACGGAGAGAACATGCAAACTCTACCCKGAAAGGTCCCCGGACCGGAATTTGAACCGGTGACCTTCTTGCTGAGGGGCATCAGCTCTACCAACTGAGCCACCGTGTCGCCCGCAGGATGTATATATCGTCTGTTTTCCTGTTTCCGGGTCAGCGAGAGCTTGACAGACGCTTCGATTCGCGTCTGTCTGGCTCTGCTCATTCTTTGCATATGCACCTTTCTATTAAATAATCTGAGACCGAGACCACACAGTTTCCATTTTGTTTATTTCCCGCATCTCTGCCCTGGCGAAAAGGCTAGCCACGACACAAGTGTAACTTTTTTTTTTGCGAAATTGAGTCAGTTTTTTTTTTAAATTTTGTCTTTTTAATCAACTTTTTCTTATGCAATGATTCAAAATGTGCATTAAAATGTTGATGGAAACACGGCTATTGACTTTAAATTCTTCGCATGTGTTTACCTTCTGAGAAAAGCCCTAACTCATTCACTCCTGAGTAATGACTCACACAATAGTTGCTGAACCGCTACACTTTTCTCTTCAGTGCAACTCATTCTTGAGAAAATCCTCAGGCACACGGCTAAGAACTGATGTGTTTAACATGTTTATGTACCTGAAAAAATAAGGAGACTCTATGGTAGAACAACTTCTGGCAATGCAAATGGCCAACCTCTACACGTCGAGCTGGATCTCCAAAGTTTTATAGTGTGAAATATCCCACGGTGTTCAAAGTTCAGTTAGAAATAAACCAACAGCTGTTGGGGGGTATCTATTAAGTGAAAACTTGTTCGAACAACTCCTGTACACGAACACAGAAATTCCTGAGGTGATTAAACTCTCAGCTGAGCTTTAACAGGAAAAAGAGAAACAAAATGAGCTTAGAGTTCATCTTTCAGACAGAACAGAAGTTTGATTTGAGTAACTGATGATGCAGACACAACACTGCAGAAATGTTTTTCCTGTTTGACTGCCAGTGTTTCTGTTCAACTATCAGCCTTGTTAGCAAAATATCTTAAACTAGACCATTTTTATTGAAAATTTCAGAAATTAATCACTGAATGTACATTTGAAATTAACTTTTAAGATCAGCACTTTTCAAAATGGCTGCAACAGCTGAGCAACTTTATGAAACAATAATGGTGACACGTCAGTAAATTTTACACATACTGAGCTAAAATTTAGTGTGGCAGTAGCTGAGAGTCACACCCAACTTATACTATGAGCTCTAACTGATCGTGCAAGAACTGCTTTTAAAACGATGCTATTAAGTCAGGAGACAGCTATGCTTGTTAGCAAAGTATCCTATGACCCATTGAACAAACTGTCAGAATGTAATAGTAGCTGAGCATCTTACCTATCACATAGTCTGAGACATTGTAAGATATTTGCTTAAAACCATAGAATTACCTATTGGTGTCAACTTTGTCTGTTAGCAAAAGTATATTGTGAACCAATGAGCAAATCTTAATAAAACTCACATAGTAAACACTGGATGCACGTCTAAACATTTGAAGCCAATTCGTTCAAACAAGGTCCCCAAAGCTAATCAACCGTAGCAAACACAAAATTGGCTACAACTCAGACAGTTTTACAGATACTGAGCTGAAATCTGGTGTGGTAGCAGCTGATCATACTGTAATTGCTAGCACATCTTTTGAGATTTTACATTGTAACGTAATTCTTGCACAAGTCATCAAGGCGGCGGGCAATATGCATTCCTTCAAGGAATGCTAGGCATTTATTTACATTTATGTGATCCATGTTTATAATGTAGAAATACCAGCAATGATGAGGCAAGTCTTAAATGGGACATAAAATCTGTCACTCATGAGGGATTTGACTGTAAATACATCCAGACTACAAGCACGAGGTTAGCCTAATAAGCTCACTTTGGCTAAATTAGTGTTTTCCCCCCTAAAGGAACCTGCCCCTACTTGTGTGCACCAATCTGTTAGCATATTTCTCCTTCCTTAAATGCACAGCTTCTAATAATCAGACAGAAAAGAACAAAATGGTGCTGTTTTCTGTATTGCTGCTCTGCTGGTTTTTTTTTTTTTTTTCTGGCACGTTTTGCAACGGCGTTCTGGTCTAACCGTTGGGAAGCACTGCAAGGCGTCATGGAGATGGGTAAATCTGACGTGGGAACAGGTTGTCAGAAGAATGCAACAGATTGTGTCATGAGAAAAAAAAAGAGTAACGCTGTGCGAATCATGTAATGCAATGTTGTAAGACCAACTTTACGAAGTAGTAAATCAAACACGGGTTGCAGTTTTTGCACATAAAGTGCCTTAACCTGCCAGTGTTTCTGATATATTTTAATACCTCGAAGGAAAATGTAGGAACTAGAGTTGCACAATATTTTGTTTGAGCATCATCATCAAAATGTACATGTAAGTAATAATAGTCACATTACAGGTCCTGCGATGTAGGAGGCCAATTAAATCACCATGGGACTTAAATATAAGTCATTGCATTAAACAGTTGTTTGTTACGACTTTTATTTTGACGGGATGCCTCCGCCAGTAGAAGAGGGAGTCTTTGTGTCAAAAAAGCTAAAACTATCATTTGGTTTTGAAACGTCTCTGGGACAATAATGTCAACGTTTTTTGGAGAAGTGTCGATGAATTCTCAAGCTGTGTGGACGAAGAGGATCTTGACAAAAACTAAGAAGAGGACCAAGAACTGGAGGAAAAGAGGTAAAATACAATTAGCATGAATGCTAATATTAAAGCATGACGTAAACAAAACCTAAGAGACACAGAGGCAACATGTTAGGTGGTAAAACAATTCATGTTTGCACATGATAGAAAGAAACATGAAGTCAGGTTCCTGCACAATAAAGGATAACACAAAAGTGTAATTGTAACATGCACAAAAGGAGGTAAGATCCATGCAAGGTCAGAAAATTCCTGCTATTTTTCATAATGCAATATAAATACATCACAGGAGGGTTAGAAAAAAATTACTATGTCAGTTTTTCCAATATTGTGCAGCCCTATTACTTATACTGTATTTAATCACCAATGAAGTCAATATTGTTCCCTTATCACAAAAGTGCACAAACTATGCTATAAGTTCTGCAGAAGTTAATGTCCTGCCTTAAAGAAAGGCAACACTGGAATCAGCGGGTCAGAGCTCTAAAATGAAAATCTGAATCAGCCGTAAAAAGTCATCATCAACAGCTAAACCCAGCCCAGACAAGAGCACACACTCCACTTTGTGCCGGTGAGTTTTAGTCCAATCTGCTCCCAGCATGTTGTTGTGTTTACTACAGTGTGCCAATTAGACACTAATGAGGAGATGGATGAGAATCAGGACCTGTCTCTTTATTTCCTCTGTTTTTCCCCCCTTTTCTCTTTCCTCCAATTAGTTTTCTGTTCTCTCTCGGGGGAAAGAGAGGGAAAAAAGTCATCACGCTAATCTACAATCCCTACACACAAGAAAAAAGGGGGCTCCTGGTGTGTTGTTTCATTTTGTTTTTATTTTTACAGATCAACATTAAAGGAGACTCCTGCAAAAAGAATCAAATGGATTGAATTTGACCTTTGGATTTTGTATTAAATTAAGCTGCATTTAGTGTAATATTTAGCATTTATTTCTGCAAAAGTATTAAATGTTAGTTTTTTATGACTGTTCCAAAACTTCAAGAGGTGCAGTAACTCAAAAACCATGATAAAATGAAACACTAATGGCTGAAATGTAAAAAAAATGCACTTTGTTCCTTTGTTGCCTTAAAAATAATTATATTTGATGAATGAGTTACTGCAATGCAGAGGTTGTTTAGATATTCACGTGAATGACACAAAAACCTAAGTCTGGATTTTCTCACCATGGAGTGAGTCATCTACTAAAGCAAAAGCAGTCTTTGATCAGGCTTGTAAATGGCCGTCTGCTTGGCCGGCTGCCATGGAGTACAAGGAAAATCAAAGGTCGAGAAGGGAAAAAAAGACAAATGTTGACAAGATGACAAAACGACCGAGTATTTTAGTTGAATTGAGAGTCTGTGAAGAAAATCAACCCAATAGTTGGTGCTCTGTAGTGGAGTAAATCTGTTTCAGTGTGGTCTGCTTTAACGGTTACTGGGTTAGGATTTGCTCAAACACACCCTAACCTCTAAAAATACACCAATAAAACATAAATATACTTTTTTTTTCCCTCACAAAAAGATTGTTTGCTTCTTGCTAAACAACATCTGCTTTCTTTTCAGAAACGGAGATAATGCAAATGTGCAGAATTAAGCATCATTTATGTTTGCAATAAACCCACAAGGAAGGTCAGGCTTTGATTCCACTAGTTGTCGTCTTGTTTCTTCTTCTGTATTTACGCATTTTCTACGTCTATTAAAATGTATAAGAAAAAATAAAATAGCTGAATCCAGCAAAACTCTGGATGTATAAAACTGGTGTGGATCTGGGATTTAAAAAAAAGATAAGTTTAGAAACAAAGAGCCATCATCTTCCAGTACTCTGCAGTGCTTTGGGACTGGAGAAAGTGGCACAACAGCTAAATATAGAGTGGCCAGGTCACACCCACTCACTCCCTCTCTCTCACACACACACACACACACACACACACGCACGCACGCACGCACGCACGCACGCACGCACACACGCACGCACGCACGCACGCACGCACACACACACAGAGCACCAGAAACACAGCAGCTCATACACAGGGACAGCGAGTGCTTTCTGGATAAATGATGAGCTGAAAACATCTAGTGAGCTAATGAGACGTTTTTGTGTCATAACTAGACTGAATGGGGGGGAAACGTACATGAAAACAAAGAAATAAGAGTGTGAAAGCAGCACTAAGGGAAAGAAAAGGCAAATTAAAAGTGAGAGAAGACAACAAATCAATGTCAAAGACTTCCTCTCTTTTTGAAGCACCTGCCAAAGTGGGTACAATGTGGGCAATGAAACAACATGCACAGCTTAGAGCACAATTTGGCAAACTACGCATATAAAAACAAGTTGTGATTGTAAAATACTGGCCACTCAAAATGCAGAGATATGGCTTGCTGGTCTTTTTGTCATAAACACTAAGAAGTGTGTGAAACCGCTATGCAAAAATACACCTGCTTTGTAACAGACCATCCAGTGAGATTCTTTTCTTTTATTTCCCCTGTTCTTATGTTTCAAAAGTAAAGCTACATTTTATCACGGTGACAGAAAGACAAGAAGAGAGGGCAGAAAAAAGGTGAACGAAGAGATGACCTCATGGTAGAGCTATTATTGCTACCCATCAACACCAGACAGGAAGCACTGTACCTGTCAGCTGGATGAGAGCAGAGCCAGTATGGGCGTACTGCCACGTGTGGCTGGTTGTCCAACAAGTCATATTTGATTAGGCCTGTCACGATAACAAATTTTGCTGGGCGATTAATTGTCTCAAAATTTATTGCGATAAACGATAATATTG
>NW_013952458.1:210238-213967 GCF_001266775.1 Austrofundulus limnaeus
GGGGAGGGGTCAGCGGAGCTCCTGTGTTGCGGAGCAGAGAGACACGAAGTAAACAAACAAGCAGGAAAATGAAACTTATCGGCCCCTTTTTTTTTTACCGACCTCAAAAAAAGTTATCGTGCGATTAATAGATTAATTGACTATCGCGACAGGCCTATATTTGATAACTCTTCCATAACTTGTGAAAAGAAAAATCCATAAATGGCTGCGGATTTGGTTTTCTTTGCTGACGGAGAAACACAGTGCACTGCCAGCATCAGCTAATGATAGACTGGATGGTCCACGCGCTGGAGGAATCCACGGTGGGCAGAGTTGTGGCAATTAAAGCTAATCCCGGGATCCCTGAGGGGAGATATTCCAACCCTTCAGACAACCAAAACCACTTATTATGGTGCAGTCTATGTGTCCATATGGAAAAGGTAGACCAAATATTTCCAAGTAAAAACCGCACTACCACTGTTTCACTGCGCAAGGAGCCCTGGTAATGGAGTGTATTGCATGTGGCATAAGGTGAGCTGCTAATCTGAGTCTTTTGAAAAGGCAAGTTCCCAAGGTAATCCTAATTGTGTAGGAGGGGCAGTAATTATAACATGCCTGCACTGCATTTATGAACCCTAAGAAGATGCTTAGCATCAAGCGAGGGACCTGAGATTGGTGGGAAAACCCTTACGGTGCACAAGGGGCAACATCAAATACACTTCACAGTTTTTCCTCTTCAAACGTTACTCTGAGGAGAGCCTCAGTAGGCAAAACTTAAAATTATGGGTGTTCGGAGCAACTGCTATGCATTGAATTCAACTGGAAATTCATAACAGCATTAAAGATGAAAGATCTGAACCCTGAATAACCTCGGTAAGGGTCTCAGTGGATTGGTAATGCTGTAGGTGGCATACAGTATTATTGGCGTGCTTTAGGTCCACTTGTCCCTCTCATCTGAAAGAGACACTACAACTGATCTCAAAGCTGTATTACGTGATTAATTTTATAGCGTGGTGACACAGTTCTACCTTGATGCAGTCAATCTTTCCCATTATGTTCCCACGGGGTTGGTGAAGGGTTTGATGAGTGTGAAAGTGATGTAAATCATGCACTCTGGTCTTCACACTCAGATGATCTAAAGCCAGCTTTTAACTAATTGGATCTTCTCAACAAACAAAGCACTTTTCACCGACACCATGAAAAACGCCATGTAAGAAAGATGATCTGTGAAAGAACGATGCTCTGCCATCAGTGTAGCTCATGCCAAATCACTGCCAGTGTGTAATAAACCTGTTAAATATGCAGTTTCTGGCCTTTTTGACATTAAACCCTTAAAATGATGCATGTAAAAGAAGTTCTGTTAAAATTCATTGTTTGGTTTTCAAATGCACTGTATCAGTATTTTTCAAAGTGGGGACCACTAGGGGGTGTTAATGGGGCCTCAGAAAGCAGTGGGAAGAAAAAAAATGCAAAAGTAAAAAAAAATCTATTAAATGTTCTGTTTTTATTGTCAACAGTTTGTGGAAATGTTGGTTTTCCAATGGGAAAATAATAGTGTTTAAAACAGGTTAGTTTTTAAAATTCTTAAGCTAAACAAACAGTAACTTTTTAATAGCGAATAAAATTGAGAAACATTTTGAAAGTTTGTGTTTCTTTACATATTTTGTAGCATTGCTAATTACAGCTAATGCTGTTTGGGGTGACATTGCATTGACAAGTTTGGGAATCCCTGTATTGTGTAATACTCCTAATCATTAAAAAAACACATACATTGTAAAAATATAAGTATCCTCCAACATTGAATGTCTAGATTAATGAATTCCATTATATTATGTTTGTTTTTCTTTTCTAATTATCATCAAAATCTTTAAGTCAAAGTTAGTACTACCTAGTTAGTATTACCTAGTTTTACATGCCATTAATGGGAATATTGAGGTTGCATCTGTTTATCTAAAAGAAAAAAAAGCTACAGTTATTCAAGTGGTATTTACATCACAGAGGAAGATTTTACTGATACTTTTGTGGTTTCAAATTAAGGTCCTGGTAAGAGTGGTAGTCATTTAAAAAGGACTACCACCACTGACGAAGAGTAAAAGAACTCAAATTCAGTCAAAATCTTTTATCCTGCAAAACTATTTTATGATTATTATGGAGAAATAATAAAAAATAAAATAAAATAAACACTGTTCCCACACAATTACAATAACATTTAATTTCTTCATTTTATAACTTTGCCAAACTCCAAATTTCAATGGAGGACTAAAATGAAGATGGCAAGTAGATTCACAAAAAAAGTTTGATTGTGGTTCCTTTTTACAATAAATAACATTAATCCTCTTGATGCTTCACAAGGTCTGAATTATTGAGGGGCATTTTGACCCAAGGGCCACAGGAGGGTTAAAATCCTTTGTCAACAGCAAAAAATAAAATAAAATAAAAATAAAATAAAAATTCCTTCAAAGCATACCTGTAAATCTCCTACAAACAGCCCAAAGTACTATAACTACAGTCAAAATTAAACTGGTAAAATCAAATTAAATTAGTTACCACAATGGTAACTAGTGCTTGATTTACCTTGTTGATATCCAAGTTCATAAACTCAGATAAACTTTGTTCTTTGCAAGAAACAAGAATTGATTTTTCTCCATTACTGTTGAACGGTATAACATTTCACATCAATAGGATACAAATACACCCAGATAAACTTCACCTAAGTGACACTGAGTCCAAACATTTCATGGATGACTGGCCCAGTGTGAAGTGGGTGAAGCACAGTTCTCTCTTAAGAGTGCACCCATGAGTCATGAAAACTAAAGGATGAGAGAGAAATGCCAGAGATGTCTATCATCACTCCCAGAAGCGACTGGAGTCAACGGCACAGTCAGCTCATCATTCCAGGTCATGACTTCTGGCTGGGTCGTATTACTGTTTGCGTCTAAGAATATGTCAACACTCGACAC
This sequence comes from Austrofundulus limnaeus, assembly GCF_001266775.1. Classification (NCBI taxonomy): domain Eukaryota; kingdom Metazoa; phylum Chordata; class Actinopteri; order Cyprinodontiformes; family Rivulidae; genus Austrofundulus; species Austrofundulus limnaeus. The sequence continues at coordinate 213,178 of NW_013952458.1, forward strand.
ACCTAAGAGACTTCCACTGCGAGGTCAAGTGGGCATTAAACTCGCAGATACAACAAAAAGCCGTGTATGCAAACACCACCACTACAAGACTGCCCTAGAGAGACTGGGACAAGTGTTTCCTGGTTGGGGGATGGGTGTGCATGCCTCCATGTTTGCATAAGAAAAAAAAAGAGAAAAAGATGGAGTATGCAACAGCTGTCCAGACAAGGACAGATGGGAGGGGTGGTGCAGTCAGCTGGGGGAAGGAGGAGGGGAAAAGTTGCCAATAACAGGACATGCTTGCTGCATCGTCTCTATTTGATTAAAGAGCCGTTACACATGGGCTCAATCTTGTAATGGCTCCCAGCAGCTGACTGGGTGACCGTGGTCCTCAGCCAGCTGGTATGAATCAAACGAAACCAGAACCGCTCGCATATGTGTGTGTGAGTTTCCCTGCATAGCTCTAGACTTCCCACATTCACGTGCCAAAAATTCCTTCCGTCCTTGCTGAGGGATGTGTGGGAATAGCAGGCATTTCTCAGGGCTGAGACAGCGGACAGGAATAGTGCATCCATGATACAGACTCCCCGACCTCCTCATGAAAACTACTGCCTGGTTACAGGCGGAGCTGTCTTCATGAGTACTGCTCTGTTTCAACCTGGGGAAACATCTGAGATCGATTAATATTATTCTGACTGTTAAAATTGATTCCGCTTGACATGGAACTGTTTTGCATTTCCCATGGATGACTTTAAGGTATTTCCTGTCCTCTAGAGCCAAATCTGCAGTGGGAAGCACTGTATTATTACAG
>NW_013952458.1:214067-216504 GCF_001266775.1 Austrofundulus limnaeus
TATATATATGGAAGCGGACTATAACGCATGTCATTCTGATTAAGAACAGTAATAAAGTTCGCCATATCTTGTAAATACTTTGCTCCTTGTCTGTAAAAGGTGGACATCACTGCTGTGAAGCTGGATGCTCCTACTCAGTGAACGCCGCCTCACATGGAGCCATCTCAGCTGCCTTGAGTGAAAAACAACATTCTCCGCAGTTCCACCTCATTTTCAGCTCATGTTGAGCTCATTGTTGAAGACTTTTTGTTTGGCACATTTGCCAAAAAACAAAAATAAATCCTACAACCACTAAAATCTGACATCACTCCATGTTTGTTTACATTTTGTGAAGAAGGAAGTTGCACTTCATGTCTTCTTCTGAGGTTATCGTGTCGATTCTTTAAGCGGTTTTTGGTGCAGCGCCCCCACAGGTGAGGGAGGGAACAGGTGGTTCACAGGGTTTAGTTCATTTGACAAAGTGCGGTGTGAATGTGAACCGCACCAAGTGAGATTGTAAACAAAGCTTGCAATTTTGGTCCCCAATCGAACCGGGTCTACTGGACTATCAGGTGTGAATACGACCTAAGGCTTTATGTTTCTAAGGAATTCTTGTACAAACTGTTAAACTTGTGCGAAGTTAAGAATGATTTCAAGTCTTTAGAATGGCAAGTACCATAGATAAATCTTTAAGTATATAATTAAATCTTTTCCCTTTAACTACCAAAGATACCTCTGCCATATGCTGCAACTGGAGCTTAAAACAGCACTTCTTTTCTCCAACTTTTCAGTTCACAAGTCTTATTTTCAAAATGCATCAGGCTTCTGTGCATGTTCGCTTGCAAACGTCTGATGCAATATTGTGTATTGAGATGTTCTTCTACATATAATAAAAAGTCTAAGAAAAGGACTGGTAAAGCAGAGTCCATCAAATGGCCTTTTAAATCTAAAGTCTTAATGTCCGTGATTTAAAGCCATCTTTTTGTTCAAATACAACATGCCATAACCATGTTGCATCATCAGAATACTGTGCAAACAGTGTGTTGTTGCCCATTATGCTGAGCAGCCATTATGTTGTTTTGGTAAAGCATTGTGTCCATTGGTTTATCACAGCCAGAATGACTGACTTACTCTTCTCCTCCCGCCTGAGCTGTCATTAGTCTACTTTACCTCTGACAGACAGCTCCTGCCCCACTTCTCAGGCCTAATAAAGAGCATCTGATTGGCTGTTGTTCAGTGTGCTTTATTGGACTGCAAAGAAGCAAAACAGACCTGCTCTGCTTGGCTACTGTGATCTCACACACAGCTGTGCCATTATAACAACGAACCTACTGTGAGTTCAGCTGGCAGCGAGTGTGACACTGTATACGCCCAAACAAATAGGTCACTAGTCACCAAGAAGCATTTAATTACAACCTGCTTTTTCATCTACAGATATGTTGTTAAAATTTTAGCTCCCTTGCTGCTTACTACCAGCTCTTTAAAGATCCCTTTCATCCCTTCGGCTTGCAAAAAGATGGACCAAGTTTCTCCACTGGGGGTAATATGTATTTTCCAGGCATATAGTTCAATTCTGTTCCATAATCAAGTAACTATGCTACCTTCAGTTGTTATGATGCTGTATAAAATTAAAATAAAATAAATAATAATAACAAATTTGACCTTGCATCATAGTCTTAAACACTTGGTCTTTTTTAAGAACCTCCTACCGCTTCTGACACTCCCACTTCAGCATGCCATTACAACAATGCTTCATGCAGTTTACAACCTTTCGTAGAAGTGCAGTATTTTGTTGAAAAAAAAAGGCAACACTAATGGTATTGGTTTTGGAAAGTGGCAACTCGGGAAACAGCCGAACTTTATTCAAATGATCCCATGTCGGACCTGGAAAGTACATTTTTTGAGAAGCCGAAGCGAGTACAGAGGCTCTTAAAATGTTTCAGCTTGGTAACTAATCTCCCAGTCATCCTCTCAAACATAAATGTCAATATTAAGCTACTTTTTGCAAAGAAACTATAAATATAGATCATTATGAAGCTATGTTTTACAATGACATCGTGAAATTCCAGGTTTATTCCCATTAGTTCCTGTCAATTCCCATGGAAAGTTTTCTAACTTTGTAAATTCCCAGACTTTTTTCAATCCAAATTAGATTTTTTTTTATCTGTATCAACATTTCATTATCCAGAAGCACAAAGCTGACAGCTTAAGACTCTGCATTTTTAATTTATTTATTTTTTAGTTTTTCTTTTCATGTCTCCAAATCTAACTTTTGGCCTGGAAAAGAAGATACAAAACAGTCTTTTCTCTCCGCCTCTTTCTGTTCTATCCGTCCAGACCTCTAATAGCAGGGTAGGATAACTGAGCAAGAAACAGGCCAGGGTTACCCCAGTGACCCAAACGCTGCAGGACAGGGGGTTGGAGTTTTGTGTGCGTGTGTGTGTGTGTGTGTGTGTGT
>NW_013952458.1:216519-221172 GCF_001266775.1 Austrofundulus limnaeus
CTACAGAAAAGAACCACTTGTTCTTGGTGCCAAGTGTTCATTTATCTGGATCTTTCTGTGCCACTCGATCTTGTTCTGACAACCCATGACGAGGCAGGGAACACACTACGTTTGCAACAAATGCTGCTTTATACCCATAAAGCTCCAAAATTCATGTTTTTTTTCACTCCACTTGTTCTGGTGAGATTCAATGCAACCAAAGTGCAGTCATGTTGTTACTTGCTGCCTGCTGGAAATGTGCTCATAAGCTCCATCTTGAGGTTAGACAAAGCCCTGCACAACTCACCTTATTAGTAAAGATTTACACTTCAATTCAACAGCATGAGTAAATATACATTTTGTCCAAAAGAGACAAAAAGGACAGAGGTAGAAGCTTCCATCACACCTTGTCAAAGCTCAAAGGCATTAGAATCATTAAAATAACAAACAAACCTCACAAAATTAAAATGCAATAAATCTTTGAGCGTATAATTTAGACTGAAGGATTCTTTAGACAGCAATGTTTTTCATGGGGATATGATCCTTCTGTGTTCACCCAGGCTGTCTCCATCAAGGCCCCGAGGCTCCGGAGCAACCTGCCAACTCATTGTCCTCCTTTATATTGACGGGTTGAAGGGTTTTTACCGTTTCAAGGCTGCAGAGTCAATCACTTGTGCAGCCTTCTTTCTTTTCAGAGCAGAGCACAAACTGGTTTATGAAGCATTGCAGCTTCCTGCTGAAGCACAAGAAATAATCTTTCATTTTAAACTGGTTCCTTCAAAATGTCACATCAGAGGGAGGCAACACAAACTGGAAGATATTGATAGTGTGGTATTAAACAACAAAAAAGGGGTGTATTGATAAAAGAAAAAGAGGTCTAACAAATCAACAAAAAATCAGTATAAATGTCAAGCTGATCTCATCAAAAAGGTCTGTTGTTGCTATGGAGATGGACGCTGGATGCAGGCATCCATTTAGCTTCTGAGGCACGTTGGAGTACAGAAAGAGGAATGTGGGAATCAAGAAACTGTCAGGAATACAGATATGTCTGTGACAATAAACTTTTAATTTGGTCTGCAGAGCTTCATAATCCTTATCAATAAAATACAGACAAATACAAAAGAAAAAAAGCAACAAAACGATGTGTTTATACTGGTGTGCATAAATTTTACCTGCTTTCTGGCTCGACACATCTCCTTTTGATTCTTTAGGGAGGGATCCGTCTATAAACAAAGAAGAAAACAACATGATAAGTGAATTAGGAGAACAGATGTTCTTTGGCTGAGTTGACTTCAAGAGAAATAGTAAGAAAAAACAACTAAGCAATAAGTGAATAATCATTTTGATCAAACGTGGTGTGGTAGTGGATGAGAGTCATCTCCAATGCAGACTCACGCGCAAGTAAGGCTTTTAGGTAGGATTTTGGAAGAAGGCGTCAATACCTTTTACTTTACATGTCTTCTTCTGGTTTTAAAAGACTAGGTTACAAGATGACGTGTTGAAGGCAAGGCAGCGCTCACCAAAAGTGAGGCGATCATGCGGTCGCTGCCCCTGTGCATTGGCCCGGCGTGGTGCACCTCCAAACTTTTCTAACTCGGTACTCCATTGAAATAATTTGTTTGTCTGTCAAACATTTGCTCTCCTTTTTACAACACTGTACGTTACAAAGTGTACTGCCACAAGTTAGGGCTGGGCGATACGGCCCAAAAAAAAATCTGATTTTTTTTCATCCCAACTTCGATTTTCGATTTTAATCGATTTTGTTTCCCACTTAACGGAGTGCCTCTGTTTCAGGTGCTGAAACAAATTTGTTGTACTCCTGCTTTTTGTAGCAAGAGCCTTCAAAACAGATTTTGCAGTGAGGTGTTTATTGTTCCAAATCTGAGGTTACAAAATCTAAGCCAGATGTTCCCAAAGTGTGGGGCGCGCCTCCTACAGGGGGCGCAGTGCAATTCCAGTTGGGGCGCAAGTGGACCTTGCATTGGTCCCCACGGGTCCAAATGCAAGTTACGTGTGTGGGGTTAGGCTTAGGACCAAGGTTTAGGTTAGCTCTAGGGTTAGGTAGGTACCTGTGAGGTTCATTTTAGAGTATATGGTCAGGGTTAGACAATAAAAAATAAAAAACATGAATGGAAGTCAATGGAAGGTCCCCACGGGGTCGAGAAACAAACGTGTGTGTGTGTGTGTGTGTGTGTGTGTGTGTGTGTGTGGTTGTGGTGGTGGGGCATGAAATTATTTTTATAAACCAAAGTGGGGCCCATCAGAAAAGGTTTGGGAACCACTGACCAAACCAGTTCCAGAAAACTGAAGAAACAGTGCCTTCTTTGGGAAGTAGATCCTCTCTGCTAGCTGCCATATTGTCATGTCGTGTACCAAGCATCTTGACGGAGAGGTGGGGTGACCTCTGAACTACAAAAGCACAAAGAGTGCATTGGTGGGAAAAAAATACTGATTTTCCCAAAATTTAAGTCTTTATAAATGGCAAATTCAAATTAATCGATTTAATCGATTTATCGCCCAACCTTACCACGAGTCCTTTCAAAGAATGTATGAAGTATACATGCTAATAACCCTAGCTCTGGTTTGTGTGATACCTGCGCGACTATAACCAAGCTTCAGGCTGCTTACGAAGTTTACACAGAGGGGAAAAAAGGTTTGGACAGACGTGAGCAGAGATTATGACAACGACGCAAAAAGTTAGCTACTGAAGCTATTACATTGCTAACTACCTCCTCTATCCAAGATGGCACCATGTGTCTTCCTCTAGCTTAATAAAATATTTGCGGTCACCACCAGTCACTTAGGAAAGTTTAAAAAATTTACAGGAAGGCAAAAAGACAACTTACAACAGAAACCTCTTTTAAATCTCAGCAAATTCAAAGGTGGGAGTGCCAAAAGCCACCCCAACACCCCTCTAGATAAAAGCCTGATCCAAGTCGATGGGAAACATGCATTTCTTTGAGGAATACGACTTTTATTTGTTATTTTAATTTTCAATTTCTTATGGCACATGATCGAAATGCCACAACAGCAAATACAACTACAGTGTCTTGTAGCGGGGTGGTAATTACTGGAGAAGGAACAATAATCACAGCAATCCATCCCTTAATTGTTCTGGTACTTAACTATAAATGACAACAAACAGCTGCCTCAATTCATGTCAGTGCAGTTAAAACTGACTGGAAGAACAAGCTGCACTGTTAACCAGCAACTAGGGTCAAAAAGAGCAAAAGGACTGCTTTCAAATTTGCAGATTTGTATTAGTTAGTTTGACAGAAACTGATCTACTTTCATTTTGTTTATTAAAGTTAAAAACCTAAGAAGGAAGACCATTTTAGTTACAAGAAACACGGTTTCAATTTTCAGAAAAAGGAACAAACTGGAAGTCTCTGGTACCAGAAAAATTCCTCTGTTTCCTCTGGACCAGAACATGCAGGACTCATCTGCTCATCAGTCTTAAACTCATGATTGAGGCTGAGATGATTCTCAATCTCAGCCAACAATTGTCCCATTGATGAAACCTATAGGCTGAGAGAGAGGCTGCTGCTGGGACCGAGGCGGAGGTCCACTCAGCATCATGTGCTCTCACTCAACTAAACAGACTGACTCAGTCCGACGTTCTCCCTCTGTTCTGACTCAGGATTACTTCTTCCTGTTTACTCTTACAGATCAGCACTCAGGTGAAGAGAAACATATCTGAACACAGTTGGACTTTAATAAAATACTTGGAATAAACAAACTGAGTTCTCATCAATTCTGGAAAATGTATCATGATATATACACTTTATATCAATTGCTAGCGATAATTGATTAGTTTTTTTTTTTTGTCTATTTAAGGACTGGGAGATAAAAGGCTGTTTAATATGGTCAAACTGGTGGCGAGATCTTTCCTCTTTTATCCACAATTTCTTCTCAAGCTGTTGCCTCATTTTCACCTCTCTCTCTCTGCACGTTGTTTTTATTTTGAAGCAGTTTTGAGGCACGGCGGTGAAACATGAAACTGCTGCTGCGTAAGTTACTCAACAGATTGTTTCAGCTGACCAAAGGGTGAGTGAGTTAGTTGATGCCACCAACATTGCTTAGCTGGGCCTTGAGAAGTCAAGTGGCTACTGCCTTTCCTCTGCCTACATCACCCAGATTTCTGTGCACAGTGACAAATTTTCCAATGAAACTGATCACACGTCCATCATAATTTATACATTATTGTTATTGAATTATTGCCTAGCTCTATTTAAAATGTTGCTCTTGAAATCTGCTATTTTTCTCTTTTAATTTTAATGTTACTTTTATCTTTTAGCTACTGTTCTGCTACTTTAACAGTTTTCTTTTGTGAATTTTACCCACCATTTTGGTAACTGTAGCAACCATTATGCTTCAATTAGATATTAGCTACAGCTTTGCTAATTTTAGCTTTTATCTAGCTGATTTTAGCTTTAGCATTTGATTTTCTGTTAAGCTTTTGTTAATATAAGTAACAGTTTTGCTAATGTTAGTTATTTTCCTGATTTTAGCTTTAGCACGTGTTTTGCTAACTTTAATGACAATTTTATACTAGCTTTTTTATTTTGGTGCTACTAAGTAACAGATACAGCGGGTAAAATAAGTATTGAACACGTCACCATTTTTCTCAGTAAATATATTACTAGAGGTGCTAATGACATGAAATTTTCACCA
>NW_013952458.1:222517-226022 GCF_001266775.1 Austrofundulus limnaeus
ATTTCATGTCATTAGCACCTCTAGTAATATATTTACTGAGAAAAATGGTGACGTGTTCAATACTTATTTTACCAGCTGTATATTATCAAAATCTTCCAAAACACTGCATTAAGAGCTGCAAAAAAACTTTTTATAAATACATAAATACAACCTTCCCTTTTACAATAAAATAAACGTAATTCTTTAAATTACTTTTTTTATCATGAATTTGTCCTTAATGTATCAAAAAAGATAATAGATACCATATTGATACTTTGCAAAATAAAAATCCAGTCCACTCACAAATTAGTATTTGTCCTGTTTTATCCTGCTGGTATTTCGCTGATACATGATGAAAAAAAGAATGGGGGCACACTTCCAAGTGACACAGGTGCATGCAGTTTGTTACAAAATGCTAAAAAATAAAAAATAAAATAAAAACTCCAAATCTGGAGCTCTGGGGGGAAACAAATCTAATGCAAGAAGTCAAACTAATCCAGAAGAATAAAGTTTATGACTCGAACAATGCATGACAAATTATAAGACTCACAACAGGATATTACTACTTTTTATTTCAAGAAATATGAGATCATCATAACCAAGTAATCCACTAGGAATGTACCGTATTAAATCATGGCTCTGTGCATTTATCAGCCTTCATAATACAAAGACTTCCTACATGTGAAGTGGTTCCCCTCTGGTGGCTTGAGTAGGAAAGTTTTAGCAACTTTTAGCTGGTGGCAGTTTCCATTAATAAACATCCAGCAGAGAAAACTACACAACTTTGTGACCAAGAACAGTCCTAAACAAACTAATACAGGAAACAAGCTGAGAACACAGAAAAGCACAAAGACCTCAGGAGGTCTTCTCTAAAGCCATGTACCTGGGAAAACGTCACAAAAACAAAAGAAAAAAAGAAAAAAGACAGGCCAAGAGTTTACCCTGCATACTTCTCATACTTGAGATGTAAAAAATGTTAAAACTATGTTTAGCAATGCCAGGCTGCACACAGCGGTTGTCCACAATCCAAACAATGAGGTTTGTGGATGGCCCCGGCAAAAAGTAAAAACTATGCCTGCATAAAGAGACACAGCTGAAACCTCAGAGCTGTTTGGCTAAAGCTAAACAGATCTATCAGACGTTATAAGAGCCGCTAAAGAATCAACAGTAAAACACGGACAGAGCTCAATAACCAAACACGGCTCGTGCTGTATCCTAAAAAGGTTCCTTTCTACAAACGCACACACACCACGACTGTCTCGGAGCCTGCGTTAGCACGAGACCACCCTCTCTGTGGGCCCCTGCCTTCCACTTCTCGGCAGGCACACTCAACGTTTGACTCACGCGCCGATAGGAACGACCCCCCCCCCCCCCCCCCATCCCATTCATTTGAAAATACCAGCTGTGTGGCTCAGCAACTGAACCGAGGTGTGAGGTTTAAAAACAATGAGCAACAGCCTGCTGCCTTCAGTGACTTTAGGAGCAGTGACGCTAAACAAATGTCAAGAATTACACAATCAGGAACATAATGGGGAAAATATTTTCTATTTAAGTGTATGTATGACCCAATACTGGTACATGGTATCGGTCCAGACACCAGCATTTTTACATACACTTATACAAAATGCCCCAATACTCGAAACTGATACCAATATGCGTACAAATACTGGGATACAGCTACTCCACTGAATGTGTGACCCTACATTTCAAGTCCATAGTTTGTCATTTCCATGTTTAAGAAATTTATACAAACCGAAAGAAAAATCTTATTTGTTCGTTTTATTTAAATTGTTGCAACAGTTTATATCATGCTGTGTATTTGATTTGATCCAATCAGAGGGGCTGTTGGCCTATAAGGAAGAAGAGCCAACTTGCTCTAAGTAAAAGAAATGTGTTTTAAAAGTCATTAAACTTCTAATTCAGTAAGTACTCAGTATCGGTACACAGTATTGGCAAGTACCCAAACTGAAGTTCTCATGCTCTGAGAAAAACTTGTATTGGGACACAATAAAGTGTGGATATGTGTTTATAAACATGGCGTAAAATGTAAGGAAATTAGTGTTTGGTAGATGATTTATTTGCTTCTTGGCAATAAATCTAATATAGCAGTACCTGACTGGCAGCACCTGGGGGTACCAGAAGCTCTAAACAAGTGCCAATAACAACAGCAAAATAAGTGGTTTGGCAGAAAAGCTTTGGCTATTTTTTCATGTCCACATACTCAGCTCTACTGCTCATCCCACAAAAGGATGATCCTTACAAATGTGGCACCATTAGAAAGGGAAATTAACCGGCTTTCCAACAGTGTTATGATTTGTTGCCATAAAGGAATGTTACACCAAAGAAACACATTTCTTTACTTTTGTGCTAAGCTTATATGTTTATAAAATGTGTCTTTTCGACTTGCTCCCAGTTAATTTAATAAATTGCAGAATGCTCTCCTACCAGTTCTGGTTTTACTGAATTAAAATGATCAACTTTTTCGTCCCAGAGTCTAAACTGAACATGTTATCTATCCATCCTCACGTAAGCTCCCACGTGTAAATCTGCCTTTGTTAGACAGCTGAGACGAAAAGGTCCAGGTCTGCCCAGAAGATCAGAACTAAAGGTCACAGTTTACCTCTGGGACCAGCTCAAGGGTCTAAGCAGTTCACAGCCTTTACTTTTTGTCTCAAAAGGCCACTAACTGCAATATTTAGAGGATAATTTTCTCTTGGTTACTGGCACTTTTAGTGTGACGGGTAAAAAAGGGGGTGAAAGCTGTTGAGAGGAAGAGACAGAGAGGGAAACTGTGTGTTGGGGAGGGCAACAGTGAGAAGGCAGATTTGAATGCACAAGAGAGAGCCAAAGAAAAACAAGTGCATTGGTCTTTTAGGACTTGTCCTGGTTTGATTTACTCTCACCCCGTGTCTTTATACTTAAAGATTTGACCTTTTTTTAGCAAATCTTTAACAAATAGCTATGGCATTCAGAAACCAAAGTTTTAACACTAGATTCTTTTTTCTCTGTTTCTTATTTTTCCAAGGGTTTTCTCTTTTGATGTTTATAACTCACTCATCTCTTATTTTTCTGTCTCACCTGCAATTACTGACTTCCTTCTACCTGTCAGCATTACCATTTACGCACTCCCAGGCTTATCTTCTACACTCCTCACAGAGAACTAGCTAAAGAAAATAGATATCTGTAAAACGGATCTCACAGCAGCATGCACCCCCCCACCCCCAACATACCTCCTGTCTTCTCCCTCGTTTCCATCTTCTCTCCATGTTTTTCTTTACGGACGCTACTCTTTTCCCTCTCTTGTTCCAGCTTGTTTTAAGAAAACGGCAGTGAAGCGGCAAAGTTTTTTTTTTCCTTGCGCAGAGCTCACGCCAATTAGCTCTCGCGCCGGAGAAATTACGGAACCAGAACGAGGCCGACGGGAGGAAAAAGTGGGACAGGTTCCTTTTTATAAACGTGTACAGGGAGGCGAGAGGTTTGCGTGTGTGTGTGTGTGTGTGTGTGTGTGTGTGTGTGTGTGTGTGTG
>NW_013952458.1:226069-228847 GCF_001266775.1 Austrofundulus limnaeus
TGTGTGTGTGTGTGTGTGTGTGTGTGTGTGTGTGTGTGTGTGTGAGTGTGTGTGTGAGAGTGTGTGTTGTTTTAGTTGAGATGAACAAAAAAAGGCTAAAACTTTGATTTGCACATTTGACAAACAGTATTAATGCAGTCCTCTTGTTGAGGAAGCACTAGATCATATTTGACACTTTTTTATTAGCTCTCATCTATGTTGCTCTCCTCGTGCCAAGCTTCATATCAGACTGCAAATAAATATCTGACTCTGTAACTCAGTTTTTGTCACAACTTAAAACTTACATAAAAACTGTTTATTTGCATCACAATGCAGCGTGCCACCTACCCTTGAACTCTGATATCAACACTGACTGCAGAAACTGACTCATCAGTTGACCTTTGACCTCATCAACTAGGCGGCAGCTTGTGTGTCTGTGTGAGCGGCAAGGAAACAACACAAGCCAGACACAGGCTGACGGCCGGGGTAACTTTAGTTTCTATGGAGACGGTCTGAAAGCCCAGTCTGGTCCCGAAAACAAAATTATAAAGCGCACAGCTAAAGGAATCAAAGATTTCCATCTGTGCAAGAAATTTCAAAGAATATTCTTTTTACAGTCCTCATTAATATTTAATAAACTGAGTAACACACCAGCTTTATCAAAAAACACCATATTATATTGACTTGTTTGGATGATTTTCTATCACAAAGTTTGTCATGATACGTTTGGCTCAGTTCAAAGTCACAAGTCTGAAGGATATGACACAATATCACAAACCCATCTTATACAATCATTGTGTTTGATGGGTATATGATCAGGTACATGACGATATGGATCAATGCATTTATAGCAATCATTTAATTGTTTTACCAATGTGGATCAATGTATTGTTCCACCCCTACTATATATTTGTTTGTGGGTTACAGTTTTAAGGGCCAATTTTACATCTTCCTCCTTAAAACATAATTGAGAAATCTAGAAAACCAATTCATCGGACAATATTTGCAATGTTTTAAATAATCAAAAATCAATCATACCGCCTACTTATATCCTATGAAAGAAAATGAAGATGCAGAAGCAGCTCACTGTAGTCCACACTTTATAATTTAGTAAGCTAAGCAATAATGTTTTGTCAGATGTATTTTAAGTGTTTGAGATCTTCTGTTGTTAACTGTAGATTATAATTTTTTCACCAAGAAATGCCATGGGTAGCATGGCAGTGCAGTATTTAGAGTTATCATCTGTCGATGAGTAGGTTACAGGATCGCTTTCAGGTCTGGGAGAGTTTGGATGTTCTCCCTGTGCAGTGGTGGGTTTTCTATGGGTCCTCCTGTTCCCTTCTACCAACCAGAAACATGCGCGTTGGGTTAATTGATAACTGTAAATTGTCCCTAGGTATGGGTGAGCGTGTGAATGATTGTCTTGTTTGTCTTTATGTAGCCCTGTGACGGTCTTATGACCTGTCCAGGTGTAACCAGCCTCTATCAGCTCCTCACGACCCAAAAAGGAGAAGAGGTTAAAGGAAACAAATGGGTGGATGAAGGAAATACTACTTTTGTTGTTGACATTAGTCATCTAAACAAATGTTTGCATGTTTTTCCCCAGCTGCGTTGGTCCATGACATACAAACGTATTTTAACACTTAAAGTAGCATTCACTGAATGAATGAATGAATGAATGAATGAATGAATGAATGGATGAACACAACCAGCAGATAGAAGAGCTCAAGCTTGCCATGGCAAAAGGAAATGATAATTGAATGGATTTCATTTTATTGGTGCAAAAACGAACAAAAAAACCCCACCTAGATTTAGTCCAGAAAACTGCATCTATTCACAAGTCTACAATCAAACTGCACAAATCAGCCACATCTCAAGTGCACGTGTAGCAGATCTAATTATTGTGTGCTCCGTGGTATTTTGTGACTTGTTTTCAGGAATAAAATGCCTCGCTAACTGAAACATCACATTTATCATTACACAATAAAGAGAAGAGTTTTAAGCAGATGGAGCGTCTTTTTCTAATTAGTGTTTTAGATTCATCTCCAGCCCCTGGCAAAAAAGCTTTTACCAATGCTTTCAATTGCTTTTCATTAAGGCTGCCTGACTAAAAAAAGAAAAAGGGCTGAAGTCATCATCTTTCCCTCCAGTTACTTTTCATTTATTATGATCCTGTTGCTCTTTTTGTTTTAAAAGGGTCTTCTGTGTGTGCCTCAGTAAAAAGTGACAAGTCACTGTAAACGGTCGGGCACTAAATGTAGTGCATTGTGACGAAGACACAGAGAACCGGGTCAGTGGGGGAGAAAAAAAAAGGAAAGAGTGCTCCTGTGAAACCGAGTGTGAAAAACTATTGACAGAACAGTGAGTGGTGACTTCACACAGCTCAGTGTCCTGAGAACCACGTGATTCAGACAAGACTTTATTACCAAGTCTCTTTCAAATCCCCAAAACATTATTTAATGGTGTATAAATGAACTGCACTGACATTTTTAAATTAAATACACAGCTTATTTCCATTGAAGTTTTAAAGTTTTTATTTTTGTTGCACAATTAGAAAGGTTGATTAGAAATTTGGTATGCAAAAAGGCAACAGTAAGCAGATTTATAAGCATTTAACCTAAATGAAATTTGTCAATATTAAGTACAAGATGAGAGTCTTACAACCTCTACCATTTGTTTTGGAGCATGGAAAATATCTGTATTGGTGAAGTTTTTGTGTAATCATGGCCTTGATGCCACTTTGTTTTTGTTTTTTTTAATTTGACAGCCATGTTATTGCTGCAATGAGCAGGTGTTAAC
>NW_013952458.1:234720-244205 GCF_001266775.1 Austrofundulus limnaeus
ACACACACACACACACACACACACACACACACACACACACACACACACACACACACACGATGCTCATTGAAAACACACAGACCAGTCATATGAATGGTGTGTTGCAGCCTCCTGACTGTCATTCAGCCAGGCCAGGAGGAAAGGTGGGCCAGTTATTATCTGTGTACCCAAAGACATGTTTGCAGCGAAACTTAATGACTGACAACGCACCACAACGAAACTCCCCTTTTACACAGCTCTGATGCAACGCTAATAATTCTAGTCTAGGAGACACAAGGAAGAGAGAGACTGAAGGTTTTTTTTTTTTTTTTTTTTTGTAGTAGTAGTAGACATTCTGCATCAGGACAAAGAAGCTCAAAACACTGAAACAAGGAGGGCGGAGGAAAACACGACACAGACATTGGTAAATGAATGCTCAGACAGCATGCAGGCGAACAGTAGGGAAGAAAGCAAACACAGACGACATGACGAGGAAAGAAAAGAGACTGACAAAAAATAAAAAATGGAAAAAAAGAGATGTGGGAGCTTGGTATGGTGGGGTGGAAAAAGCAGCCTGTGGCAAAACACTCAAACCTGTGCAAGCCTGAGCGGGTCGGCTAAATTTACGAAGAGGAAGTTCACGAGCAAAACAAAACAGAGAACCCACCACCCCTACCACCTGTCACTAACCTCCAACATACCCTCTGGTGCAAAGATATTAGCAGATTATTACGCCTAATTATGCTTAGTTTCTTTGTGGATCTTCAAAAAAAACCACTATACTTAAAACGTTTTATAACAGTGAGCACACACTTCATTTGACACCAGTCAGGGTTGTAAAAACACGGAACGAGACTGCAGTCGCCCTATCAAAGACAAGTTGTCAACCACTCAGGAGTTGACGTAGAGTTTGTAGCAAAAATCTGATTATTCCAATCTAGTCAAAAAATGTTTACAGTGAAACTCAGGATGTGGCGATTTTAATAACTGCAGAGTAGTTAGCACAGGCACACATACCTCTGAATTAGTGACAGACCAGCTTTACAGCTGTGTTCAACAATGTGGACTGTATGTGCAAAAAACAGAAACAGATGCTCATAAGAATAGTAAGACACGAGTCATAAAAGTATGAAGTGGGTCAGGGTGAGCTTTAAGTGAGGCACCCATTGAAGAAATTCAGTTCAGTTGTTGCCCAATTCTTTAAGTATAAATTAACTTTAAAATGAACATAAGACTTTTGATAAACACTTACTGTAAAACAAAACTGTAAAAATACTGTAGGCTGTTTAGTTTTTATAAATTAGAGATCGATACAGGTTTTTTAAGGCCAATGCCAATCATGATTATTTTGACATCGGTCTAACGATCCCCGATGTGTGTTGTCGATTTTTGGGGCCGATTCTTGAAGTTGATATTGCTTTTTCCTCCAAATGACCTAATGTCTCAATTTAAACAAAAAAGAAGCCAGGGGTGTCCCGATACAACTTTTTCTCTTTCGATACAATACCAATATCACCGCCTTCAACGTAGCCGATACCGATATCGACCCGATATGATATTAGAACAAATCCTACACACTTTTATTACTTTTTTAGTGTGGTTTCTTAAACTGTCTTGATAAGAAAGACTGGTCCCATTTATTCTTCACCAATAGGTTACATAATGTTTTAACTTAAACATAATAATATTGCACAATTAAATACAATAAATAAATAATAAAATAGAAGACCCTGTAAAATTACCTCAATAAATCCAATAAACACAAACTATGCTTTTGAAGTGTAAAATAACTATTCAAGGTCACATAAGTTACTRACGCTGGATCCAAGCGCTGTTGGATAGAAATCCTGAGCAGACTATTGGATGGACCACACTGGAGTAGTTATATCAGAGATTTTAGATGCAGGCCGATATGATCCGATATTTATTTTTTGGTTAATATTGGATCGATATGCGATATTAATATTGGATCAGGACACTCCTAGAAGCATTTAAACAAATAAAATATTAACGATGGATAGCAAACAATGCAAAACACTTAAATATAAAAACAAACAATAATTGATTATTTTGTTTAAAGGTGTGCCTATTCTCACAATGAGGAAAAGAGGACAGGGTGAGGATGTTTTTGCCTGTGTGTGTAAATTCACGTGTGTGTCGTATTAGCAGTGGACAATTTATAACAAACTTTCAGGAAGTAATTATCGCATGCACATATACAACTGGGAAAAGTTAGGATGGTTCAAATGTGGTTTTTTGACACAGATGTAGCTTTCTCTGAATAACAAACTAAACTCCAAAAGCGGCGCACATGCCTGAAATAATGTAAGAGTCCTGCAACAGATCTGACCAACAATGAAGCAGAACGGTGGCAGCTGTGCACCATCAATACAGCAGACAAAGTGTGCTGGTAAGAAAGTTTCAGGATGCTTTGTGCCTCTCGCTTTCAGAGGAAGACATCAAATCAGCTCAATAAGGATGCCAAACTTCCCTCCGCGGCTTATTATCTCACTAGACACAAAACCACAAGAGCCGGGGGGTTCAAGTCAATACTTTGTACTCTCCTACTTGTTGACACTGCTCCTAACTATTCTTCAAAACCTGCCTTCAACAACGTGATGGTACAGGCAGTAATTTGGCTAATGAACAAGACACACACAGTGTATTAGAATGCATTATGCTGCATTTTACTAAAGGTCACAGCTGCTTACTTATGGATCACACACTTTTGTATGTAATATATTGATACATGTAAAAAAAAAACAGCTGCAAATTTATAGGGGTTGAAACATTTTTTAAGTCAAAGTTCTGCAGACAGACTTTGACCTTCCTATAAGGAAGTTACCTTCAATCTACAGAATATTAATAGAAACAGCCTTTATTGTCCCGCACAGGGAAATAAAGTGTTGTAAATAGAGTGGAGTATATAAAAGGACTATCTGCTTCTGCTCATTATCCCAACAGTTTGTACCTCTTCTTCTTTTGGCTGTTCCCTCTTCAGGGGTCTCCACAGAGAGTCCTCCTCCTCCATCCCACTCTCACTCCAGCTACCTCCTCGTCCTCTAACTGCATAGATATTTCTCCTCTTTGTCTTTGTCTAACCTCCCTCTCGGTCCCTCCTTCGGACATGTCCAAACCATCTCAGTCTGGTCTCTCTAACTTGATCTCCCAGTCCTTCAACTTGTATTGTACCTCCGATAATCTCATCCCTAATCTCATCCTTTCTTGTCACGCCCAAGAAGCACCTCAACACCTCCAGCTCTGACACTTCCAGTTTTGTTTCCTGTCTTTTTTTTGTCTCTCTGTCTCAAACAATACAACACAGCAGGTCTCATTACTCTCTTGTAAACCTTTTGTTTGAGCTTTCTGCCACCCGTTTAGCACAAATTACTCCTGAAACTTTAGTGCCTACAGCATAAATACCTACAGCCAGGGGGTAGACATAAAAAAATGCTCCATGATGTCCAGTGGTAAAAGTACACAATATCTAATGAAGTTGTAATTACTACACTATTTTGATTTAGATAAAAAGTTATATCTAATTTAATTATTTGAATGTACATTAAGAGGAGGCATGCAATTTGCAACCATTTGGCAAGTTGTTCCTAATTTAAGCTGCAAGAAAAAAATGTTGGAATAAGTACTTGTAATACATTTAGTATTAGTACTTGCTAAATGAGAATATTCCAGGTTTTACTGCAGAGAGACAGAAGGTGACATGGGGAGGAAAGGTTCCCTGTGGCCTGCTGAGTGCACACCCAAGCTTTAGTACCACGCCATGTATTGTTTACATAGCTTGCACGGTTGTGTTGTTCCCGGCAGCTTTGAAAACAGCGCAAACAATTCACCGGGCATACGTCTTTAAAACAAGACCCACATTGTCCACTACGCTCCCTAATATGCAGATAAACTGTCCAAATATAAGCCAGATTAGTCAAGTCACTGTCAGGCTAGCGGTGCTTCACTAGTTAGCATTCGTTAGCAATCGGAAAGGATTCACTAAATCTGATCCAGGATCCATTAGCTTATAGGCTAGCATCCAAAGCTCATGTTAAAAAAGTGCAAAGCATTTAACGAGTCCATTATCGGACATTTATTTTAACAGTCTCTTTCATGTCCTTTGTGCAGCCGAAGCTATAAATTAGCCATATGACATTTAAGCTTCTATTATGCTAAGCTAGCTGAATGGAGAACACACACGTTCAACTTAGCTGCGTTTCTGCTGCTTAATGTTTCTAAGCTGCATTCAGGGTCTGTATTTACGAGCAGCCGCGGTGTAGTTGGGTATAATTGAAGCTGTAAGCAGTAAAAATAAAATTATTGATAACAACTGTGTTGGGGGGAAATCGCTGGGTAGGTTAGACAAGAAGAGCCACAAAAACAAACAAATAAATAATAATTCATGTTAGTGTCCGACAATGGAACTGGAAAAAGTAGTTAGCATTCCAGCTAACCCTGCCCTGACTGTGTACAGACGATGTTCAGACACATTTCAGAGATTTGGGGAACGCTGCTCGCTTTTTTGCAATTATTGTGCATTTCACTTAAGACAAAAAATAGAATACACAAGCTAGAGCCTGCAACACTCTTCCATAAAAGAGGGAACAGTGTCCCTGAAGTAGCCGGACCGAAGGAAGCTCGGTCTTTCACTCTCTCGGGGCTTACCGGTCTTACAGAACGCCTCTATATCACCGGCGTCCTTCGTCGTCTCCTCCGCTTCTTCTCCGGAGCTCATGGCTGCCTCTCAACCCGAACCTGGAGCTTAGTATCTCCCGAATAGAACTCCTCCAAAATGGAAAAATAAAAATGCCACACAATCACTGTCGCCCTGACAAAAGCGTCATGAAAGCCACTCGGACTGTTGCGGTGACTCGGTGAGCGCTAGCCGCGCCATCTGCGGACCTCCATCTTGGGGTAGCGTAATTGGAACCGATCAGCCGGGGGCACCGGGTTCCTCCTCGGAGTGGAGCCGAGGGGAGAGTCGGCGGAGCGGCGACGCGGTGGGGGTGGGAGCGGGAGGGGCTGGCTGGGTCGCTGCTCCGTGAATCTTCGTCGGCTTTCGGAAACGAGCAGACGGTGTGGGTCATCAAGGAATGAGGGCGGTTCGACGACACGTAGCTAAATGTAGGTCATTTTAAAACAGATAAACATGGATAATAAGTTATAAAAAATATTACAAATCAAAGGCTGACAGGCAGCTGATATCCTAATTAAGTGTCATTTGTTGCTGCAGGACCTAATTTTGCGAGCGAAATACATTTATTTTGTAATTTCAAGTTATGTTAAAAGAATTAAATCAGTTTAATGTTGAGACATGACGAAAACACAGGAAAAGCTGGACACAACATTGAAGCTCAGCCTTTTATTTGAGTCATGCGACTGGCGCCATCTAGTGGGTAAACCCTGGAAATGTTTTTTTAATCGTCCTAAAATATAATAACAAATTTGGTCCTTGGATATTTACCTCATGAAAATGATTTACAGACTATTGTTGACCACGTTTTTGTGACAGGCACTTTGTTTATTTGTTGAATTCATGAATAACCCTTTGAGAATCAGTGCGTTGTCCTGTACTCTAGCGCCACCATCAGGCCAAACCTTTAAATTAGAATTTATTTATCTTGCATTTTTCATACAAATCTCAAATTTACTTCTCAGCATTAATGATCACAAGTCTCATTTTGGTGATGATAGATAGGACCTTTACTGTGTAGCGCCACCATCAGAATAACTTTCAAGTTGAGAGCATAACTCTCACAGAATGACCATGTCGACTACATCCAAGGCTTTCCAACTGTCCCCATTTTCACACTTCCCCTCTAAATTTGTCATCCCAAGCACAATATTTTTTTTATACATGGCGTTACGAAGAGCTTGAATGATGACTTGATGTCATCAACATGGCTGACTGCATATCTGGTGGGTCCTGGAACCATTTTGATGATATTACTAGCACTAGGAGTTGTCCCCCTCCTACAGTGCTGCTATTGCCAGTATCACTCCACCCCCTGTTAACAATAGGTGTTAATTAGGTGTCAACGATAGCCATGTGATGTGAGTATCAGTCACATGGAGGCAGTGCTTAAAAGCCTGAATTTTGCCTGAAACTCTCAGACTGAAGAAGTCTCTTGGAGAAGAGACGAAACGTTTCATTAGAGAAGAACCCGTCCAGAGGACCTATACAATTTTTTTCTTTTTCTTTTTGCTTACTAGCACTACGTCTACCCTGCAGTTTCAGTGGAGAAAGCCACCATAGTATCTTTCCATTTTTGGAAGAGATCATGTCTGCAGGTGGTTGAGAGACAACAGGAGGGTCCTGCCTCAGAGACAATCTTCTCTAAGTCACTTTCACTGACCAAGAGCTGTTCCAAAACATCTGTGACAGTAAACCTTTTCCCAGAAGACATTTTCAAAGAGAGAGCGTGCAGATTGCAGTTTACTCAGAGCACAATGAGGAATGATTTGGATAGAGGACAGATGCAAGCTTTTATATTTGTTCCTCCCTGATTTTGCATGAACTACAAATGTCCTTGTGGGAATACCTCACCCTCCACAGTGCGGGATAAAGCAGTTCTACTTTGACAGGTGTGAGTTCACAAGGTCACACTCACACACTTTCATGCCCATGGTGTGGGAAGTATCAAAATAAATTATAAATAAAACAAAATATATCAACTCAAATGTATCAACTGCACCTGCAGGTGTGGTTATGTTAGGTCACACACAATGAGACACACGTTTTAACAGCTAAAACAGCTTGTGGTCAAACTGACCCCTGAGGACGACCAATACATGCAGTATGTGTTCAGCTCATTGAAAAAATATCATCATGAAAATTTTATGTTTTAGCAGTTGTCCCCATCAAATTTGGAAAAGTCATGAAATATGAGGCAAAATAAAAAAGTTAACTACTATTTTTTGAGGGATAAACATTGAATGGGGTCAAATTGACGCCAAAGACGATAGGAGAGTTAATTGATGAAACTTAACTTTTGGACTTAGCTCCATTCAAGATTGGCTTCAATATTTTTACAGACGAGTGACATGAATTTTATTAATTTTTATATTTTTCCCTCTATTTAATTACAGTTTTGATGACATGCAATAAAGCAAGAACATGATACATGAGACAATCGTCCATTATCCATTATGTAATATGCAATGTTTAAGGTGCAACATTTTAACATTCAATGTGCAATATCCCATGTTCACATTGTAATATTTCAATATTCAATGTGCAATATTCAGTGTTCATGGTGCAATATTGAGTATTCAGTGCGCAATATGCAATGTTCAAGATGAAATACTTCAGTATTCAATATGCAATAATTGCAATGTTCGCAGTGTAATATCTTGATATTTCAGTTGTTATTGTGTGATTCTCATGGTGCAGTTTAACTGTTTGTTTTTTTCATATGTGGAAACTGGGAACTGGATGGTGTGTTGTGCTAACACCGTTTTTGTTATATCTTGTCTACATACGTACATATATATATATATANTAGGGTTACTTACGGTCAATCAAAAGAGAACGGAAGTCACCGGAAGTTGACCATATATGGACATGACGGATGCCCCCCTCCCCCCGCCCGCCCCCCCGAAAAGGGGGCGTGTCACCTGTCACTTGATTGATGCATACGTATATTACTCTCTTACAACACCTGGATTTAACCAAACAAACAGGTTAAAGCCTGTCATTGGTTAATTACTGCTGGCTGGTTATATTTCAGCTAATAGGTTATTTGTCTCCAACTGATGCAGAGAGCAGCTTCTCATTGGTTAAACAATCATATCTAAAGACACCCTGAGGTAGAGGAAAACACTTTCTGTTTCAGAAGGGTCAGATTATTATGGAAGCACAATTCCGCCAATCAAAAGAAAAAAATTGTGTAATGGTATGTCATAATTATGAGATACAAAGTCATAATTTTGACTTTCAAAGTTATAAGTATGAGATTCAAAGTCATAATTATGAGATTCAAAGTCATAATTATGAGATTCAAAGTCATAATTATGAGATGCAAAGTCATAATTATGAGATGCAAAGTCATAATTATGAGATTCAAAGTCATAATTATGAGATACAAAGTCATAATTTCGACTTTCAAATTCGTGATTTTGAAAGTCAAAATTATGACTTTTTTATCTTATAATTATGACTGTATCTCATAATTATAACATACCATTACACAATTTTTTTCTTTTGAGTGGCGGAATTGGGCTTCCATAATTATTGGCATCAAGCAGAGAAAATATCTGAGATTTCTCAGGTTAAAAACTGTCCAACACTGTTAAAAACGGGAAGGCCAGTGAGGAAACATCATCTTTTATGAAAAAAAAAATGCCTCAATGTGACAATATCTTGAATGATTGACAATCACTTAAACCATTGAAAAACAAATCTAATAATAAAACCCATATTGGAGGTTTAACAGAATTAGAAAATGCAGGATAAACTCAGAGCTCTACAGTTCTGGGTGTTGAAACTCAAACTTTCTTCATTTTAAAGCTTTATATTCTGTTATCACTTCTCTGTAAAGTGCAGCAGACTTTGGGTTTATTAAGTAGAAATAAAGTTGTGACACTGCAGTTTAACTGAATCACTTTATATTTTATATTCATGTTGAAGGTTGGATCTGATTCCTAAAGGGAGAGCTTTATTAATGTTTACATGTAGCTGTTGTCAAACTTTGTGGTTTTCACCTTGAATATATTGTGAAGGTACTCACTGGAGGCTTGTGTATTTGATTATGGTTGTGTGGTGGAATAAAATGCCAGCTTATGTAAAATGGATGTTTTATTTGTCTCCGGAACTGAAGAAACTCTTACTATTCTCTGACAAATACTCTCATGCTGCCTTTATCTACCTCTGAGTTTTCTTTTTGCAGATATTACTGCCTGTCAGGTTGTTGGTCGTTCAGAAAATAGATTGTAAATGTATTATTTTAAAGGACAAAATAGGAAACACTGAGTGATTGTATGATAATTGTACCAGCATTTGTCCAGGTTCGGTTTTATTCCTTTAAGAAAAACACTGTGACTGATTCAATGAGCCGTTTATAATCACACACTCGCTTCTAAAATCTGTTTTCAAATGTCAAACAGCGTTTTAGCTACTTTCATGCAGACAAATTTATTTCAGTACACCCTTTTGCTTTTGAGTTTTCTGACAAGGAAAGCAAGCAATTAAATAAAAGAGCCATGGCTTCAAATATCAGAGCTGAATACATTAGAATTACTGCACAGCTGAAAAAAAAGCCCTTTAGCTGCAGTCTCAGGTTCAGTCACTGAGTTTTCTGTGTGAGGACTGCATGTGATTCTATAATTATAAAAGGTAAAACCCCGATTCCAATGAAGTTCTGTAAAACAAATAAAAACAGAAAATGATGATTTGCAAATCTTTTGAATAAGTCCTTGTAATTGTACAATAAGGAACAATGGGCCTCATGCAAGAACATGTTCGTATTCTTATCCTAAATTTCTCTTACTTTTGTTCGTACAAAGGG
>NW_013952458.1:245066-246723 GCF_001266775.1 Austrofundulus limnaeus
GAAATATAAAGTTATTAGTGAAGAAAACCCGTCTGGATAACAGCAGACTGACTGCTGGTAAAATTTACGACAGGTCCTGAATTTTGTTCATATCTGAAAAAGATCTTAGAATACGAAAACATTGGTGAATGCCACAAATTCTCCTAAATCACTTGTACGCACAACTTAAGAACAAATCTGTGCGCACGAACGGTTCTTGCATGAGGCCAATTGTTCTTAATCTGTTGGACTATTTGTTCACACAGTTGTTCACAAAGTGGTGAACCTATGTGTTTTTTGAGCATTCCTCAACTTTCTGTTTTTTGTTGCAGCATCAAATTCAAAATGGTTGAATATTTTTTTTAAATAAACAATAAAGTTGATTTATTCTTGTCTCTTGGCTCAGCCCAAAGAGGAGACGTGGGTCCCCCTTCCAACGGACTCACCACCTGTAGGAGGGGCCAAAGGGGTCGGGTGCAGTGTGAAATGGGCGGTGGCCGAAGGAGGGGACCCTGGCGGTCTGATCCTCAGCTACAGAAGCTGGCTCTTGGGACGTGGAACGTCACTTCTCTGGTGGGGAAGGAGCCGGAGCTAGTGTGCGAAGCTGAGAGGTTTCGGCTAGAAATAGTCTACCTCACCTCAATGCATGGCTCTGGTTCTGGAACCAGTCTCCTTGAGAGGGGCTGGACGTACTTCCACTCTGGAGTTGCCTGCAGTGAGAGGCGCAGGGCAGGAGTGGGCGTACTTGTTGCCCCCCATCTTGGCGCCTGTACGTTGGGAATTACTCCGGTGAACGAGAGGGTAGCCTCCCACCGCCTAAGGGTGGGGGGACGGGTTCTGATTGTTGTCTGTGCTTACGGACTGAACAACAGTTCAGATTACCCACCCTTCTTGGAGTCCTTAGAGGGGGTACTGGAGGGTGCCCCTCCTGGGGACTCCCTTGTTCTGCTGYGGGACTTCAACGCTCACGTGGACAATGACAGTGAGACCTGGAGGGGCGTGGTTGGGAGGAACGGCCCCCCCGATCTGAACTCGAGTGGTGTTRHGTTGTTGGACTTCTGTGCTCGTCACGGATTGTCCATCACGAACACCATGTTCAGGCATAAGGGTGTCCATATGTGCACTTGACACCAGGACACCCTAGGCRGCAGTTCGATGATCGATTTTGTCATTGTTTCATCGGATCTGCGGCCGTATGTCTTGGACACTCGGGTGAAGAGAGGGGCGGAGCTGTCAACTGACCACTACCTGGTGGTGAGTTTGGCTTCGGTGGTGGGGGAGGAAGCCGGTCAGACCTGGCAGGCCCAAACGTGTAGTGAGGGTCTGCTGGGAACGTCTGGCGGAGTCCCCTGTGAGTCGGAGCTTTAACTCCCATCTCCGGCAGAACTTCGAACACGTTCTGGGGGAGGTGGGGACATCGAGTCTGAATGGACCATGTTCTGTGCCTCCATTGGCGAGGCGGCTTATCGGAGCTGCGGCCGCAAGGTTGTTGGTGCCTGTCGCGGCGGCAACCCTCGAACCCGTTTTTGGACACCTTCGGTGAGGGATGCTGTCAAGCTGAAGAAGGAGTCCTATCGGGCCTACGGGTCTACGGGCCTCCAGAAGCAGCTGATGTACCGGCAGGCGACGCGGCATGCGGCTCGGGTGGTCGCTGAGGCAAAAACCCGGGCGTGGGAGG
>NW_013952458.1:248624-260165 GCF_001266775.1 Austrofundulus limnaeus
TGGCTGGGGAGAGGGAGGTCTGGGCCTCCCTTCTGAAGCTGCTGCCCCCGCGACCCGACCCCAGATAGGCGGAAGAAAATGGATGGATGGATGGATATTCTTGTCTCTGTAGTGTATTCAGTTAAATATTGGTTGAAAAGGATTTGAAAGTCATCATATACTGTTTTAATTTAAACAACATTCCAAAAACAAAGGACTCTATTTATCCAGTTAAACTGTTCCAATAATTAAACATTTATACTACTGTTGATGAGTCCTGCAGGGATCCCAACTTTTTCTGTCAGAAAAAATACTGTATTACAGCTAAATGAAGATAAAGACCCTGATTTATCTATAAGGTAGTATCTCGCAGGATTGAGACCATGGAATGACATTCATGAGGACATGTCCTGATCTGAGGGTTCTCAAGTTCCTTTCATGAGTTGAAGAGAAGATGGTTTGGAGTGGGGGTGGGGTTGAAGGAAGACATTTACGTCAAACAAGATGAAAACTTTAAACAGGAGGAGGAAGTCTCAGCTTTCATGATTGAAATTTTTACAACACAGCTTTAGATTTGAATCCTGCCCAGTTTCTCCCTAAATCACACCTGATGATGGAGCCTGATGACGCTCCATGTGAGGGGTGAGTAACTCCAGGTTCTACAGGTGAAGCTAAGTCTCTCATCAAAGTCTATGAAGCTTGGAACTCCTCAGTTCTACAGATGGTTTGAACTGAGAAAGCATCCTGGACGGAGAGCAAAATGTCTTCAGCTTCAGGGTAGACATTTTGTTAGTGATGTGCAGATTGATACTGAAATATCCATACCACTGATACCAGAACTTTCTGCTCTAAAATCAATTGTAAAATCAAAGAAAGAATGTCCTGATGCATCTCAGTAATCCAGGTAGAAGAAAAATAATTAAGTCCTCTGGACGGGTTCTTTAATAAAACAGTTTGTCTCTCCTCATAGAGACTTCTTCAGTCTGAGGAGTTTCAGGTGAACTTAGCCTTATAAGCACTGCCTCCACATGGACAAACAGGTTAGTCATATGCAAAAGAGGACCATCAGCCAAACAATAGGTTGTTAGTGCCTTGATTGGCTCTATTCTTTACAGAGGGTCATGTGCTCCATCACCTGACTATCATTGGGGCCCTGATTCACACCTTTTGTTCACAGGGGGCGGAGTCGTATTTGCAATAACAGCGTTGTAGGAGGAGGACAACGGGACACGAAAGCCTCCACCTCTGTTTAATAGTGGATGTTTTTTTTCACAAAAATGTCTTTCTTTACTCAAACTTTTCTCAAACCAACATTCATCAAGGATGAGAACATCTTCATCCCTGAAAGAGTGACCGCTGGCCTGTAGATGAGTGTAAACTGCAGAGTCCTGGCCTGTAGATGAGTGTAAACTGCAGAGTCCTGACCCGATGATGTAGCTTGTCTGTGCTGGCTCATTCTTTTGAACAGTGGCTGTTTTGTTTCCCCAATGTATAACTGATCACAGTCCTCCTGACATTTAACAGCATTCACTATATTACTCTGTTTTTACCGGGGAACTGGATCTTTGGGGTGAACTAATCTTTGTCGTAACATGTTTTGGGGTTTGAAAGCCACTGGGACATCGTGTTTAGAGAATAAATGTCTCAGTTTCTCTGAAACTCCCGCCATATATGGAATGACGATTGGTTTGGGTCTGGGTTTGGGGTCTTCATTTTCACCTGAAGGTTGCATGGAATCCTGTCTGTGTTTCCTGTCTGCTTTCAGGAAAGCCCAGTCAGGATAACCACACTGCTCCAGGGCCTGTCGTGTGTGTGATTTCTCTTTCTGCCTGGCTCCTGGGTTTGTAGGGACACTGTCTGCTCTGTGGTACAGAGTCCTGATCACTCCTAACTTGTGTTCCAGTGGGTGGTGGGAGTCAAAACGCAAATATTGGTCTGTGTGGGTGGGCTTATGATATACGCCAGTTTCCAAKRYTCCTCCATCRGAAACCGAGACATCGCWATCCAGGAARGCCAACCTGCCARTTTTTACATCCTCTCGTGTGAACTTWATATATTCATCCACAGAGTTGATGTGATCAGTGAAATGTTGGACTTCCTGGGCTTTAATTTTAACCCAGMTGTCGTCAACATATCTGAACCAATGGCTCGGTGGCACCCCTGAAACGGACATCAGAGCTCTCTTTTCCACCTCCTCCATGTACAGGTTTGCAACAATAGAATGAATACTTCGATATTTAAGTCCTTTCAAGTAATGTATATTAGTAAGGAACACCGTGGAAAGTAACTAAAGTATTATAATCTTGTCTAAATCATATGTGTTTGGTGGGAAGTAATTATTTTTCACCTGGGTAATGTGTCAGCATCGTGACACATTAGTCTGTCTGTGTTATTTACGGACCGCATACAGGAGAGGCTTCTTTCGGCGGCTCATGCTAGCCTGGCTAGCTGTTGGCTTCTCAACAGCACAGAGCCGAGCTTCTAATTCAGACAGCCTCTCCTGTAAAGCTGCCAAAAGTCCACATTTAATACATATGTTGCCGTCACTAAAGGAGGCAGGGGAGGAACTAAACATTTCACACACGGAGCAAGTGAGGAAAGCCGAGCTCGGAGAAAAAGTAGCCATGATGCTAAGCAAATGTTAGCGAGAGCTACAAGATCCCGAAATACACAAATAAAACCAAGAGGTGTTGAAAAACAAAAGATGATTTAAGCACAGTCCCAATAAGAACAAACTATATCAAGGGTGATTTAGGACTAGAAATAGAACCGTGCATAGGTAGATAATCCAGTGTGTTGAAGAAAGTTCCAAACAAACAAATTGTCGAGCACCAGCAGCAAAGCAAAAAATGATACAATATGTTACCCCACGTCTATCCTTAGCCTGTCTCCTGAAAATAGGAGCGGGTGTACGGAGGAAGACGGTTTGGTAGGAACTCTAAAGTTTGTGGTGCTTGTTAGCGGAGCAGTCTTTCACTGTCAGCGTCTGTAAATGATGACGTCTGACCCAGAACCAGAGTCTGATCCAGAGCCAGAGTCTGATCCAGAACCAGAGCCTGAGCCAGAGCCAGAGTCTGATCCAGAACCAGAGCCTGAGCCAGAGCCAGAGTCTGAGCCAGAGGAGAGTGAAGACAAGAAAATTGTAGTTGGTAAGTCAAGACTTTATATGGTATTTCTGCCGCAGATTATTTGACGTAAAAGCTCAGAAAACTTCATAGAAGATAGAGAAAACTGAACAAGCTGAAAAGTCTGACCCAAACAGAATATAACGATATATTTACAGCACCAGGAGACTAAATTTACCTTCTCTGCACTCAGAGACTCCATGTCCACAACAAAATGTTTTTAACAGCTAAAAAAGTGGATTTTGCAGCATGCCTATATTTATAATATGAAGTGGTCAAAATGAACTGTAATAATATGACACATGGCCAAGACTGCTGCAAACCACAACAACATATTTAGCACAACCAAACGGCGACAATCTTCTGTTTTCATTATTCGATACATTCTAACTTATTTTCATGTATCTGTGACCGTTGTTGCACATACAAATACTGTACATGGCACATCACAGTATTTAAGTTTTTCACCAGCATCCAAACTGGACCATGATGCTTTGCTCCAGGTAAAGATCCACAAAACAGTTTTATCTCTGTATATATTTGTTTGTAAATGAGAAGTGGTTCTCAAACAGTTTACCTGGATAAATAAAGGTTAAATAAATACAATAAAATAAATATACTGTATAAGTTGCTGTTGTCCTACATGTCTTTCTATGTTCAGTTTACAGGCTGGTGCAATTACATGAAGACTATTCAATTCTTGTTCGTGGCCTGGATGATCAAGATGAATCTTTACAAGCAGATCATTTCTAAAACTTTATGAATATATCAGTTATATAAACACAGTTATGTAAAACCCTTTTAGTGTGAACCTTCAGGAGTTTTATAACTGTAAACACATTTTATTTCACTACTCAAAGACTACTAACACTCTGTGAATTCTGTTCATTTTAAAATGTTGCAATCCACTGAAAACCAAAGAACTCGAAGTCATTTTTTATTACAAGAAGCTTTGAGTAAATTCTGAGAAGCCCTGAAGAAAGCACTGCAGTAAAAAAAGGCAGACTTTGTAAATAAGTCAAAATTATAAAAAAAATTAAACTGTTATTAAAGTCAAACATGTTTGTCTTGTTGTCTTCTCTCATGTGAGCGTGGTCCTCTGCTCTGTCTCCACTTCCACCTGCTGCCTGCACAAGCCCACCCTGTTACCCTGGGACCCTCTGCCCTCCCAGACCCTGAAAACACAGAAATGACTGGAAGGCCAGATTCTCTGAACACTCTCCCCAACAAAGTTAACAATGTGTCTTTTTTAATCCACAGTTAAGCACTGTTCCAGAGTTCTGCATGATCAGAAAAACCCTTGTTTTTAAACTTTTCCTTGTTCAGAAGGTCTTGGTTACAGTTTTTACAAACCATGTGAGTCTTAACAGGACCAGTTATGACAGAACTAGATTAAATTTGATATCTGTAAGCTCAACTCCAAACACATTTAAAGAGTTTGATTATTCATGATGAGAGGCTGTACATATTGTAGGTACAGTATTTAGTTCTGCACTCTGTCCACATTTAATATATGGAGAATTCAGAATTCAGGGAAATGTGCATTACAGTTTGTACATACAGTAAAAAGCTTTTGAATGTACAGCACCTTGTGAATTTATTTCTGTGAAAGGCACTATATCAATAAAACTTTACTTACTTACTTTAATTCTCTTAAAAATAAAAGACAATTTGTGTATGAATGATAAATCTCCAACAAGCTGTGTGTGAGAGGCATGGGGCATCCTACACAAACCACAGGCCCATCACAGGACCACCACAGGGCCAACAGCAGGACCACCACAGGCCCATCACAGGACCACCACAGGGCCAACAGCAGGACCACCAAAGGCCCATCACAGGACCACCACAGGGCCAACAGTAGGACCCCCAAAGGCCCATCACAGGACCACCACAGGACCACCACAAGGCCAACAGCAGGACCACTGCAGGCCCATCACAGGACAATCACAGGAACACCGCAGGCCCATCACAGGGCCACCATGGGACCACTGCAGGCCCATCACAGGACCACTACAGGGCCAACAGCAGGACCACCACGGGACCACCACATGACCATCACAGGACCACCGCAGGGCCAACAGCAGGACCACCACGGGACCACCACATGACCATCACAGGACCACCGCAGGGCCAACAGCAGTCCCATCACAGGACCACCACAGGGCTATCACAGGACCACCAGAAGACCAATAGCAGGACCACTGACGGTCAATCACAGGACCACCATGGGACCACCACATGATCATCACAGGACCACTGCAGGGCATACATCAGGACCACCACAGTCCCATCACAGTACCATAAAAGGACCACCACAGGACCAAAACATGACCATCTCAGGATCACTGCTGGCCCATCACAGGACCACCACATGACCATCACAGAACCACCACAGGCCCATCACAGGACCACTACAGGCCTATCACAGGACCACCACAGGGCCACCACTGGACCACCACTCGACCATCGCTGGACCACCACAGTGCCAACAGCAGGACCACCACAAGACCACTGCAGGCCCATCACAGGTCCACCATGGGACCACTGCAGGCCCATCACAGGACCACTCCAGAGCCAACAGCAGGACCACCGCTGGCCCATCACAGGACCATAAAAGGACAATCACATGACAATCTCAGGATCACTGCAGGCCCATCACAGGACCACTCCAGAGCCAACAGCAGGACCACCGCTGGCCCATCACAGAACCATAAAAGGACAATCACATGACAATCTCAGGATCACTGCAGGCCCATCACAGGACCATCGCAAGGCCAACAGCAGGACCACCGCAGGTCCATCACAAGACAAACACAGGGCCAATACGGGATCATTGCAGGCCTATCACAGGACCACCACAGGGCCAACAGCAAGACCACCATGGGACCATCACTGGACGACCACTGGACCATCGCAGGACCACCACAGCACCAACAGCAGGGCCACCATATGACCACTGCAGGCCCATCACAGGATGACCACTGGGCCAACAGCAGGACCACCATGGGACCACCACAGGCCCATCACAGGGTCACCACAGGACCATCGCAGGACCACCACTGGGCCACCATAGGCTTATCAGAGCCCACCACAGGACAGCAGGAGGTCCATCACAGGACTATAAAAGGACCACCATAGCACCACCACAGGACTGTACAGACACAAACACCGAGCCTCTCACTCAGCTCTAAGGACAGATGTTGTTACCAACATGGACCTAACGTGTGATTTTGGTCAGTGAGAAGAAACCAGAGAACATGGAGAAAGCTGTGAATGTACGGGAGAAGATGTGAACTCCACAAAAAATGTCACCAGGCTGGGAAACAACCGTTGACCTTCTCACTGTGATGCATCACCTCTAACCACTGCTCCACTGTGCTGCACTGCCTAAAACAAATCAATTAGTATTTTATCCATATCAAGCTGAAACCTAATAAACTTTTCTTTTAAATCAGTTTATTTTACCTTCTTGAACTACAGCAACACAATGTGAAGTCACAATTCTACCAATATCCACTGATCTTACTTTCCTCTGCTGGAGCACAGTGTTCCCTTTACGCCAATTTCAGGACTTCACACTAAAACTTCAAGAGTTCAACTGGCCACTTTTGCAATATTGATAAAATAAAACCCAGGTTTTTATTACACTCAGAACACTGATGATACAACCAACCCAGAAAGGTTAGGAAGCAGGTTGTTTCATTTTGGGCAAAGTGGAATGGAGTCATTGTTGGAGTCTGAGTTCTGCAGAGAGAGATGAAGTTAGAAGGTTGTCCAGAGTAGAACATTCATCCATCAGTCTTTAAATCTTTTAGAGCATGACTTACATCATGTTGTGTTCTATGTTGAAAGACAAGGCATCATCCAGGACTTCAAGGAAAGAAGACGGTGAGGAGAGTCAGGGAAGACTTTGACAGAGAAGATCAGGTCATTTCTTCTAAAGTGAGAGGTTGTTGAGCAGTGATGAACAAATGACTCCAGGATCAACAGAGGAGCAATCACAATCAGATACATTTATACAGGTTTTGTCACACAAAGGGGGTTTAAAGTAGAAATCACACATTCACTAGATCTACTAAGAGTCTAAATGATCATTGTGTTGACATCAGACAGAGACTGCTGGTAGAGATCAGCCTAAACACAGAATGTGATGAGGTCATGCTTCACAGCTGGTAGAAACAGAGCAAATGTGGGACAACAGCAGTGCCAGCAGGAGACTCCCAGAACTGAACACTGCTCTTCTCTCTGCCTGAGAAAATACAGGATGAGGAGAAAAAAAGGAAAGAATGAGAAGAAGGGTTTCCCTGACAGACATTCAGAGCCCTCCTGATGAATCATTTGTTGCCTAAATATCTGTAACAATCGCAATTAATGGTCCTATAAATGTATTAATTTTCTAAGACAACCTGAAATATGTGCATATTTGTGTAAAACACAGATTGAAGATCCGAGAACAGAAAGAAAAGCCAGTGAATTCACATAATGCTAAATTTAATTTGACTGCCACATCTTTAAAGCACAAATAGATGAGATGTTTTAATAAAATAATGCAGAGCATTAGTGACTACGATTCTAAAGAAATAGCCTCTGTCCTACTGTGCATTGACATTTCATCTTTTCACATCATCTAGTAGTTTTCTGCCATAATTCACAGAAAGCATCAGTAAGTGAACCCATGACCAGGATAACGCAGTTACATAAGTCAAATGTAACCCGACTCAGTACCCATGATACCATATGGACAGAAAACTGCTAAATGATCTATAAAGTTGAGTCATGGGCTCAGCCTGTGTGCAACTTTTTCTGAAACAAAAGTTTCTAACCTTTTCATGAAAACATCATGCTAATATTTGTGCTAATAATTAAATGTTTATTTGAACATTATTTAAGGCTCTCTTTAAGTGTATCATAGTTGTATGTTTACTCAAAACACAGCAATCCTCTTTTACCTATGCACACTTGGTGATGACATATACAGTACATACAGTACACATTGGAAGCATCTCATCTCAGATGCAATAAACAAACGTTTAAAACAACTTTCTGTCATTTTTATCTTAATAAGAAGAGTGGCAAACACCACTCACACAAAGACAGAATATTCTATAGCTAAAATGTTTCTTCATGAAGTACTGCTCAGTAAACATCTTACTCAATATAAAAACCCACAAACATCTGATTATTCCAGCTGTCTAAATCTACATTGTAGATGTTAAATCCATAATCTCCACAATCATACATCTCCATTAGTCAGTCTTTCAATTTTTTTTGCCCAGAACTCTGGATGAGAAAATTGCCACGTTGCTGGTTTGTCCTTTCACAGAAATCAAAATCAAGTAAAACTGCAGTTTTCCACTTGTCTATGTGAATGTTTGCTCTGTGTCTCCAGCTGCTTCACTATTACCTTCCCTCTAAAAATCAGACCAAAAAAAAACAAAAAACGATGAACACATTAAAAATCCACTGTATTTATGCTAATGCTTGCCATTGCTCTGTCTGGAGACAACATCATAGTGATGTAAGGTTATGTTCAAGTTTGGTATTTTAAAGACTAAAATGAAAAAAAAAATAAAACAAGAAATATCATAATTACAAAATAAAGCAAAGTAAGCACTTTTCTAAAAAAAAATTTTCAATATAAAACGTAATAAACTAATTCAGAAGGCAATGCATATATACTAGAACAGGGTAAAGAATGTCCAGTGACAGATTATAGTGTTTACTATAACTTTTTTCACCTTCAAATGTACATGCATGTTACAATAWCAGTATGGTGCAGTAATGAACAACCCCCACCACCCTCTGCATGAAACCGTTGGGGGGGGGGGCTGAGCAGCCTTAAACATCCTCGCTGCAGGACGGAGCGCTTCTGTAGGTCATTCATTCCAACTGCAGTTAGACTGTATAACACATCATGATGTCATCAGTTAGACTGTATAAGATATCATGATGTCATCAGTTAGACTGATAACACATCATGATGTCATCAGTTAGTCTGATAACACATCATGTCATCAGTTAGACTGATAACACATCATGATGTCATCAGTTAGACTGATAACACATCATGATGTCATCAGTTAGTCTGTATAACATATCATGATGTCATCAGTTAGACTGATAACACATCATGATGTCATCAGTTAGTCTGTATAACACATCATGATGTCATCAGTTAGACTGTATAACATATCATGATGTCATCAGTTAGACTGATAACACATCATGATGTCATCAGTTAGACTGATAACACATCATGATGTCATCAGTTAGACTGATAACACATCGTGATGTCATCAGTAAGTCTGTATAACACATCATGATGTCATCAGTTAGACTGTATAACATATCATGATGTCATCAGTTACACTGATAACACATCATGATGTCATCAGTTAGACTGATAACACATCATGATGTCATCAGTTAGACTGTATAACACATCAAGATGTCATCAGTTAGACTGTATAACACATCATGATGTTATCAGTTAGACCGTATAACACATCATGATGTTATCAGTCACTTGGGCAATTCACCTACATTGCCATCACTAATATGCATAGAAATGTTGATTATTAACCTTCTGGTAAGAGGAACTTGGCAGATCCAGGTAATGAGACTGTGGCTCGTGGGCTGTGTAAACTGTGATTGAGCAAACGGGGAGGCTTGGTTCATTGGTCAGGTAGGCAGGCAGAGGTCAGCTCTGTGTAATCAGAGAGCCGAAGACAAATCCAAAAAGGCAAGGTTTAAGGAGCAGAAACATGGTCCTAATCCAATGGTCAGAAACATGACCAGTACCAGGCAGGGATCAGGCAAAAAGGGAGAGTCAAGAGGCAGGTTTAGGGTCATGAACAGGAGATCTGGCATGGGCTGAACATCTGGTGTGAACATTCAATAATCTGGCATCTAGTGACTGTGGACATGGAGCTTAACTTAACTAGGAGCAGGAACAGGTAGAGACTGTGAGCTTGATTGCTGAGAGGGGAAACAAGTGGGCGTGGTATGAGCAGAGGAGCTGTGAGGCTGTGGGTGACAAGCAAACATGATTACTCAGGTAAGGACATTCCAGACATGGAACATGAAATGCTACACTTAGGCATCACTCTTGACTCTTCTTTTCAAGCATCTTTGCCTTCAGAAAAGACTCATCAAATCGCTCGGCTCATTTCAAACTTCCTACAGGCTGACAGATGTTCCAAACAACAGTTGCTAATACTTCTAGGCCACTTAAACTATGCCATTCGAATAATTCTGTATTATCTACCTTTAAATCATTCTCTTATTTATAATATCTTGTTGAAAACAGCCAGCATCCATTCTCTTCATGGTTCACTCATCCTCAATGACTCTGAATGGAAATATATCTCTGGCATCCCTTTCTGTCCTTATGGAATGGCACATACTGTATTTCTTTTATGATGACTTCCTTTCTCATTTCAATGACATTGAGCTCTATGCAGACACAGCTCCCTCAATAGGTTTCAGTGGCTTCTACAAAGGCAAGTGGTTTGCATCCAAGTGGCCCCCAGAGTTCAGGTCTCACCAGACTCAATCTATTATATCCTCATCATCTCCTAACAAACTTTACTCTATTATCATTGCAACAATACTTAGGGGTCACGAATGGTCCAAGAAATCAATCCTCATCCACTCACATAACATTGCAGTTGTAGAAATCATTTATAAAGGCCAGTCTTGCTCTAGACTTACTCTAGTCTCTTATCAACACCAATTATTGCTTTGTGCAGCAACCTACAACAGCATAGATGATGCTTTGTCTCACTTCTCTTTCCAGAAATTCAAAAACCAGTCCCTGTTTTTTAAATGATCTTCCACTAACTTCCCATTCATTCAACCTCCTCTACGTTTTTCAGGAAGCCACCCTTAACAGCCTTGCTCCCTGCACTCTGTCTGCCTCATTTTCAGGTTAGAACAGCTTCAAATCTTTCCATAACACTTGTCAACTACTCCAGCTTCCCCCACAGCACAAACTACTGTATGTACAATAGGTTCGCTTCAGGCCTAGACTGTTCTTGAAAAAGAGATCTGTGATCTCGATTTGTCTGGTTAAATAATGATAAATCAACTGCATTTCCCTTTTCTTAACACCATGTCCATCTGTCTCTTTATTACTTACTCTCATTCAGTCCTCAAAGTACATCCCTCTACCATCCAGACTTACCTGTCCGGCATCAGTTTTTACTTCAAGCTAGTAACAGGTAATGGCTGTCCATCTATTTCTCATTTACACATAACCATGCTTCATAAAAGATGTAAAAAGAAAGAATAGGGATGCACCGATACCAGATTTTTGAAAACCGAGTACGAGTACAAGTACTTACATTAAAGTACTTGCCGATACCAAGTACCGATACAAGTACTAATAAATATCCTTAAAAATCCTTATAATTAACTTAAACTGTTTATTTTC
>NW_013952458.1:264670-267437 GCF_001266775.1 Austrofundulus limnaeus
CCTTCACCACATTTAGGACAAAAATCTGTCTAAATTATAATTTAAAAAATTTGGCAAGTTAGAAATGTCAAACTAATATCTGGGTGAAATTAGGCATAATGTGTAAATTTTGTTTTTGATATTGTTTAATTAACACTACTTTTATTAGGGTTATGTATGTTGTATTCATGATTCACTGCAGCAAATTAAACTAATACAAAGATAACAGATCTTTGTAATACTTAGTTTATTTACATAATGGCTACTTGCTGGATATTTGGCCCCTGAGCTGTTGGCCTGTATTAACTGTTTTTATTTAACTGTGGCCCACGGAGCAATTTGAATATCCCTGCATTAGATCATGCTAGTAGCCTGCTAGCCATTTCACTATTCCAACTTCCTTAAAGTAGCCTTAAAGTAGGATCTTTTTCTCAAATCCATCAGACTTACCTTTAAATATCTTGAAGAGTACACTAGACAAGAAGATTTTTTCATTTTATTTTAAATGCCTGCTTAGTTCAGTTGTAGTTTTTGTTAAATCTGGTATAAACAAGTATTTTTCTTGTTTACATGAATACGGTCTTTTATTTTGTCTTAAAGTGTAAAAAATAATAATAATAAATGTTAAAGTTCTTTATATTTGTTTAGTTTTATAATGTCAACCCCACTGACCAGAACAACACCCCTTCAACTAATTASAAGTGGCCCACGGGCCACCGATTGTATTGGCTCTAGACACATTTTATTAGTGTGGCAAGGAGCAGAAATGGCTCTTTTGCTGGTTGAAGACCCCTACCCTTCTGGAAAGTTGTAGATCCAGTAATTACTTCCTAAGAATTCAATTAAAAMCTGTTTAGTAGTTTGTCAGATATTTTGCTTACACAGACACGCACAAAGGTACATTCGAGAAAATAACAATTTCGAAGAAATGAGGGCAAGATTTCAGTTCAAGGAGGCAGGACAGCATGGATGGCAGAGGGGACAGAAACCTAAAAGAGGCTTTTAAAGTGACGCACTCGCAGCTGCCTGCTGTGAAGAAGCCCTCTCAGCATTAAAGTCCTCATTGGTTCGGAGGACTTAGAGAGGCGCCAYGAGCTCTTCACTCGATGCCATCCTCATCCTCTATCTTCTCCCTCTTGATCTTTTCTGTTCATTCTCTTCCTTCCTTTTTTTCCTCCCACTTCTCTTGTTTCATCTGTCTTCAGCATCCTTCCTCCTGATCCAACACCCCTCTTCATTCCCTTCCTCGCAAATCAAGCATCCGCTTCCCATCTTCCCTTTTTGCTCCGTAGCTGTCTACGTCACACTGGAGACTAACCCAGTGGTCATGAGACAAGTTGGACATAGCAAGCCTGCATTCCTCTCTCACAGCCTTTGTTACAGTTTCATCCTCTTTGTAGCACACACACACACACACATAAACACACTCCTCTGTCCATCAGAGCTGTGTTTGCTTTGGGCTTTTGGAAAATAAGCAGGTCTCCTGTTGTTTGTCCGTCTCCTCGCTGCCCCTGTATGTGGAGTTCCCTGTCAAGATTAGAGGCTCGTAATGAAGAGCAGAGGGAGTCGTAGACCTWAAGGCTGGGTTAGAACATTGCTCCGATGGATTAACGCAGCACGGAAGTGTTTGATTGGACCGCAGCGTGTAGCCTGCAAACTTACATCTTTTGGGTTTGTTGCAAAGCTACGGATGAACACACGGGGGGAAATGCAAAGTGCTGAGATTTGCTGAGGAAGTCRAAGTTGTTTTGCTAAAGCTAAAAAGATCCAAACACTAGCAGCGTACACACAGTGAAGTTTGCAGACCACATGTTCACAGTRCTGCCTCATCCATTAGTAGGAGTCTCTATGGAAAAGAAGATGTGGAGGATACATATGGTGCTTCCCTTAAGAAGTCCCTCACACATCGCTGGAGGTGACAAAAAGAAAAAAAAAAACGACACGGCACATTCTAACCCCCAGAGCCTCCTGGAATCAGGTGTAAGTCTAATAAATATGGAGTCTCACAGTGCAGAATTACTGTCCGCCGTAATTGCACATTTTCCCACAGTAATTGACGAAATAATTAAGACTCAGAGGAGTCACTGAAACCATCTGTGCAGGTAGAAAGAGGATGTCCGAGAGGGACGACAGAGGTGGAGAGAGAAGCGGCGGCAGGGAAAAAAAAAAAAGCTAAGCGTGTGACAGAGAAATCGACTGAGACAAAGGGCGGGAATGAAGTCAAGGTCAGATTTATTTATAAGCACATTTAAAAAAACAGCACAAGTCGACCAAATTGCTGTACACACAAAACGTTTAGGGGTATGGAAATAAGTGAGACAATAAAAGCAAAGTAGCACAATTTTGTACAATTAGACTTAAGAAGCATTTGGAATAAACAGTAAGGTATGAAAACAAGGAGGTTTTCAAAGCTTTAGMTGCCGTTAAAGCTGGTAAATCTTGTATTTGTAAAATTAAATATCTTTCAAGAAGTTGTCTTAAGAAATCTTCTTTAGAAACTTAATGTTATGAATTTTGAAAACTTTGTCAAGTGCTCTATCTAATGCTTGTTTTAAAAATTAAACAGACTGGCTGCTCAGTGATCGTTTGGYTCCTCTTAGATCTTCAGGCTCAGTAACTGGTGAATACCTTTGGGTCAAACAGCTCTTTCTGCTTGAGGGATTAACAAGCGTATTATAAATACTCGACACTTGTCAGCTAGACACTAACCCTATACAAATAGAAAAAAATTGTATAGGTCTTCTGGACGGGTTCTTCTCTAATGAAACGTTTCGTCTCTCCTCCAAGA
>NW_013952458.1:269582-277317 GCF_001266775.1 Austrofundulus limnaeus
GTGGGCATGGCAGGTCAGAGAAGGTCCTGTTAAATGAACTGCTGGCAAAGAGACACAAGAGGAAAAAGAACTAACCATAAAGATCACAAAATACAGAAATAAAACGTGAATCCAAAATTAAAGAAAAAAAGCTAAATGTATCCAAAAGTGAGTCTCCAAAATGTCTCAAAACACTCACGAAGGTTGTTTGATTTTTCGCTAACAGCCTGGAATACTGAAATGAGTCCAGTGTAACAGAATGTATGAGGCCTTAATGTTATTTTCAATATTTGACCAAAAAGGTTAAAACTCTGTCATCTTTTGAGATAACCTGATCTAAATCTACAACCCTGCTCTGAGTGGCAGCAGGGGATATTTATTCATTCAAGGGATGCTGGGCCTTTAATGTCTTGTTTTGTTCTTATTTCAATACGACAAACCAGTTTCAAAGAAAAGCCACAATGGTTTGAAGAAAATGACTRAAAGATGCCACCGTTAGTTTTTCAGAACTCTTTCTTTTCTGTGAAAACGTTTATCCTTTGTTGAAACTGCTTAAAAACTCACAGGACAACTGGATCCAACTAAAACAGGTAACAATGGCAAAAATCGTATTTATTTTTTATTRTTTTTTTGGTGCCTGACAGTTTTTACAAATTGCCGGCGCTGGCAGCTGAYAGTGTCACAGCAGACGATCCTAACATCCCGAACATTGTGAGAAAAAAAATAAAATAAAAAAAGATGAAATAGATYTTCTTTTTGAGCATCTACCCTGCTGCATTACATGTTTTCTGTTTTGATTTTTTTTTTCCTTCCAGGCTCACCCCGCTGTGCTTCTGTTGCCACATTGTGGGAGACGTGCGCGGGATTTACTAATGAGAGTGGGCTGCAAATTGTGCTGCAGAGCAGAATAAAATAAGCGCYGCACGTGCGCACGCAGGTAAACATAGTTAGCGTCCAATTAATGATGCATTATCAAAGTTTGGTCGCCATGGTAACGTTTAGTGCAGGCAAAGCGGGGTGACGTCAAAACCTCAACAACCAGGAGCG
Organism: Austrofundulus limnaeus; assembly: GCF_001266775.1. Classification (NCBI taxonomy): domain Eukaryota; kingdom Metazoa; phylum Chordata; class Actinopteri; order Cyprinodontiformes; family Rivulidae; genus Austrofundulus; species Austrofundulus limnaeus. Next base: position 270,609 of record NW_013952458.1, read on the forward strand.
TCCATCCAGTTGTGTGTCATAATGAGACTTCACTTCCCATCTATTATTTAATTTTTTTCTTATTATTCTCTTACTAAATGCTGTTTCAAATATATATATTTTTATTTTTTTTTAAATGCATCCAGTACATCTCCACTTCCATAWATTGGGTCTCATGATAATAAAGCACACGGACTCAGAGGTCCTCTCAAATGTATCACTTTATTTTGAAATTACCAGAATTCAGACACATTTATGTGTGAAAAAGAAACCTTCRTTCAACATTAGAAAGTGAGGCTAATTTGTCGTGTGAAATCTCCATTTCACTGCACTTTTCACAAATTATTTTACTGCAGCCCAGTCGTATTGGTCATACTTTTAAAGTTCCCCCGTATTTACACCAGATGCGGCTCCGCTCCGCTGCTGTGCGACACATGAAAGAGGAAGCGTGTGCAGGAAGGAGATTGTGCGATWAATCCACATAAATGTGGAAGTCAGAGCAATAAATAATAAATTCTGTGAAAGACAAACTCCAAACACAGCTGAAAACATAGATACAAAAGCTTTTGACATCTGTGGTTGAGACTGTATCATTGTCATCTTTTTGAAACTTCTGATTTCAAAATAAAATCCACATGTATCGTGTGTGYRCACAYATGCTTCATCTACATGTTGCCATCTGCTTCCCAAACAGAACCATACATTCTGACAGCATTTATGTAGAAAAATATCCATATATTGATTAATAGCTGGGATTTTGACAGAATTAGTCAACCTTATGGTGTCTTATTTTGAAAATACGGATGTTGTGCTTGTTCCTGTTCCTGTTGGTGTGATGTGATCTCTGTAGATTGACTCYGGAGCAGCTCCGGCGTCTGGCAAAAATAGGATCAGATCTAATWTTGRCRGATTGCCGTCCGCTCACTGCCACCCTGCGCCGCCGTGCGGAGCCAGTGTAAACACTGTCATCGATTAGARTGGGTGCAAATGGGTCGGAGTGCTGTGGAGCAGAGCAGAGATGCATGTAGAGGGCCTCTCCGATTGGGAATTCCCCATCCGAATGTGGGCGAGTTCAGAAGAGTGGCAACTAACTTAGCTTACATACTTAATAGTATTTCTGTATTATTCATTTCACATTTAGTCAGTTTTACACATAGTACTTTTCAGTGTTTAAACAGGTTATTTCTGTTTCTATGCAGGAAATACCACGTAGAGCTCAGTTATTGTTTGTTAGCATTGCTCAGCAGTACGTTGCGTTTCATGTTCAGTCGAAGGTAAACAAGAAAAGTCAAAGTTAATTACAACCCATAATGTTTATGTGACCCTCTGTGATAATATTTGACACCCCAGCCCTATTTAATCTGGTAGCCCCTGTGTTAATGCTGCACACCTGTCCCTTGTTTCCCTCCTCAGGTGTAGTTGTGTTTGTAGTTCTGTCTTTTTATCCAKTTCTTTTCTGTTCCAGCATCGCAGAGGCATTCATTTAAGGTTTCTACGTTTATGGTTCGTTTACTTAGTTGCAGAGCTTTATCCAGATCTGCTTTTGTTGGGTTATTTGAGTGGTTGGTGGCGTTTCCCTGTAAGTTCTTAAGTTTGTGTAAATAAAGACTGTTTAACTCACCTGTGGGATCCACGTCCTGGACTCTTTCTCTCGTGCCATGTGAGCAAACTATGATGGTTTTATGTTTCTTAAGATATTTTACTAACAGACCGATACACTCGGTTACACTCTGTTAGTGCTCAGAATATGTGTAGAGAATGATTTTTAGCTACTAAAACACCAAATTTTAGCTGAAATAAGATCACTTAGCTGTGGTTTCTATTGTGTTGACCTCAGTTTTACAATTACTTTCTGATTATTTCACTAAAATCCATTTTGGTTCATGACACTTTGCTCCACAGCTTATAAGCAGAAATTGTGAAAATACCCTGAATATAGCAAAGGCCTTGCAGAAGTAGAAGWGTTCGGCTTTTGAAACACGGGGTCCCTTTTATTGCAGAGTGGTCACAGCGAAGCAATATATTTGTCACTCAGGGTACCTTTGAATGACAATCATCAAAAAGTAAAAGGGGGTCTATAAAAACGAGTCACGGTTGTTCCCTGCATTTTATGACAGCGGGTCACTCATAAATATTATAGGGTCTAAAGAAATATGAAGGAGCAGCAGGGTGTGCATTGTRTGCTGTTGTTGGGAAAAAAGTGAATACTGCAGAAATAAAAAGGGRCCCTGGCTTTACATGGTGTCAAGAAAACTAAACTTTTTGCAAGATTTTTTTTTATTATTCATCACAGCCAGAATTTGTAAGATTGCACTAAAAATAGGTTGTTTTTCTGGCAAACCTTTGATTGAAATTGGTGCAGAAGCGTTTTGAGACTTTTAATAATTAAACATGTGACCTGCCAGCCAGAGAGTGACATCATCAGCAACCTGCAGAAGGCTGCAGAGCTCCGAGGTGATTTTGTTTTGCAGCTGTATTCATGTCCAGAGCAGGAAAACCTTCACTTTAGAGGGTTTTTTTTAAGTAAAACAGACTTTTTGAGTGCTTTCTGAACAAACCCTTTCACACRTACACCTACATGCTTTTACTTACATTACCTGCAGATCCACTCACAGATAAAACATGCAGTAGATTAGCATTTTCTGTGTTTGACACGTCCTTCTCTTTACAGCAGTGTGAGCAAATACCAGCAGCTAATCCCATTTTTGATTTTCCTCCAGAAACTGGTGTTTGGATTGCTGCTTTCCCTATGTCTGTTAGCAAAATATCTCATGAACCACTGCTTAAATTCTAATTGAACTTACAAAAGTTGTCATTGGATTTGCGTCTACAACTGATTGACATTTAGAATCAACTCGATTTAAGATGGCTGTCAGAGCCAACTGGTTTTAAAAACACGTAAAATGGCTCCAACTCAGCTAATTTTACTTATATTGGTGTGAAATTTGGTGTGGTGATGGCTGATACTGATCCCCAACACACAATCTGAGCTCTAATAAATTGTGCAAGAGCTGTGTTGAAAGCCTTTGCAGTTACTATTTGGAGTCGACTACATTTGACTGTTAGCAAAATAACCTGTGAACCACGTGACGGATTTTTATGAAACTTTCTAGAAATAATCCCTTACTATATTTTTACAACGGATTACTTTTTGAGGCAAATACAATTAAAGATGACTTCCGTAGTCAACTGAATTTTGAATGAATAAGAACGGCTATATCTCAATCAATATCACAGGTWTCATGCTAAAATTTGCTGTAGTTGTAGCTGAGAGTTATTGTCCAAAATCTAAAATTTAACTTTAAATTATTGAGTGCTAATACTCAGTGAGTTACACTCTTTAGAATGCTAGCTTCTCCACTGAAGTCATTCATCTTATTCTGTATTTATGAGAGGATTTTCTCTTTATTTAACAAGCCTGTCCCTGCAACAGAGCCTATAAGGATATATTTGTCCTGCCTATGCTTATTTTATGTGGCCCAGTTTTCTGCTGCTTGTCGCCTCTGTAAGATCCAAAAGGCTTCGACGGCTTGTCGTTAAAGCCGCTGCGAATCTCTGAGCGTCTAAAGAATCAGGGAGCACCAGGAGTGTCAGAGAGAAAACAATGGTGTTAGCTAGAAATGTACATGAATTTAGAAGAGCAGTGAGAGAGGAGTACAGAGGCACGGAGCGACACAGAGTGTATCCATGGGAGATGGAGGGAGGAGGACGCTGTTAGGCTGACACAGGCAGAGCAGGGTGCAGTGACTGTGAAACAGCTTAAATAAACACTGCAAGGGAGCAGGAGGGGTGGAGGTAGGAGGAGAAAGTCAGCGACTGCCTGGGACTCTCTGGGAAGCAAAGTTAAAAAAAGAAAGATGCAGGCTATTTGTTCAGAGATAGAGGCTTTATGGAGACAAACACGGTGGTAAAGAAAGTGATGTAAAGGCTGCGTGTCACTAAAAGACGACAGCTAAAGAAGTGGCGAGAGTTTTAAAATGGAGAAGATGCAAGGTGAATGGTAAGATAGAAGGACATTATGGGTGAGAAAAGTGAAGTGATGGAAACAGAAACTCTGACTGCCAGAGGGGGAAACAACGCCTCGGGGAGAGCCTCAGCCTTAAACTCATGTGACTCTGCTGTGGCAGAAAAAAAAAAACTTCAATCCCACTCATTCCCACTCGCTCTCCAGCCAGTGGTGGCATGAAGTGCCAGAGTCATGACTCCGCTGGGATTTCACAGCCGTTAGAACCAAGTGACATGCACAAAATAAACAATTATCTRATACAGACTGCTGCAGATAACCTGCAAGGTTTAAATCCACTACTTCTGTCTGTTTYTGTCTTTTTTTCATAGAGAAAGAAGCATAATGCACAGTACATACATTATTAATGTTTATTATAATRCTCGCTGGCTCACTTCATGCATTACTCAAAAAAATGCTAGATTTTAATGAGGCTCAATGTGTATTAAACTAGACCAGACCTACTAAAAGGTTTATTATTTGTTTTGCAATTATTTCTAACACTTTGATATTAACAAGCTGTCTGTGTGTGYTTGTCTGTTAGCAAAAAATCTCATGAASAGGTTTTATCCTTGCATACATGTCAACCCCTTCATTTGAATCTTGACAAAAAATCTGTAATTTTCACAAAAAAATTGGTGGTACTCAACGGGAAGGGGGCCTATTGGCTGCGAGGAAAGAAAGAACGAGGGATGGAGATAACAGCATCTGCAGGGCAGAGGAGCAGGGAAAGGAGGACGGGGARAGGTTTTAGRTTTTGAGCCACAAGTCAGAGTGGTATTAAGATCCTAATTTCAAGCTCAAGTATATATTTTCTCCTAAGCAGTGATATGAAAGGTAGATAATAAGTTCAGAATGTACCAATTTGATAAAACTCGTGGATTCATGTTTCAGTTCAGTCAGTGTTGTTTTAGTGGACAATGATGGCAACATTCCTTTTGATTTCTATGTTAGTGTTTCATATTTTACACTACGTTGCACTTCAAAGTACAAACCACTCTCTCCTGGTGTGTTTTCATGGATTACCCGTGTGTGTTTGTGTGTTGGTGCAGCAGCTGTGGAGGCCAGTTCCTGTCTGTCATCTACGGGCCAAAGGTCGGCAGCTCAACTGTCACATTTAGTCCGTCACAGGATCTGCTTTGTCTTACGACAGCGGTGTGAGGTTCAAGGTCCGCTGGCGACACTTGACCCTCGGTTGTGGGCAACATGTGAGCCAGGAGGAGACTGACAGAGCAGGGATTTTTAAAAAATGGCAGCCGACGCAGGGGGTCGAGGAGCCAAAGGTCCATGAAGGGAGTCGCAGGGATTAAGAAAACACTGGCAGGGTGACGGAGGAGAACCGAAGGAGAGGACAACTTCTCCGGGAAGCATCTGGGTCTCTTTTAAGCTTTTCTCCTTTGCCTCTCCGTGTTTCTCTCTTTCGCACCTGACTCTTTCTCACTTGCTCGCTCTGCTGAGCTGTTGGCTTTTGGCATGGTTGTCCGTTCCCCACTCTCGCTCTGTGATGGAGTGGTGACTCGAGGAGCGAAGGAGCGATGAAGCGATGGAGGCCCGAAGCAAAAGGAAACGCTCCCCTCCCTCTTTTGGGATCTTTCAGAGAACTCACATTTCTGTGTGATTAATTCATCGCCTGTTAGAAAAGTTGCTGACCGTTTCCCAGAAACCGCACTTGAAAATACCTGAACTATCTCGTTAACAATGATGCTAAAAATCCTATGAACAGGTATCTCTGTTAACTTAAGCAGACACAAATCCAGTTTCTCCTTTAACTTTGCCCCATGCTTTGTTACTTTTAATTCAGTTTGATGAGTCATTTGTTCAAAATTGGACCAATTAGTTTCTGTAATTTGCTCAATTTAGTCATTTCACCRTGTCCTTGGGGTTCTTAGCTCTTGGAAAACACAATATTGCTTTTCCATTTGATGTCCTAGCATTGAGTTGGGTGGAAGAAGTGGGGTGGTGGGGGGGTGTTTGGTTTGAGGGTTGTGGCAGGAGGAGGGGGGAGAAACCATCAGCCGTTCAATATCATAATGGTGCATTACATCTCCAAAAGCTCCCAATGCGTCACAGCCAGCCACCCCCGAGGTCAGACATAATATCTATTAGCTGTTATAGAAGCATGTGCGCTCTGAGTGGAGGGTCTCTTTCTCAGATTCCCTCCCAAAGGCATTATTGTTTAATTGCAGGCAGAGAGGATCCAAAGGGTTAGGAAAGGTTAGCCACGATGCGAAGCCTCTTTTTTCTGCATTAGACTGAAGCAAGAATTTGGGTATCGATTTTCAGGCTGCGGAMTCATCAGAGCTCTAATGAAGATTTKAAACCTGCGGCTGGATCTGGAGTGACCTCGGCGTTGGGGAGATGGGTGTTTGCACGCCGCCTCGTGCACCAACTTTCTGACTCTTGCTCCATTCTGTCTCATTAAACAGTGACATCTGTGCAGCAAGCATAACTTCAAGCTAGCATAATTAGCTCCCACCTATAATTACGGAATCTCTGGAGCCTCAGCACTGTGATTGTTTTGCTGTGTTATTAGCTTTCACTGCAGAAAAAGAAAACAGATCCTGCTTCTCTGCAGTTTGGCTCTTTCGTGTGGCGCTCGTTCCAGCTTCAACACTTCTGTTTAAAGGCACAGTGTGTAGGATTTGTTGTTTTCAGTGACATCTAGTGGTTGAGTGGTTGAATCATCCTCCCTGGTCCTCCCCCCACCCCCACCCCCTGCTTCCAAAC
>NW_013952458.1:277682-279242 GCF_001266775.1 Austrofundulus limnaeus
TGTTTTTTATTATTGTCATTAGTGATTATCTCAATTTCGGCTAAAAGAATTGAAAAAATCCTACACACTGTGCCTTTAAGTTTTATAATTATTTTAAACTCTTTTTTTTATTCAACCAAAGAGAGACAGACCATTTAAATGTGATTACTCAATATATCTCTTGTCCATATGCACGGGGGGTAGATGATTAAACAGTGCCAACAATAAAATACTTCTTAAATCTATTTTCAGCCAGCGGACTCTCTGACACATCATCTTTCACTCTGCTGCCTTGTAGATGTGCTTAAATGGCTCCTTTATCAGCTTACAAAATGAGCACTTAATTGAGATACACAGTGTTTGTCTTGCGCTGAATACGCTAACATTATATCGATCCCGAGGCCTTGTTTATGTCACATTTGACGGAGCGTGATCAATTTTGTCCTGGCACTTTGATTGATTACAGATGGGCTGTCACAAGTATTGATTTGGGCTATGCTTAGAAGAATGCCACCATCTTAAGTAGAGGGAATAAAGGAACGAAATATGAAAAATAGATGCTGAGCTGGTTTGATTTGTTCCTGGAAGGTCTCTTCTGTCTGAATCTCTGCATTTCTACTCCTCTAAATTTACTCCATTGAACCTCCTTGTCTCCCTCTTGGCCCACGTTTCTTCCCTTTTTACACACTGTTCCCCCCCTCCCCTCCGTCTCTGTTCATTATCCCTCCTTCCCCAACTTCTTGACTTGTCATTTTTCCAAAGCCTCCCCCGATCTCCTCTGTGCATCTGTGAATTCACTCCATGGCGTTGCCCCTGTACAGCCAGACTTTTCACTCCATCCATCTCTGTCTCTCTCCTGCCTCTCCCAACTCCCCTCATCCATCTCTCCTGCTCCCTTATTCATATCCTCTGAGCTTTCGCTCCTCTTCTCTCGGCTGCGTGTCACGCCAACCAAGTTTCTCCTTGACCCTCCGCAGAAAAAAGAAACATGCGCACGCATTGCTTTAAACTGGTAAAAGTAGTGAAATTTTAGTAGATAATATCAATTTTTTTCTTGCTTTACATATTAGATTAGGTTAAGTGTGAGTGTTTTAGTGTGTTAGTCTTGTGGATAAAATGATTTATGCTGAAATCCTTCTGTTTTCTGCTTGAGGAAAGATGCAGTTCTGCTTCCCAAAGGTGTTTGTTGGGGGTTTGGGTCAGAGCTCTCCACAGTTCATTGAAAATATACAACACTGGGATTTGTTAGGGGTGGCCCTTAAGACACATGTCAACAATTTTATTTTATTATATCACTGTATTTTTCACACTTTCGCTGTTTTCTACTACAAAAATTCATTTAAAGGGGGATAAAGGGGGTTAAATTCCAAACCATAATCAAGTAACTATGTTACCTTTAGTTGTTGTGAAAAAGCTGTATATACAGCAGGTAAAATAAGTATTGAACACGTCAACATTTTTCTCAGTAAATATATTACTAGAGGTGCTAATGACATGAAATTTTCACCAGATGTTGGTAACAACCCAAGTGATCCATACATACAAAGAAATGAAGAAAGGGAGGTGTAAAAAGGCATAGAA
>NW_013952458.1:283147-293915 GCF_001266775.1 Austrofundulus limnaeus
GACGTAGAGGGAACCTTGGAAAAGCGTCAATATGTGACGAGATGGGAGTGAGAATGTGTAGAACCATTATGGCCTTTAGAAAATGTTTGTGTTTGTGAGGTCACCTCACAATAAATGTCATTTTGGACATTCTAATGGCTCACTCGTACTCAGTACTTTTATTTTTAATACTTAATTAAAATTTATTTCAGAAATATACTTTTGATACTTAAGTACAGAAAACGTCAGATACTTTAAAAGTCAAGTAATATTCTTTGAGGAAACTTTAACTGTCATGGACTGATTATTTCTGTCACCTTGACACTGTCCACTGTTCATATCTCATAATATCTTATGACTGTTTCTTTAATCGGTGGCTCCAGACGTCAGAGGCTATAACATCAAGATGGCCTCTTTCCACGTAACGATATGGTCACCTTGGGGTTTAGAGCTTGTCATTGGCTGTTAGTGACATGAGGCAGGTTGTGATTGGTTGTTCATTGTCACATGATGTTAGCTGAAGGTATAACATTGCTTTTCCGCCCTCAGACGGGCGGCCACATCCAACAGACTTCCTGATTGTTTTCTGTTCTTTGTCTGCCCATTCATAAATTATTTTACGACCATACTCGCAAGACTTTTTGTCTTTTTAACATCCTTTCAACGTGTTTCTGCCCATCTTGCCGCGACATTAACTTTTACCAAAGTAGTTTTATGGTAAGATACTAATACTTTTACTCAAATATCACTTTGAGGTACTTTATACAAGATTAATCAGTGTGATCCCCATGATGTTAACTGCTGATAAGTAGTCTGGATTGTGGAACCCAACTCTGATCTGTAGTTTTTCTGTGTTATACACAAAGATCAACCAGTTAGGATTAGACCAAACAGAGAAGGTAGATTATTCAAACAACAGAAGAAAGGTATATATTTGTATAATCATGGCTGCCATCTACAGAGAGTAATTCTTCCAGACATGCCTGGAGTCATGAGGGAACACTTCTGTTCTTGCCTCTGGGAGTACAAATCCTGGTACTTTTTTCCCTCTTTAGCTCCTTTCTGCTCCCCTCATCCTGACTGCAGGCAGTAGTTTTCCAGGTGCGTTGCTTACAGGGACGATTAGTTTACCGCGCACTCTCATTCTGTTGCTTGCGCGATCAATTTCCCTTGATTGGTTTCTTGTAAAAAAAAAAAAAAGAGGTCATCCTTCCATTAAAAATCCCATTACTTAAAATACACGCCAGGCCAGGATACAGCTCTATCCCGGCCGTGTTTAAACAGCTGGAGCTCATCAACCAGCAGTGGTTTCCTCCGTCACAGATCACTGCTGTTTGTTTCATGCAGCAACACTTAAATGGTCATTATCAAAAGGTGAAAAACTAAATGTAGTGCGAAGTTTCCCTCGGTTAATCCTCTGGATTTTGCTTTCATTTCACACAAAATCTAAACTTTTTTTAAATTTTGTGGTGTTTCGTAAATAAACAACCAAATATAATAAAGATAGAAACTAAAGTTTTATGAATCTGTGAACAAAACGTAGCAAAAAAAAGAGTCACTTCTTACCCTTTTTTTTTGTCCTCTTATGTCTGTCTACACATTTTCACTTTTCCTCTTTTTCAACAGAGCAGGGCCAATTAGAGAACATCTCATGTTCTTTCTTGGCTCAACCAAGACGCTCTCCAGGGCCACTAATTAAACACAACCCATCCTCCTTTCTGTCTATTCCTTTCTTCCTTCTCTCTGCCCTGTCCCTTCCCTCCGTCTGTCTCATATCCTCTTCCTCACAGCAACCTCTTTCCATCTCGCTCCCCTCTTTTCACAGCGCTTCACTCCTCGCCCTCCATGTCTATTTGTCACAACAGAGGTTTGATATTAACATTGGGACTGACTTCAGAGTCAATCTGTACAAAGCCCCAGACTTGTTATCCCCTTCTGCTAGTGTTAACCATGCACCTCGTGACCACAGCTACGCTTCATTTGACGGAGCTGTTCTTTTTTTTTTTTCTTTTTTTTTTTCATATCAACAGCCCTTCATGTGGTCCACAGCTGAGCCCTCTGACACCAGAACCGGTCCAGTTAACGGACCAGTCATGCACTGCTCTCATGTTCTCTTCTCTGCCTTCTCTTTACACATTCATCCAGAGCCGGACCTAGACAATTTGGTGCCTTGTGCAAGATTTCAGGAGACGACCCTTGAGCGTTTATCTAAATCTCACTGCTAGTTTTCATACAAATAAAATACCAAATAAAATAGTTTTGTCTTCATTATTATTTTTGTCTTTAAAAAACAAGTAAAATAGTTAGCAATACAGTTTGAAACAGAAGTCTACCTCATACTTGCCAACATCTGCTGAAAGCAGTGAGGAACACTTGTTCATGTTAACGAGCAGCTGTGGACTGAAGCAGTTCTAGGGGGGGGTCCTAGGGTTATACTCCCCTTGAAGATTTAGTAAAAGATCTACTCAAAACTGTGCATTTCTCTGTTGGGGTCACAATGGAGGAATAAACACAAATCCAGACAGAGGTAAGAGTTTTGCAAAAATGTGAATATTTATTAAAAATAAAAAAAACACTGATGGGGTAGCAACTAACAGAAAACTCTAAAGACACGAGGAAACAACGAGGAAAACCAAAACAGTTGGACACAGCCAAACAATGAACCAGTGAATGTGTGGAGAGCTGAACCAGAATATATACAAACAGAGGGAATGAGGAAATGAAGAACAGCTGATGAAAACACTGATAAGAAACTATTGACAGGTGTGTGTGACAGGATGAATGACAAGTAAACAATTTGAGGGAAAAGAGGCGTAATGACGACAAGAGAACACAAGAGGGAGGTTTGACAAAAGACACAAAACACAACCTCATATTTTCAGCCATTGGAAGAGCATTTTACTAAATTCTTGGGATTAATAAAACATAAAATTTGTATTTTATGAAGGTAAAACACCAAAAACTAGACCTTCATGTAAACGTTACCTAAGATAATTTTTATTTATTTATTTAATCAAGAAAGTGCACATTAATGAACAATCTTATGCTTCTAAATAGACTGTAAATGAGCTAAATTATAGCATAGGTGTTATTTACATTTGTAGTTCTGAGGCAGGAAGATAAAAAAAACTAAAAATCACAATATGCAATATCAGGTAAAACACATAAACATCAGAACTAAAACTTTTATTATCCTTCTGTTTTCTATTTCTACACTGAACACCAGTAGTTAGTCTTGACTGCAGACCATCATAACCCTGTGTAACCAGTGATTATTCTACAGATTAAATYGACCAAACTCTGACAAAAAGTTATAAAAAATGTCCTCCATTTCTGGCGCCCCTAGAAGGACGGTGCCCCAAACATTTGCCTACACTGCCTAYGCCAAAGGCCGGCCCTACGTTCATCGCTTCCTGTCAGGCCACGGTGAAGTAAACACACGTGGCTTCACAAATGCTTTCACCTGACTAAACATTTGTTTTCTAACTGTAAATGTTGGCATAGAAAAACAGAAGGCATCTGTTGTTCCCATATTTTTGTATAATAATTCAAGAAACTTGATTAGACAAACGTATGATCCAGCAATTGTGTTTATTCTCGTTAAACACTGATATTTGTTTTTGGCTGCTGTGCAAACGGATCCTGTAATAACCGGAGGGAGAAATATCAGCAGACGCCACAAAATGTTTGTCTTTGCAAACTTCCCGTCTTAGGAAACAACAACTGTGGAACGCTATTTTGATGATTACAAATAAAGCCTTTCAAGACGAAATAAAATTGTAAAATAAGCAATGTTCAAGGCAAAACATGAGACTGGGGTCAGAATTTGCTCAGTGTGATTCATCTAGTTTTTTTTTTTTTTTTGTTCGTTTTGTTTCAGAGTGAGCTTTGTTTCGAACAGCTGTTGTCTTTGCCCGTGTGTGTGTGCGCGTGTGTGTGTGTATGTGTGGCAGTAGCCTGGCTGTAAAAATTAGACAACTTACYTAAATTCATCACAATCATTTTACTACAACTTTATAAGCAAACTCAAATGATTTGACTCATTTTAAATACTTGTAAAATAAATTAATTAGTTTTTTTATTTAATTATTTATTTTATTTATTACGATTTATGTGTAGAATTTTCCAAGTGTTCAATATATATTTAGGGTTATTTGTTTTATTTAATTTATTTATTTATTGTGCATTTTAAAGGATCAGAAACTGACTAGACTTGAGCTTAAACCCACCTGAATGGAGTCAGAGCTTCTGTCCTACCTTGTAAATATTATTTCTCGTGTTAAGACATGAAAATCCCTGAAGGAAAGAGTCAGTTCTGTCTGAATCTGTAGATAATACGTTCTGCAGCCTTTTTTGCTAACCATTTAAATTTCAATCCACTTGCCTCTGTTTTATGAAAGCRGTGGTAACATAATCAGACCTAGGATTCATTTCTGCGCAGCAGCTGCTATAAACACCATGGTCAGTAACTCCTTTAATTAGTAAARCAATTAATTTGTTATTTCATTGGCTTCTAATAATTAAGTGACTGTCGAGATCGATGGTTTTTCAGGGCGTCTCGTTACAGATTTTCCCATTACCGTTTTTTTTTTTTTTTTACATTCATCACACCATATGCTTGATTTGTCTTCTTGCAAAATGTGTGAATGTTGACTGAGTAGTTCTGTCTCCGACTGAACATGATGAGTTGTGCACGGACCAGAAATGATGATTCGTCACATCTGACTGCACATCTTATACCCTGGGCAAAAAAAAAGTTCAAAATATCAGGATCTGGATGCATGAAAACCTTTTCACCAATAGAAATGTACCATGCTGTAAAAGTAGACAAACCTGAAGTCCTGCAGAACCATAACCTGTTTGGATTTAATGGTGTGGTAGCAAGACTAGTAATCGTATTAAATATTCAAGTTTGATGGATTTTTGTCAACCTTTCTTTCAGTTGCTTGATTGTGATTGGTTCTCTGATCCACCTGCTTTACTTAGAACATGCAAAGAAGCCCAGGGTGAATTACAGGGCTGTATTAGGGGGATTAAAGCTTATTGTGCTGTGATCAATGCTCACTCATGCAGTCAACACAGGTAACATTACAGATTTTTTTGGATTTCAGGAAATATTACATTCATCCTTTATCTATCACTTTTTCCAGAGTTGAGTCACGGGGGCTTCAGCATGAGCAGGGAAGCCCAGCCACCTCTTTCCCCAGCCACTTCTTCCAGCTTTTCTGGCAAAACTGGTCAGTTAGGGATACAAAATTTATATTAGAAACTTTGAAAGAGCTCAAAATTGTTGAACGCCTTAAAGGTGCGAAGTGTAGAAACACAAAGAGCATTAACATCTTCACCATTATAAAACCTGGCACAGCTCCATGGGCATTCAGAAGACACCAAACAAGTTCATCATGAAAGTAGAACTTTTTCTGTGTTTTTTTAGTAAGTTTACAACTCAGCGCATGTCAGTACTTTTACTCTGAATAAAAGCCTAGTGCATGTCAACGTTTGTCATGATCAGTTGAATTAATTTTGTGCCCAGWTAAACAACACATTCAGATTATGTAATCTAAATAACTTTTAATTTGATCAAAGAATGTTGCGCAAGTAAACACAGCTAGTGTTAGTGTGTCCTGAGTCTTCCCTGTCCTCGCAGTTGGACATGAGTGAAGCCCCTCCCTAAAGAAGCGTCCAGTAGGGATCCTTACCAGATGAACCACCTCAGCTGGCTCCTATCGATGTGGAGGAGCAGCGGCTCTATGCTGAGTCTCTCCTGGATAACTGAACTTCTCACCCTATCTCTAACGTGTCCGGTTATCCTGTATCCTGCATCCACAACTTTGTTCTTTTGATCAGTACCCAAATCTTGTGTCTAAAGGTGAGGGTAGGAATGTTACAGCTCAGCCCCCTCTTCACCACAGCAGACAGGTACAGAGTCCAGTCCAGAAAGTCTTCATATTTCTTTTTATTTTCTGCCCCTTTTTGTGTATTCAGTGAAGACACAATAAACAACTGAAGCTCATRGTTTTTTTTTCAAGATTTTTCTTACAACTGTTGATGAAAATTTTATTCTGCTGAAGAAGGGAAACCTTCCATGACATAATTTGAAATGTTAACAATAGTTGGTCAAAACTGAAAGGAGCGAGACATCCGTGGTTTTCGTAATGATTTCCACATACCCTATGTATTCAAGTATAATACGTAAAATTAAATCCATAAAATAAAGTTGGGGGGTAGTACTATACTTGGATAAATATTTTTACTTATGTGTTTTAACTGAAATATCGGCTTCATTCACAAAATGCCTGAGTCCGGAAATGAGACCGTGTCGTAAAAAGCAGTTGAAGCGAGCTTACCTCTGACTCCTCCGTGCTTCAGAGTGTGATAATAACAGATCCAGGCAGGTTGTGACTGGGCTGCTCCTCGAACAACAACAAACACATGTTCATCTGTAATGGCTGCCGTCTACCGGTGTTCTGAAAAAGTTTGTATCCCTGAAAAAAACGTTTCCCCACCAGAGGGGCGCTCGTGAGTAGGAAGTAATCTGCTTTTCCCCCACAAGATGGTCCAAATCTCATGTGAAGTCTCTGACTTTTGTGTTGGCGCCTCCTGGTGGGCTATGTGTAAAGTGCCAGAATTCATATGATGCTGCTACAGCTGATATATATTTGTTGTCAAAATACCTTTTAGTACATATGTTGTTAAAATAAAATGAACAGTCCAATGATCATTTTACTGATATGTATAAAGACTGCAAAGGCTGAAAAATCTTGAAGTCTGTATGAAATTGGAGGTAGTTTGAGGATTAATTTTTTATGCTTTTTAAGGTCAAAAAGGGGGGTCATATTATACATGAGATCCTATTATACACGAATAAATATGRTATTTATATTTGTGGCTGACTCCAGTTGAACGCTTTATACGTCACTGGATGATGCCCAGCAGATAAACACCACCCAGAGGACTGGGGGTGTCAGGAAGGAGAACGATTGCTCCGGGGCTCACTTTGTCAACAATTGATTGATAAGACGTTTTGTTTTCATGACGCCAACCAGATCGCCCAACTCTCTTCCCAATTCAATCCCCAGTTCGCCAAGCAAAACTAATCCTAACTAAACTCCCATAGATTCCTCCCATCTCTCTGCCCACTCTTCTTTCCCTCTCTTCCCCCCGTCTCCTGTTCTGTCATTCCTGAAGTGGCACTAATCCCCTCCCCTTCTCTCTTTTTCATCTCCCCTTTCCTCCCCTTCAAGTTTTCATGATCTGTCACTACCAGACCAAAACTAATCTTCCGCCTCCCTCGGTGTGCTCTTACCCTCCCTCCCTCCACTTTGGGTCTTCCTTCTTCCCTCTGACATCCTACTGTTATTCACCTCAAACCATAACTGTATTTACCTCTCTCTCCCTACCACAGCACATCTTTGCTTCTCTCTAAGTTATATTGACAGCCAAAGAAAAAAAGGGGGGTCTCCGGTGAAAGCTGCTGGCTTGTATGTGATGCCTGCTACCCAAAACATCTAACACAAATTGACTTCATCTGACACTTTGTATCATAGAGCTGTGCTTGAAAGAAGATGCAGTGCATAAAGGTGTTCTTTCACCTCTCAAACAGGAGGCAGTGGGAGAGCAGAGGGAACAAAACAGAGCTTAAGGTTTTGACTTATCTCCAGCCGAGCCGAATTCAGAAATCCTCGGACATCTTATTCATGAACTGTTATGCATTCATGACTCCTGACAGTAATGGATCCATTTGTTTGCACTGAAAACAGGCCCTGCMATTTTAGCAGGGAGTGTGGCTGCAGAAAAAAAGCTAAACTCTTTCAGTTCGTTCTGTRCAACTCTTTTACAAAATATCTGTCTTAGCGGCATAATTAGAATTATAAGAGCTTTTTTTTTCTTCAGACACTCGGCCACCGACAGCATATGAAAAGACCCCAATTAAGCAATTATCTTWAAAGGTAGAGCCTAATTCAGTCATCTGAGCTCCAAAGAAGCATTGCGGAGAAGACCGCGCTGCCTGACAGCTAATTCTGAAAGAGAGGCCAAAAGCATTAAGACTCCGATAAAAATGGAGAGGGCTTGTCACCTCGCAACATTCTGCAAAATTATGATAGCAGCGCCCGTGTATGAGAGTCTTGCCAGAAAAGATTAGTTTCTGTATGCAAGCTGTGGACATTCAGGACGCTGTATCGCATATGCCGTCTTTCCTCTGATTATTTTTGGGAGAGATTTGACTCGGAAAACTCAATTACCCTTGATGCTCTGCAGTGCTTTGTGTCTGAGCAGACACCTTTAATTTAGTTATTTTCTTTAACTGTAGCTAAATGCTGCTGTCATTTCCTCTCTTTTTTTGTCTTTTTTCCAGTTTTGCTAATGAGAAAAGTCCCTGCCCTCTTCTTGTGATCATCCAGTATGTCTGTATAAAATAAATCATTAATTTATTAGAAACATTAAGGGATATTTTGACACTCATTTACCATTATGAGATTAAAAAGGACTGTATTTTGTACCAGTAAAGGACTTATAAGCCGATTGGATGAATATCCCYTCAATTTTCCAAAGATGTGACATTAAGACATTAATAAAATGACATTAATAAAAGTAATAACTTAGATATGAGCTGTGCACATAAATGAAAATGTGTCAACTTGCTGTGCAGGATGGGGGTTCAACACAATCTGCTGGCTTCCTATTGCATTATAAAGAGAATTAATTGACTTTAAATGGATTTGAATGTGAAGAAGATTTATGGTTTGTTCTTCTGTGACCCTGGTATGACTTGTTGTAAACTGGTGTTATATAAATTGTTTATATAAGTTAAAACGATACTGTTCTGAGTCAGGATTTTCTTGTATTTCTGCACTCTTTTCAGCACTTTTTGTGAACTTTTCAGAGAATCTGGTGTTTTGCTACTGGTTGCTTAGCTGTGTTAAACGCTTTCTGTGTCTCTGCAGTTGTATCAATCTCAGTTGTCTGTGTTCAGCTGTTTGTCAGTGCGCCTCCACCACTGGGCCAAAGTGAAATTACAGAAGGATTTACCATTATTTCTCCTCTTGAGCTTACAAAGCAACTGACAAGGACAGTCCAGGCTTTTTATAACTTTTCATTGTTGTACTCCATCATTTATTTTGTGGTTGGAATGAAACTGAAAMTGAATATTTTTCTTTTGGATGAAGAGCTAGAGCTGTGTACGGTTGTTCATTCCGACAATAATCAACACAACGATGGTCAGAYGTATTGTGATGCATTATTCATTCTGTCTGATTACCAACTATTTGACAACGATCAGACTCAAATGTGTTTGGATTATAAGTAGTGTTGAGTGCAACTGGGAAAATGGCTCGTATATCATCAATCCATCACACAAAGAGGCCTTTTGCAAAGGGAAGTAAACATTCAGTGAGTATAAACCCAGCTTGACACAATGTCTATTCTGCAGCAAGATAAGAGGCTTCATGGTTGGCTAGCACAGTGCTCCATAATCCACAAAGATAATTCGTATTGTCCAAGTTGTGAGGGTCATTTAACCATTTCTATTGATTGCTRTCATTTTGGAAGCATGTTAGCATCAAGGGGCTCAAATGGAGAGGCTACTTTGGACTCACCATGCTGATCAATAGTTCACTCTACAGATCCAGACAGCCTTTCACACATCAAGGCCGTGTGGAAGTTCTCCCCATAGCTTCTCCTCCAGCTGGATCAATAAGCCGTGCATACACACATGCGCTTCATTTTCTCTCAGCCTCGCTCTTATCAACAGGTGCAGCTTAATGCGCCTCATTTGTATGAGTGAGTCAGTGAATCAACCCCAGATTGAATCATCTTGTTCTACATACAGAAAGCAGTCAGACAGTTCAGCAAACCTCCTGCCAGACTGAGAAAAATACTAATGTTTAGAAGACCACTTAAAAAATGCCAAGGATGGAAATCAAGATAAAGTGCTTGGTTGATTCTAAAATTGATTTATAACCTACCTCACACAAAGACCTTTTGAAAATACATGAGGCTGTCCCAAAGTGCTCGTGGCTGATTTCATTTTGGACCTCATCCCTCTGAATAAAGACAAAAGGTATAATCCAAAAATATGTTTGTAAAGTATCTCCTCAGAAGGACAGAGAGAAGAGGCCTTGAAAGGCTTTGTCGTGCCTTTACAGTGCAGCAATAGAAGGACGGGAGGCTTGACCTCTGCTGCTTTTATTGACAGACATTACTGATTTTTCTGCTTTAGCGCTTGGTTTGCTAACAATCCCAGCAGAAAGGTTCTCGCTGCCAATCCCATTACACTTTTCAATCGTACAATTCATAGAACAGCTCTTACACAAACAGGTCATAAAGTCCAATAAGTTCAGTCTGTGAGGGTCAATCAATTCAACAAGCATCTTAGAATCAGCATCACCAGAGGGTCTTCTCAGGATGGATCAATGTGTTACCGGCCGAATCCATTAAAGAACCTTTTTAAGAGCAGTAGTGATTGGTTGGAGGTGGATGAGTTAGTGCTCAGGCTTGTGAGCTGAAATTCCACTTAAGTGCATGACATCATTTAAGAGCTTGTGTGTTTGGATTTATAAGATTTATGGCTGTCATCTAATACCATCAAGAAGGGATGGATGGATGGATGGATGGATGGATGGATGGATGGATGGATGGATGGATGGATGGATGGATGGATGGATGGATGGATGGATGGATGGGTAGTAAGATAATGGTAGGTAGGTAGGTAGGTAGGTAGGTAGGTAGGTAGGTAGGTAGGTAGGTAGGTAGGTAGGTAGGTAGGTAGGTAGGTAGGTAGGTAGGTAGG
>NW_013952458.1:296096-303189 GCF_001266775.1 Austrofundulus limnaeus
TTGTTTGCATTTGGATCTGAAAAAAAATCCCACCAGAATGTTTYGTTTAAACATTCAACACACGTTTTGGATTTCATTATTTCATTTTCCTTCACAGTCTGGAACAAATTGCTCACCGTGTTAACTAAATTAAACATTGTGTTAGATTATCAAACTGATTATTTGACAGAATATTAACTTCAGCATAACTTGTAACTGATTGCTTTTTGTGCTCTTTGAAATATTGATGTTGTGAATTGTTTCAGGTTGTTCTAAAATTCATTTTTAGATCCTTTAATGGAACCTTGTYGAGATACGAGTTCTATCAGCTGCTTTTTCTTTTTAAATCTCCTCGTCGCTCTCACTTTGCATCACACTTCTGTCTTAGGAGGATTCCCGCTGTGCCGACGAAGACACAAATATGTCATCCGTATCCGGCACAGCACTTTTCATTTCCTCATCTGACCTTTTTTTCTCCCTCCTCCTGTGTTTCTATATTTTCACATTCACATCTCGCCCATATCATCTCCTTTAAAGATGTACCTCTGTGTCCGGCTCAGCTTTGTCTCTTTGTGCCTCACCTCCATTTTTTTTWWACTTTTTTTGCTCATCCTAAATTCTCTCCTCTTCCGTCCTCTCCGTTCTCATCTTCACACCTCGTTGTCCTCCATCACGCTGTTCTCTCGCTGCTTTCCATTTCACTTTAAATTATTCACATACCTGGCTAAATCTAATAACATTCTGAAGTTCTTTCGGAAGTTTGCGCTATTGAACGAAGGTACAACGTCAGTTCTTATTACAGGCCCTCAAGAGTGTCGCAGAGCCAAGCTGTAATTTCATGTCAGGTTGTGTGCTTCAAATTTTATCTTGTAAAACCTGCTTTCAACATAGTTCTGTCTCTGTCTGTATACATATGTGTGAGTCAGAACGCAGTGGGTTTTATTGCTAGAGAAGTCAGAACGATCTCCAATATGTTCACAGAAATCTGACAGGAAGCAGCAAATGGTTTGTTACATAAAACTGTGGGAAAACACAAAAAAATTATAAAAATGACAGAGGGAGTATAGGAGATGGATAGTTGAGTAGATAAATAGATCTTCAGCCTCCTCCAGTTTCTTTTGTTCTTTTATGCTCCAGCCACAGCTATTTTTTTAAATTAGACTGAAAATCTGTCACATTCAGTGAGTCGAGGAAGAAAATGCAGGCAGTGTTTAGGGAGTCAGCAAGACTTTTAACAGTGTTGTGGCTGGTTTTGACTTATAATTAACAAAGGAAGAACTCCAAGATGGCAGCTCATCCGGAAATTTATTTAGGCACTACGCAGGGCAGATGTGGATAGTTTTCTGTTATTTTCAGAAGGCTGGACCCGAGAATCCAGACTGACACTAGAAATTACTCCGATTTATTTTAAACTCTAACAAAATCCTGATGTGGCAACAAAACGTATTGACAGAAACTCAGGAGCAATCGCTAGAAGCACAGAGGGATCGGGAGGAGAACACAGGAAGAACTGGATTGGGCATGCAAGGTGAGGTGAAACTGGTGGAATAAATGGGCTGATGGGAAGAGTGGCTGCAGCTGTGACAATGAAACTGGGAACAGGTATAACTGGGTGGGGCACAGAGAAACGCAAGGGAACAAAACAAGGAGCCAAAGAAAAACATTTTTGTCACACAAAAACTMCACGGGTTTAAAAAAATATCCAACCTGGTGCATCGAAATCCCACAAGACATTTTTACATTCAGATTAATAAAAACTGCTTTGACGTGGATTTCTCTTTCTATATTTTGTTGGTTTATGAGTGCATCCTGAACATCTGATTTTTATTACGAGCACTAACAAAAAAGATTTAGCTTTTAGCAAGAGAACCGTCATTTATCATCCTAAAATCATCCTGCATTTATTCTTCCTTCTTCAATAAAACCAAAACTGAAGATGCAAGAGGAACCAGAAAATAGCTAAATGCACAAACAGAAGATCTGCTGAAGAGAATTTATTCTATAGTTGGAGTCAGCCATGAGAYTTTTATTATTGTTATTGTTATTATTCTCATTAAATGGTTAATTAGGTTCAGAAGCTAAAACTAAAAAGCGCAGATTAAAGTCAGGTTGTGGTTTGCCCTAAAAAGCACCCAGCAAGTATCTGATCAAATATTTATAAGTGTCTGTGGTTTTATTGCACACAAAAAGCCAACATATGAGTCTGTGGGGTGGATTTGAAAATCTTTCTCCTCGACCATTTCCAGCAGCGAGGATGGAGCCACTTTAAAACCAGAAACTGCAACACAAAAGCTTCTGAAACAAAGACAAAAACCATGACAGAGGAAAGGAAAATAACAGCTAATGTTCGTGTTCATTAATATGCTAATTAAATCATGGGCTTCATGTGAAGCTTTGGGCAAATTCGTCTAATAAAAGAGGTGAAGCGTCAAAGATTTTTTTGGTGGGGGGGGGGGGTGTTTGCAAATCATTATTCAGAAAAAAAAAAAGCAGAGCAAGAGGTTTTAGTCAAAACTGTCAGTAAACTTCACCCAGAAATAAGTCTATTAACCATATTTGTGATTCATTTAGTGTCTGATGCAACTGATGAAGATGCTTCACAAGTTCATTTTTTGTCATTTCCTGATAAAAAAGTGTTACTCTGCAACATTTAGATGTAATATATTRATTATTTTGTGTAAAATACAACCACTAGGTTCTTTTTTAAATATGCAACTAGAAAACATAATTTCTTTGGTCTTATTTTACAGCTGAAAGGATATATTGGGGATTTGGTCCTAGAAGAACGCATCTAGTTTGACATTTAATCATCAGTGATGCTTTACTGATATTGGAAAATAATTTCCAGTTACCTTTAATATCCATTTGCTTATCATTTCAGAGGTTAATGACTTCATGTCATGGTGAAATAATCTCTAATCACCTTTAAAACTCTTCAGAAATCGGTRGTTTCATTAATAGTAGCACGGTGGAAAACCTGAAAGGTCATCAGTCAGATCAACTGTAAACACTTTTCAGGTTATTTTTCACCTCTAGGGCTCTGATGGGAAACATTTTTCAGCTGATATCTCTGCAGGCTGCAGGTTTTTTTTCTCCCCAAACCTTAAGATGTCAAACATCTTTTATTTTTTYTTTTCTTTYCCTGSCCACCGATACATCTGTAAACCGAGGAAGGAGGCTCAGATTGCCGCCCATCACAGCCTGCTGATTACCTCAGGGACCAATTTTGTAAAAAAAATTGTCCGAAATCTTCCTGTGATTCACAAAACATTATTTTTCTTCCATTACCTGTGATTTACAAAGTTGTGTGGTTTCTACCCACGGTGTCAGGCTGTCGCTACAGGCCTCCTTTCTGGAGCATATTTTGCTCTTTAAAAGGAAAAAAAATGTTGTACAACATATCAGATGGAGCTAACAAGATTCAGACAAACTGATGATGCAGATTTAAGTCTAATCTTAGCTCTGAGGTGAACATTTGTTTAYAATTTTAGCCCATTGCAGTATTTGTGGAAAAAAAACTCGTTGATGCAAATTATTTTTTGTGTTGCACTGCCCTCTACAGGTCAGACTGGRAAACTGAACTTACAGGCTTTGTAGCAATATTTTAGGACATTTATTTCTGAAAATAGTTGAGTGCAGATTTTTCTAAATGTTGCTCTTTAAATAAAATCAGGACAAATGTGTTTGAATTCATTCTATAATTCAGAGACACAAAACATGGTTCTGCTGACTGAGCTGAACCACTTAAAATTTCTGAAAAATGCACAAAAACATTAAAAAAAAGACATATTTTATTACTCAAGTTGCAACATTAAATGGCAGCTGCCACCTGGACATAAAGTACTAACTTTCAGGCATGCAAGAAAAATATTATAGGACAAAGAAAAGGTGTTTGGTATTACATTGCTTTCTGAAATCAAACAGGAACAATTTATACAAATAAAGACTACAGTGAAATTAACTCATTTTGATGCACAAAATAAGTGTTTTAAGTTTAGTCATTGCAAATTTAACCTTCATATTAAACACTTAAAATGGGAAAAACAGCCATTTTCATCCAAATTTAGTAAAGAAAAACAAAAAACGTAGTCATATTGCATACAGTACTTGCATCCATCACTATATTTTCCGTTATTGAAGAAAATGAAGTTAGAAAAAATAAATCACACTTAAGTTTCAAAAATTTATATTTATTTAAGGGCAGCATTTTATTCAGCAGCTCACATGTTCAGACCAGTGGAGATTTATTTTTTATTTATTTATTTATTTTTTTAACGCAGGTTAAACTGGTTCTAGAAAACAGGATCTCATCTTAGGTCAGACTTAACAGGTATGCAGGTTTTTATTAACATGACAATATTGTTAAATGCCTATTTTACAGTGTCATTTAAACCAAGCAGCAACATGTCACTTAAAACCACAGCTTTTCCAATACAAACTGCATTTACAATCTTTAATTGGACTTTTGTTTGGCTTGATGCACTAACAGATCGAATGTGGAACGTATGCTCCGTGCTGCTTAGATAAAGATGGAAAATCCAAGCAGCTAGTCGGACGGGTGAGTCTCATCAAAAGGCTTGAATGTTTCTGGCAGGTGGTGTGTGAAAATGATCAAAAGTCCTTTTGTCAAGAGAAGGGTAATATTTCCCCCCCACCCCACCCCCTTCTTGCAACAATTCCACAACTATTGTTCATAAATGTTACAGTTCTGTCTCCAGGTCCATCGTGATCAGCCCGATGGTTCCACCACACAATCTGATCAGATGTGTGGCGCAAGAGGACTGATCTTTGCAGGATCCAGAGAACATCTTTTATGATTTAGGGTTGGGCAGAGGACGTCGGAACAGCAAGATGTGTGGCTCTGAAGGAGAAAGGGGGAAAAAAAGGCAGACATTAAGACAAGATTTTAAAAACATACCAGGATTTTTTTTTTTAATTCTAAAAAGCTTATTTTCCAGTTTATGTTACGAATTTTCTCAATTTAATACAGAGGTCATTTAAGTGCACCAACTAGCAAGAATGTCTGAAAACATTCTTGCACCATTTTGAGACATTCTTGGCAGGACAAGAATTCCTCAGGAAAACACGAAACACATTTGAACATAGCTGTAAATGACTTTTTTCTTTAGCTGAAACTATAATTACACATTAGGCGAACGTTAACGGCTTCGCTTTCAGGGTAAATATTGAACCTCTTGGTTTAGGATTTTCTCTCATTTGTTATGGGGCAGCTGTAGCTCAGGAGCGGTCAGACTAGAAAATGCTTCTCGTTTACCATTCTTTGAATAGGCAACACCAGTTTCAGGAAAACTGGAGCTAACATTCAAAGTGACAGCTCACTGAGCTGCAAATGTTGAATACAAGCTGGGAACTCAAAATAGAAAATATGCTAATTTTTCCACTGCAGTTTCACCGAATTTTAAGTGTTTATGACCACGTGTCTATGTTTTTATTGGCTCATTTTGTACCCATCTTGGCACTTTTATTTTATTTTTGTTTAATGGGGTATAGTTAATTTATTAATACAGTTTTAGATGTGTTAAGAAATATTTCAGCGTGGAAATAAATGTTCTTATCCCTTAAACAAAATCAAGTATCAGAAGCCAATTTGTAGTTTCTTATACTTGATTTGGAATCAATTAAATTACTTTGTTCAAGCAATAAGGTAAATAATAAGTCACGATTACTGTAATGTATTTTTAAACTCAGCTAAATGAATTTAAAAATGAAATGTGGATCCAGACAATAAATAAATAAATAAATAAATAAATAAATAAATAAATAAATAAACAAACAAACAAACAAACAAACAAACAAACAAAAACACAAGTACATCTGTTCAGTATTGTTTCTCCCCCCGGCTCTTTCGGACATGTAGTAGACGACATTAAATTAGGACCATTATTATAATTATACCTGGTTGATGGATCATGTAGTGTACCCATCCTTGACTTTGCTGTACTCCGAGGTTCCTCCACTCAGTTTCTGACATCAAATGGGTCTTCGGTACACGCTTAGCAATGTCTTTAGGTAGCATTACATGTCTGCACATGAGAATTATGTTTAAAAATAAAAAAAGAAATAATACACAACTCATTGACATTGTGTTTCTAGGTTGTCATTTATGTTTACAGCACCGCGTTAGAGGCACCGGCGGAAGCTAACATCAAATTATTATATGTCCATATATTTACCCACCTGTACTCGTATTTTTCATCGTCATATTTATCAGAGTAGTAGATCTGTTTGTGAGACATGACGGAAACCTGACAAAGAAGTTTCAACTGTTAGTTAAAGTTCATAATGTGAAGCGAGACAAATGAGGCAATAGCCGGAAGTTTTAGCAAGCCTGGCTAGTTAGCTAAGTGGTTTCGTTGTCTGTTTTAACTTAAAAACACAGTTTGATAATATGTGTCATAATCAACGAAAGATTAATAATTACCTTATAAATGCGTCCAGATGTTCTGGTTCGGAAAATATTCACTTTTACAATTGAATATTCGCGTCAAACAGCGAAGAGATGTTCCCTCTTCCTTTGTTTCCCTCTCGAATGTTTTCCAGCCCGCTTTTCATCGTTCAAAAAGACCTTGCCTCTTCCCATTGGTCAACCTGCTGAGTAAACTTACTTACCATTGGTTAATTTTCCCTGAGGCTGGAAACGATGACAACGATACGTTTTCTTATTGGTTGTTATTGCAAGCATCTTGAGTGTTGATTGGATGTGCGAAATGACGCGTTCACTTGTCTTTATTTATGTCGGTAGTTACATTTGATCTCGTTTGCCATCAATTTCCAATTTTTGAAACTTTGTGTTGTTTTCTTTTATTGCTCAAAAGAAAACCTAGAACTTATTTATTGAATTTACCTGACAGTTTGTTTTATTTAAGTACTATTCAAATCCTTTACCACGTAACGTAAGTACTTTATTTTTAAAAGCTAATGCTAATACTACAGGATAAATTAATGAAGCAGTGACGACTAATTTGCATACAAACTAAGCATTAACCAAAAAAATTGTGTAGGTCTTCTGGACGGGTTCTTCTCTAATGAAACGTTTCGTCTCTTCTCCAAGAGACTTCTTCAGTCTGAGAGTTTCAGGCAAAATTCAGGCTTT
>NW_013952458.1:303527-311745 GCF_001266775.1 Austrofundulus limnaeus
GTCGCAGTCCTCCTGGCACTTAACAGCATATACAACATTGCTCTGTTTGTGTCGGGGCACCGGATCTTTGGGGTGAACCAGCCTTTGTCGTAATGTGTTTTGGGGTTTGAAAGCCACTGGGACATCATGTTTAGAAAATAAACGTCTCATTTTCTCCGAAACACCTGCAACATACGGAATAACCACTGGTTTGGGTCGTCCAGAAGACCTATACAATTTTTTTTTTCTTTTTGATTTTTTTACCTGGATTACTGAGATGCATCAGGACATAAGCATTAACCAGTTTTAAGATATTGTATCAGCCTATTTCAAGAGATTTTGACTTGTTTCATGTTTATGTAAAATACTTGTATTACTTGGAGAAAACCCAGGCATACATGAGTAAACTTCACACTGTGACTTGAACTCATGATCCTCTTGCCGTGTGGCAAGTGCCAACCACAAATACACCGTGTTGGCCAAAGAGAAATTTGTTTTTAACACCAATGTTGTTTTATAGGGGTGCAGCAATACATGTACCCGTATCGAATCGTTTAATACAGTGCTTTAGGTTCAATACACACTTATATCGAACAATACAGATTTTTTTTTTGAATTTATTTTATGAACTTATCTTCTAAAGATGCTCTGTGTTGAAGGATCAGAGGATCTGTGTTCAACTACTCTATCTGGACTGTATTTTTGAGTGCAGATCCACTGAGAAGCTTGCTGTTTCAGCTAAATTCAAGCTTAAATTTAATTTAAAACCGGTACTTTTGAGGTTAAACAAATGTTCATAAATAATTTCAATAAATTACAAGTTAAAAAGGGCATGGGAATTTCTGTTATATGTATTGAAAAAATATCAAACCGTGAGACTAAAGTATTGAACCGAATCGTGAATTTTCTGTATCGTTGCACCCCTATTGTTTTATCAGCTACATACGTTTCATTACATTAATATTTGGTCATGTATAATTAAACAAGGACTATTAGTTTTTAGTGAAAGCGTTGGAGGTGAAAAACTGGATATTGATACMGAAAAAAATGTTTTATCTACAGAAGTAAAGAAACAGCCTTGACGAAACACTTAAAGCACTAATTATAGAGGAGTGAGTTGATGAAACTTGTGTCCACACAGGAGCAACTGGACCGCAGGGGTTGTCCACTCTGGTAAGTCCCGCAGTCAAATATAGCTGTGCAGACGTGTCAGTTCTCTGCTGGTCCCAGTAGCCTCTTCCTCCTGTGTATAAATATGTGAGCACATGTGCATCTTGAGAGTTGGGGTCACTCGTGAAGTTGTATTATTATAAACCCTGGAGACAGAGTCCTGTCCGTCAACCTGCCACTTTCAGCTGCGTGCGTCAATCTGCCTAGGGCTGCACGTCGCTTTGCCCTTCGGTTTCCGATTGGTCCAGCCCTGATTTGTGGGCGGGCGCTCCCTGGCGCACGCTGAAATCCCATTGGACGACAGGCGCTTTGGGTTAATGTGACGCAGCTTGGAATTCCCAAAGTTCCCAAGTTTACAAAAGGAGAAGATCGCCGCGCTCACTGAAAACCCAAACATTTATAAGGAAACAGCAATCACCGACAAGTGCGTAAGCAAGTGGGGGTAAATAAAACTATTTTCATTGAGTTTTAGTTTGACAGAGATTAGCATGTTCTGACGTTCGTGCTAGCAGCAGGGCCTGAGTGGGAACGCGGAAGAATAATGTCCAGGCTAACATCCCTCCTTTGTTTACCATCATGGGTGAACCTTGAAATTGGTTACTTCAACAACCGCAGGGCCTAAAGTTTGTCTCGTTTTTGTGTAAAAATAAATAAACAGAAGTCCAGCTGGTTTAGAGATACCTAGAGAGGAGCACAGACGTCCCCTGCTCGCTCGTTTCTGGATCAATGAAGTGGTCGTGTCTGAGGTTTGACCATTTTTGGTGTTTTCACCGCCGCACAGACAGTCTGGATGAATGAATCAGGGCGAGTGGTGAGCTGATGTGGCAGTCGTGATTATCATTCGGTTCGTTATTGTATTTATTTCCTAACGAAACCCTGTTTTTTATGCGCAGTTGAGTATTATGGATACCACCACACTGTTACATAACTTGAATAAGCGACAATGGGCTTTTTATTCCTTTGTACGTGGCGCATTGTTGCTTAAACTTCACATTTTTCTGCATAAATGCGACCTTGTGAGTGTGATTTTACGCAATTACCACTCTCAAACACTCATACTGTATGTAGCGAGACCCGTTTGTCATTTATGCATGTGTTCAGAGCTGTGCACGCCAGTAGGAAAGCTAATGTGTTTTTATTATTAATTGCATTTTTTATTAGACTTATTAGGAATAGGATTGCACACGGTTTTTTGTTTTTCTTCCTGCAGGGTATCATAAAGCTGAATCTGTCTCGTGCTGTTCCAACTTCGGCCAGCAGAGGGCGATGTCTGACAGCAGCAACAGCACAGGCAGCAGCGGCTCCTCCACCAACAGCTGGACCCTCCTCTCCCCGGAGGTAAAAGCACCCAAAACCAGCAGGAAAGGGAAAAATCGTGGAGAGATGGGGATCTTAAAAAGGAGGCATTTTATCCTGCTTCATGAATACATAGCATCCTGCCTGAACATGCAACCCCCAGTCTTCTTTTATTAAAAAAAAAAAAAATCTAAAACTTTAGCGGATGTTTTTGCAGAGCTGTAACTTATGAGTCATCAGCTGTGTAATGTGTTCAATGAATGGAAGCAGCCCCACCTCTGCTCATTTTACTCTAAGGGAATTGATTCATCTCTCTGGGCAGTGGCTTACTTTTTTTAATTAAATTTTTGATATTTTTTTATTTTATACATAACAATATAACTACGCAAACATGTAAAACCAAAAATGTGGTTGTTGTTAAGTTGCACTGTGGTCTGAGAGGTGTTTCTAATGCTTCCGTTAGTAGGTTGTTTGTTGTAACATATCCAGTAGAGTGGAAAAGCCAGTCTGTTTCGGCTGTAATGTAAATATCCATGTTTTTAAATGCAACTGCTYCACAGGAAGCTGCCATTGAGAATGTGGGTCCTGTGGATGATGGCACTGAGAGCCTGGGAGATGCCCCCAGCCTCTCTGAGGAGGTGGCAGGTACCGGCAAGTCAATACTTGTAGCTAAAGCTTTGATGAAAGTGAACCAAAAAAGGCTCTTTGACAACTGTTGTTGGGTTTCGTGCTTCCTGACAGTGTGTGAACTCTGTTTCAGGAGCTGCGGCTGAGTTCAAACCAGCTGACATCCCAGTAGAAACTGTTTTGTCTGAAGAAGGTCACCAGGTTAGTGCATAAATAAACCAGATGATATCCAGTTAAGGAAAGTTCAGTCCTTTTTAAAGATAGCGCAGCAGAAAGACCTACAAATACTGTATTTCGCTGTTAAGATGTCATTATCTGCTTGACAAGTCGAGATCTGTTTTTGTAAAGTCTTTCCTACAAGACGAAGTTCAAAAAGATTTCATATTATAGATACTCTCTGGGGAACATAAGCTGGATACTTTAAGAGCTTGAGTGTTATTACTGTAAATTATATAAAAAAAGATAATTTATGCACAAATGTTTTATTCCTTTGTTCATGTTTAGGTTTGTCAGGAGACATCTCCAGAGTCCGGTGAGGGTCCCCTCCCTTCTAGTCCATCCCGGCTGAGCCCTCTTCCGCCCGGACCCCACGATGCTGCGCACTTTGACTTGGAGAGTCAGCCTCCGGTGATCCACGACATTGTAACCACCTCGCCCAGCGACAACGAGCCCCAGGGTGCCATGTCTTTTGTCACCAACATTGACCCGGGGGCTCCGCTTGATATCCCAGCGGTCGAAATCGCCGTCGCCGACTCCAGAGGGTCCCGCTCGGCTTCCCCCGTGACCGAGTTTGCCGTCTCCGCCGAGCCCGCGCTCGACACGCCCGCTGATTCTGGACCGTTTCCTGCGAGTCCYGCTGGGGAGAGTGAGGTAAACGTCCCCACAGAGACCCTCGCCGCCGTTGAAGCTGATATTAGCTTTGCCCCAGAGACCACCGGGCCTGCGGTCCTGCGAAGCCTGGAGACAGAACGTCCAGCTGGTGAAAGTCCCGCACCTGAGACGGTTGGTTCTGCTGAGGAAGAGGAGGACGAGGTTGAACGAGAGGAAGAAAGGCCTTCTGAGGCGATGGATGTCGACGAAGAAGAGGACGAGGAAGGTGAGGATTTATCCAGGCTGAAGTCTTAAATAGAGCGTGAAATCAAATCTTTTCTAATGATTTACTTCTTTTTAAAGGGGCAATATCRTGTAAAATAAACTTTTTTGAGTTTTATATCATGTTATAATGTTATACTCTCATAAAAACATGCCCAAAGCCTTGCTTTGACTCATTCATGCATGTTTGAGAAATCCTGCAGCGTTTTTAGGAAGCCATGCTGAGGAGCAAAACAACAGRTGGGGACCAGAAACGCCCCTGGGACGTGTCTTTAAGCCGAACTTCCTCATGGCGGGGCGCCACCCCCCAACACACACACACACACACACACACACACACACCCCGCCCATGACTCCTGCAGGCTCTCGGGTGAAACTGAAAGTGAAACTTAAATTGTCTGCTGGGCTCCACTACTTCTCACTCAGTGAAGCTCTTTTCAGATTAAAAATACCTTTGAGGAAATGTATTTTCAGATGCCAAGTAAACTGCATCATAGCAGACCCCCCCCCCAACATTGAAATGGGCGAGACAGAAGCAGAAGGTGGTTCTTAAAGAGACAGAGGCCAATTTCAAGGCGTTTAGAAGAGGAAGTGATGAGAAGATAAGTTTATTTTCTATTTAAACATAAAAACAGCATTTTAATAACAGCTAAAGGCGACATAGATACTTTATTATGGTATTTAAATATAGGCCTGAGAAACACATAATATTGCCCCTTTAATAAAGAAATGAGAAGCATCAGTGTGCCTGTAAATGTGCCTGCATGCTAATCAGCTTAGTCGTTAATCACTGTTGTTTTCTCAGTAGCAATAATCCAGGCCAAACAAACGATACCTCTGTTTAAAAAGGTGCTGTGAACAGGTGCACAAAGAAAAGCAGAACTGAACTAACAGTTAAAACATTACCTTGTGAAGTTTCAGCTCGTATGGCTGTAAACATGTTCAGTGCAGCATGCAGGAAGTAAAGTGGATTTTGATGGAGGTTTTTACATCACAAGTTCATAGGAAAGAGTAAAACAGAGAAATCTCAACAATTTGTTAACACATATTTTCTCCGTGTCGTGGTAGCATCTGGAGGATGTTTTAACTATGTGACAGCGCGGCCCGCACCCCACTGACTGAATGAATAAACCCCCAAGCATGAAATTACTGTTGTTGTAATTGAGCGAAAAAATGTCATCCATTTCCACGAGCAGCACTCTTCCTTTGTCCCTGACGTTTCCCACATGCTGTTTGCACATCTCTGTTTGTAACGTGCCGTGTAATCTTTGAAAATCTGGTATTTTTGCAGGGAAGGCTGCCAGTGGATAATTATAATTTTGGAAACAACTTCTTCACTGACAGTTGAGTCTCTAGGAATGCTGAAATGATTTGTTGTGGCGGTKTTGAAGGCCACGCTGGAGTATATGTGGTTTAGTTCCAGGCGCGGCGTTTTCGTGCTCGCCGTCTCTTCCTGTAACGTTTCTCCGTCTCTCAGAGCCGTCCAGCAGTTACGAGCCGGGTGACACGGGCGGCTTGGACGAAGGACTGAGGAGGAGGAATGTGCCCGCTTTTGAAGCGCCAAGACCAAGAACCTCAGATGAGGAAGASGATGAGGAGGAGGTGGAATTCAAGCTGCCTGAGAAAAAGGAGGAGAAGTCCTGGTTCTCCATGAACAAATGCATTGTGGCCGCTTTGGTCCTGCTCTTCTTAGGTTCCCTCTTTTTCTCAGGTGAGTTCCTTTTTCTGCCTTTTTAAAGCCTCACATTTGAAGAAGTAATTTTTTTAAAGTTCCTGTTTTTTTTTTTACCTCAAAAGCTAATTAAGTTATGGTATTTGACACCAAGTATTTTGATACTAAAGCTCCAAACGTGGATCCTAGTTTTGAAACTGCGGGCTGATAATGAGCCAAACGGTGTCTCTCGGGCGCAGCGTCGTTAAAGCGAAGAATTTTCACATTTTTACACGAATTGGTCACAGCTTTTCACTTTCCCTCAATCTGTCTTAAATTAGTAGAGGCGGCAACGTCTCTGGATCTCATTTCTGTATGATTTTCTTCTTCGCAGAAGATTACATTTCAAATATGTGCCAAAAAAAAAAAAAAGCTCCGCTGGGACTTCCTCTTCAGATTCATGTCTGGTTTTAATGTAGCTATGTTTTGTTGCATCAAATTAGCAGAACCTTGAAATGCTATATGCTACCAATACTGCACAAGTGAGATGTTTTAATTTTGCTAATTGGATTGAAGGGTCACAAATTGATTGAAACATGAACACAGTACTCCTGTCTGCATCTACTACACTGCAAAAACTGTCCATCTAACCAAGTTTTAAAATCTTATATCCAGCCAAAAAAAAAATCTTTTTGATCTTGTTTTGAGACTGATTTACTAAACAAGAACTGATTGTGTAAGAATAATCATCTTGTTTTCAGAATGTGTAAGATTATTTGTCTTGTTAGTCTGAAAAATTGACTCAAATTAAGTAAAAAATGTCTACCAGTGGAGTAAGAATTTTTTACTTTGTAAGATTTTTGAAATAGTTGATTTGGCTCAATTTTTTTCTTATTTCAAGAATCTTACCAAGTCAAATTTTCTTACTCCATTGGCAGACAATTTTGACTTAATTGGAGTCAATTTTTCAGGCTAACARGACAAATAATCTTACACATTCTGAAAACAAGATTATTATTCTTACACAATCAGTTCTTGTTTAGTAAATCAGTCTCAAAACAAGATCAAAAAGACTTATTGGCTGGATATAAGATTTTAAAACTTGGTTAGATGGCCAGTTTTTGCAGTGTATACACAACACTGCATCATCTTCAAAAAGAAAAACAAATAAAAGACGCTTTCTTCCACAATACAACACGAAGTTGACGTTTTGTAGATTCCCGAATGCTTTGTGTGAATATTCTCTTAGGCTGACATTCACCTGTTTGACAATGACTCTATTTATGAGTTACGCAAGCACGTTTATTTGCAGTCGTCAGCAATACTTGGGTGTCCGTTGGTGAGATCTTGTTGACTAAGCTGCACTGTGTCAACAGGTGTCCTCTCTGACCTGGATAATGGTAGGTCCGGAATCAAAGATAGGACCACAGGAAGCCCACAAACACACACACACACACACCCCGCTGCTCAGCTAGCAGTGGGTTGTCACCGCACTTATCTGGCCTGACGGCTCCTGCAGCGACAGCAGAAAGAAAAGAAAAAAAGCAAATAACACGCATTCTGAATTGTGGAATGACGCTCGTCATCGCTGCTGAGAAGGATTTACCAGACGTTTAGGGGTTTAAATGTTTCAGCTCTTGTGTTTGATGGAGATATAAGAGTCAAACGAATGCACCTCACATTTTGTTTGTCAGTACAACAACCTTTYGTCAGACTCGTGGAAAGCTGACGTTTGCTTGTCTGACAGGTGACTTTGACGCCTCGGATCTGACTGACGGAGAACAAAACCAGGTTTGTTTCCTCTCTGTCTTGCTTCATTCACTGTGTCCAACAACGCTTTGAAGGCGAACAGTAAACATAAAACAATAACACATTTTTTAAAAATTATGCATTCTGTTCACACTCGAATGGTTTTTATATCCAGGGTGTGCTTAGCGGTGATCCGCAGGATATGAAAGAGTTATTGGATAAACTGGCACAGGAAAACCAACAAATCACTCAGCTAGAAGCTGAACTACAGGTCAGTGCACAGACTTATTGTCATCGTTTACACTTAACCTCCTAACATGACGCTAAATCAATTAAAGACCAAGAATTCCTTAAAGGAATGTAAATTTCTTCTGTTTATCTCGCAGAATGAAAAAGAAGAGCTCGACTCGCAGATGCAGGTCGTGGCAGCGAGCGGTGATGAAAGGAGGATGGTAGATTTAGAAAAAGAAAACTCAAAGTTAAAAGAGGAGCTGTCGTCCCTGCCTGAGCTGAAGAAGGAGCTGGAGAGTCTGAGGGTTCGAGTGACTGAGCTCAGCAAGCTCACAAGTAAGATCATGATGCATATGGGGTGCCGTTTGTAAAGTTACACAGTCAAAAATTACCACCAATATTTTTGTTTTATTTAGCCTTTTA
>NW_013952458.1:311974-313491 GCF_001266775.1 Austrofundulus limnaeus
GTTAAATATTTAGTTTATAAACTATAACATTTATAAATGTATGAATCATATTGTGAAAAACTGACTTTTAAAAATAAATCTGTTCTTTTTTTTTCTTATAAAATGCTAAATAAAACAAAAATATTGGTGGTAATTTTTGACCGTTTTGTTTACGTTGATGAGCATTAAGCGGTTGCTTGTGTGAACAGAAAGGCACCGATCCTCTTTTATTTTACTTCCACAGCTGATGCAGAAATACGTCCTTCCGGTTCATCCTCTCAGCCGGGAGCCGGAGAACCTCAGAGTTCTCGTAAACCAGCTGGACCAGAGAGAAAGAAGGAGGGCAACCTGAAGAAAGAACTTCACCGGCAGAAGGTTCTTCTGGACGAGAGCAGGAGACGGCTGGACGAGATGAAAGCGGGCAGAGGCGATGGAAAGCAAGTCCGGGAAAGCTTGGAGGGGATCCAGAGGAAGCTCTCTGAACAAGTCGCCCAGTGGGAGAAGGCGAAGCCGCAGGGGTCGAAACAGAGAGGAGACAAGGGCAAACGTAAAGAACGAGAGCCGTGGAAGAAAGAGGAGAAGAGGGAGTGGAAGCAC
The DNA here is from genome assembly GCF_001266775.1 of Austrofundulus limnaeus. Lineage (NCBI taxonomy): Eukaryota > Metazoa > Chordata > Actinopteri > Cyprinodontiformes > Rivulidae > Austrofundulus > Austrofundulus limnaeus. Next base: position 312,551 of record NW_013952458.1, read on the forward strand.
AAAGAGGAGAAGAGGGAGAACCAGAGGAAGCCTCAGAAGGAAAACTCTCACAAAGAGGCCTGGAGGAAACACCAGGATGAGTGGGAGAGAAAGAAGAGCGAGCGCAGGATAGACCGGGAGGAGAGGAGGAAGGAGAAACCGTGGCACAGCCAGCCCGGTAAAAACTCTCATCATCATCAGCAGCAACGCCAGCATCATCAGCAGCAGCACAACGACTTCTGGAGAGACCAGGACCAGAAGCTCCACCGCAACGTGCGCCCGCAACTGGGCTGCGCCTCCGTGGAGGACTGCGCCGCCAAGGAGGGACTGTACCCGGTGGAGCTGCCCGAGTTCGAGGAGCTGCTGGAGGGCTACCTGAGTAAACTGGAGGGCTCCCCCAGCGACGGCAAGGACAAGATCAGGAAGCTGACGGCGGATTTCTTCGAGGACGGCATCTTCATCCACGACAGGGCTCGCTTCGGCGACTTCGCCGAGGACGTGGCGGACATTCTGGAAGACATGGTGGACGTGTTGGAGGGCGGCGGCCGGCGGGACAGTGACTCTCTGGAGGAGGAGATGGAGGAGTTCGAGCGCGAGGCCCTGTGGAAGTTTGCAGCTTAGAAATGGACGAGCTGGACGCCCCGCAGCACAAACGTGGTGCTTTTTAGGACATTTCTTTAGCCACGACGGTGGCTAAAGAAATGTCCTAAAAAGCAATTGTAGATGCTTTTGGTACAGAGTGGATTTGTCACTCTTAAACGTCCCTTGAAGTCTCTAATTATAAGCTAGATTTGTCATTGTGGGCTTAGTTGTTACCTACCTCTGTCTGCTCCCGCAACCTACAGTTCAGTCCCTCGGTAATGTGCTGTGTGAAATTTTCTTTGCTAGTCAGTGCTGTAAACAATGCATGTGAGTTTGAACTCAGATCACACTAAAGAACAGAGTTTGAAGGAGTTTATATA
>NW_013952458.1:313561-319213 GCF_001266775.1 Austrofundulus limnaeus
TATATATATATTCCCACTAAGCATGGAGAAGGTTATACAATTAATTTAATATGACAAAGAAAACACATCCTGGGAGTTTAAAATATTTTTTAACTAAATCTAATCTTTAATCTTACAGACTGAATGTCCAGTGTTGGAGGAGTTCCTGCCACGTTAAGTGATGATAATCAGATCAGGTCAGACCAGTTTTTTTTTTTTCTTTTAAGTCAGTATTTTTTTATTACTATTACTATTATTTTTTTTTACCAACAAACCTTAAAGAGCCCTTAACTTTTCATCCCTCACTTCCAATAGATAGAATCCATTTCAGCCAAATATAAACTGCTAAACCACTTTAGCACTTTTCCTCAGACATTGCAGAATTAATTTATTCTTTGCAAGATTTCTCTAATCAGTTCTCGTGTTTTTGTTGCCACAAAGCTCTTTAATCCCAGTGCATTCTGGGTTATGGTGTAAAGGTTAGTCATGTTTAGTAATCCCCGAATAATTAACCTTTTTATTTTTGTTGATTTAAAAAAATGATGTTTGCAGCCCAAACCGATGTTTTTTGTTTTGTTTTATTTGCTACATATAAAAATGTGAATTGATTTGCATGTGACTGATTTAGATGTAGCATTTTGTTTTAAAGAAGAGAAACAAAAAAATGATTTTTTTTTTTTTTAAATTAAGCCAGGCAAAAGTGAAGCCAGAACAGCACAAAGCAAACTTTCTAGTAAAAAATATATTTTTTCTTTCACTTTATGCAAATGTAAATTGTGTTTTTTTGTTTTTCAGTGATTGAAAAAAGCTTTGAAATGTTTCATGAGTATTTATTCTGTCACTACACCACAACGTTTTTCTTTATTTATTGGGAGGAGCCGTAATTTTGGTCCCAGTTTGTTCAATTTGAATGTTCCCGTTGCTTTACAGATATTTAGCTCAACAGCTGCTGCTTATGTGCCTTTATCATTAATATTATTATCTTAAATTTGGACAAGACGTCTCAGATTTCAAGAAGGAAGCAAGTTTACTCTAAATTTTCTCGCCGTTCACTGAGCAGAGAATGAATGTTGCAGAATTTATTTGCTAAAAGTTAAACTGATGTTTTTGTTGTTGTTTTTTCTCTGCTGTTTCTGGAAGGAAAGTGTTTCTGAAGGTTTCTTGACCAAACGGTTCGAAAGGAAAGTGTGTTTTAACCTGAGTTCACAGATCAAAACAGGAGTTTAATAAATAAAAGTATTTCTGTCTCTGTGGGACGACCATAGGGCTCATAGGACCTGCAGATGTGAATTTAATTGGAAATATTTCATTTCTTCCTCAGCATCACTTCTGTCCTGTTTTTATGGAGTAAATGTTGAGTTCAATAAAATTTACACCAATAAAAGTGTAAATATTGAATTTTTTAATAGTTGCGTTATCATAATAAAGGTGTGGATTTATCTTTTTGATATTTTTGAAGAGGAAAATTAAAGCAATTACAATTTTAAACAGTGAATTTCTGAAAGACTGTCGAAATTTGCTGAGTTAAAGCAAAAAGTAGCAAAAGACTAGATAAAAGCTAAACATCAAAATGCTTTTTAAAGCAGTATCTACATGCTAAATGTCGCAAAAGGCTGGTTAAAATTAGCTAAAAGCTAGCTGAACRTAACCTCGAGACAAAAACAGCAAGTTTGATGATTGAATGTCAGAGATCTTCATGTATTTCTATGAGGAAAGCATTTGTAAATAAAGCTAAATATTTTAAAATGTATAAAACGGACGAAAACCAAAAGTCATAGCAGCCATCTCTTAAATGCGCTCAACATTTGCAAAAGTACAAGTGGTTTGAAAAATGTCTTATAGCTTTCACACAATGATGAATCCGAAAATAAAAACATGCAAGTTTTTCTCCAATTAGATGAACAAGTTTGTGGGTTTTTCTTGAATTTTTGCAGAAAAAATAAGTCAACTTTAAACGCTGAGTGAAGCTCTGAAGGGCTTTGCGGAAATTTTCTGAGTTAACTAAAAAAAAAGCTATTTTAGCTGAAATTTAAAAATGTCAATAGGCTAAGCTAAATACATCAAAACACTAGTTATATCATAGTTTTGCAAAGCAGTAGCTAACTGCTAATTGTACTTAAAGGCTAGTAAAAGTAGCAGAAAGCTAATTTCTGGAGAGAGTAAGTGATGAAATATATGTCAAAGAAAATGTTTTCAAGAGATTTCATGTCTTTTAATTGGGAATACATTTGTAAATAGAGCAAAATATTTTTAAATATATAAAATTTATTTAAAAAAAAGTCATAGCAGCCAATTTCTTAAGTGAGATAAACATTCTGATATATAAATTTCAAAAGTAAAAGCAGTCACATTACAAAAATCCTCCACATTAATATTCATTTCAAATTAAAGGAAGACACAAATATGCAAATTTTTATCTCCAGGGTGAATGTGTGTTTCTCACACTCTGACAGGAAGTGATGGCATGAATGGCATCTGATCACCGCCGTGATGCGAAGCTGAAGTTTTTACAACCTGGAGGATTTGTCTGAACAGGATGGAACACGTTCCTCAGCCGTGAACTCACCCGGCGCTGAATCGACAAACTCAGAGCTGACGTGCTGATGGACGAGAACAAGTCAGTGATTAGGAAACACCAGAAAGAGCCGGTCATACGTTAAATTCTACAACAAGTCAGATAACGATGAGTTCAAATGACGTTTATGCAAGAAAGGCCTGTGGGTGATGTCAAAAATATATTTTAGTAAACTTTTTTTAAAAGCAAAAAAACTACAAACTAAACACAAACAAAATGCAGCTAAATGGATTTACACAACAATCCATCGTGTGTTTGTCCTTCATACCATTATTTAAGTCATGTTTTCCATAAACCAATTACTGCTTAGATATGCAGCATTCAGTCACTTGATTAGACTCACCTGATACGGCCACTAAACCTTTCCACGCTTTGCAAACTCAAATGTTTTTGTGTTTTCCTGTCAAATCATCAAAACACATTTGCCCTTTTTTTGTAGGACAAACGCTGCCAGAGTTGTGGGAATCAGACAGCCATGAGGGCAGGTTGAGGGTTTTCCGCTGATGTGAGCACCAGTGATGGAGGGGAAGAGGGTATATTTAGAGAAGGTGATGTCAGAGTTGACAGATTCAGGCTCTTGGCACCTTCTGCGTCTCTCTTTGTCGAGTCCAAACACAGCAAGGTAAAGAAGAAAAATTACTGAAACAAGCTGCTGTTTTAAAACTCTAACCCTGGCTTTATAAGAAAGTGTGTTCAGGATTTTTTTTATTATCTGTATTATTTTAATCAACAGCATCATGGAAGCTGCCATCAACACCATCGTTTCCCAGTTCAAGGTGTACGCCGGGCATGACGCGTCCTCCAACACGCTGAGCAAAGATGAGTTCCACAAGCTGGTGAGCTCCCAGCTCCCCAACTTTGTCAAGGTTTGTCTCTTTATTTTTCACATCCTGATCAACTTATTGACTTCACAAAGGTGACAAACTGAACAGCACTGAGAAATCTTACAAATATGTTTGACTGATTCAAACAAGGACCAAAAATTATCATCGTTGTCATTTTGTGATGTGTTCTGTTTCTGTAAAAGCATTATTTATGTAATGTGTCTGTGAATATTTAACGATTATTACCAGATTTTACGAGTTTACATGTAAAGTACTTCATATATTCTTATAGCTAAAACATTAGGATGTTATTTTAAAAATCAAATTTGTAATTAAAGACTTTACTGTGGCATTTTTATAGTCACTAAATAAGTATCACAGTGCTGCACAAATATATTAAATATAGTGCATTACAATATTTGTTAAATAATTTCATTCTGATTGCTTGGAAATGTTGGATCTGATAAAAAAAAAAGGCAGTTTAAACAAAATACACAGTACATTTTCATAAAAAATAACATTGTAAACAATTAACATCTTACCTGTTGATGATAGATCTTTGAATCTTCTGCAGTTTGGAGAATTGGAGTCTAAATCTGGCTGGATTGATGAGCTAATGGCTAGTCAGAGCCGGATCTAGACTAAGGTGCAATACTGCCGTGCTGACACAATTCCAACCTAAAAACATTTCAAGCTTTAGAAGCAGCTTCAGCTAGCTGTAGCACTTCCAAATCAACCAGGGGCACGTTTGCTGGAAACATTACGTTTCTTGTAGAATAACCTGAGAAACTGACAATTCAGASTAGCCATGAGCTCGTCATTTTGATCAGAACTGGGCTGAAACTGTTCAAAGAGCTATCTAGAACAAGTAAGATATTGACTATTTATAACCTAAATAATGTGATTCTAAAGAATTTTATTGTGAAGAAATTTGACGTGATCACATTTTTTTTTTTAGCTCACTCAGTCCTCGGGTGTCCGGACAGTCTCTGAGTGTATCTATTAACCATCAGTGTCTCTGATCGCCCACAGAACGCCAGCGATCCCGGAGCTGTCGACAAGCTCATGAGCTCCCTGGACGAAAACAACGACGGGGAGCTGACGTTCTTCGAGTTCTGGCAGCTGATTGGAAAACTGGCAAGCAAACAGGGAGGCTTCAGCCAGTAGTTGACTCTCTCTCTCACTCTCTCTGTTGCACAACACCAATCTAATCAGTTTATTCAGGCCGTCCAGCTGTAAACTGAAGGGCGTTTGAATTCCTCCATCAGTGCCACATGTGTACATTCTTAGTTAACCATTTGTTGAATGAGGGGAACTTTGAATTAAAGGCTCTTTTGTTTGGAAACTTCATCCACCCACTCTCAGACTCTTGTCGTTTATTCGCGTTATATGATGTCTGCTTGAGCAGTGGTGTGTTATAGCCTTGATTTAAGAGCCTGTAATCCTATATGGATTACAGCTACCACACCATCCAGCACAGATCTTGTTCCATAGGGCTTTATAATGTCTGYACAAAGCTGACTGTCAAAGCATTAAGCAGGGATGATGCAAAAGCCYGGTCTTTAGTGTCCGTCAATGAGGCCTCAATAGACTGTGTAATGACCCAAAGGCAGCTTATTGTGTCTGGAAGGCCCTATTGTTTTTTGCACCAATGAGTAATTTTTGTTGATTCTGTAATTAAACCTAACGTCTAGACAAAGTTATGTGAGCTGGATTGCTTCGCTTCTGATTTATAGCCTAAAGGTCTGTTTTAATTTGCAAAATAATTTAAAAAGGAAAAGAAAACAGTGCCGCTAACTTGACTGCGAGAGTGTAGAGATTTCAAACTGATAAGTAGTAAATGTGACCTTTGACTCCAAATTACCCCCTGCATTACTACGCTGGCATGAGCCGGGCGTCTGAGTCAGGAGAACACCCAAAGTGATTACGACACCCGGTTAGAAGGGGAAGACTGTGTTTGTTTGTAGACAACTGCTTTTCTAGATAAGCATGTAGACACTGCTGTCACTGGAGGAACCTTTAAAAAAAATAAAACACCAGCAGGGAAATACACTCTGTGGAGGGAGTTTACTACAATATAAAAACATCTGGCTACAATACCTTAAATATTTCCCCAAATCTTTACCATATTCACTTTAAAAGTCTGACTTCTAAAGATTATGAACAATGAATATCTTACCTGTTGTGGATAGGGCTGGATTGATGAGCTAACAGATAGTCAAACACTAAACTGGATTGTTGTCATATATACATACTGTATGTACAGTATATATA
>NW_013952458.1:320708-322235 GCF_001266775.1 Austrofundulus limnaeus
CAGCTAGCTGTAGCACTTCAGGTGCAGCATAGGAGCGGGAACATCACAATGTTGCCGGAATAATGTGAAATTAAAGGGATAGTCTGCTCACTTTTGAAGTGCTCTGTAGTTGAGGCGGGGCTGAATTTGAATAAGCTCCGCCCCCTTCACTTTAAAATCATATCTTTCTGCTTAACAAGATCATTACACTCGATACTTTAGTAGAAAAGTACAGTCAACTAATTTGATTTGGCCATGAGACATTTTATATCAAACATGAAAGAATTGGTGACTTAATGAACTAAAAGTCTTTGTCCAAATATATGCTAATAGCTATAGCCATAGGTCTAAAATATTTACAGTCATAAGAGTCACTAATAAAATGTGCTAAAGGTGGTACAACTTTGTATATCAACTAGTGGCCCGTGGACCATTCCAAATTTGTTGAATTGGGGCTTTTCTGGCCTGCAGGAATGACATCATAAAACTAAATTTTTTATAATATCTCATTTAAATATACTATTTTTTACACTTTGGAGCATTCTTAGCTATGATCACGCAAAATTTTATCTGAATTAAAGCCATATGGAATTAGTTGTGGCAGCCATTTTGAATGTTCAAATCCAGAGTGTTTTTTTTTTTTTTTGTATGTCCCCCCCCCCCCTAAAAACATCCCGCCGTGCCACCCCTTGCAAAAGAAAGTCTAGCCAACTCCCTGGACCTCGCTTTTTTTTTTTTTTTTTTTTTTTTAAATCTGAACTATCCCTTTAACACTCAGACTGTCAGTCTGTCAGTTTTTTAACAGTACACCAGCTGTGGTGGTGGAGGTCACTGTCTCTTTGAGGCCTTCATTTTCTCTACGTCTGCGTTATAATCTGTTACAGATTATGTCAAAAGGGAGGCTCTGGTTGTAATCTTCAAACTGACATTTTTATTTTCCTTCATCTCTGCGTTTAATAAGTGAAATAAAACACTCTTACAGATGAAGTCACCCCACCCACCCTCTCTTTGCTCCAGCAGATGAAGCAGCCGAGCTGAGGTGAAACAGCTGCTCCAGCCAAACATAATAATAAAAAATAAATAAAAACTTTAAGTCATTTCATCAACTTTCTTTCCTTTTTGCGCGAATGGTCGCGCTCTTCCASTTCTTCCTCCCACTCTCCCAGGTACACGCCCTTTGACTTGTGTTAGAGAGGAGGGGGGGCAAACTTTTTAAGGACGGGGGGGAAAAAAATCCAAATCACGGAAGAGATTCTGCAGTCCTACTAGTTTGGCAAGTCCGCAGGGCGCAAAGCAGCAGCGTAGAAAAGGGGGACAGAAAGTGTTCATTTGCGCACATTTTCCACACAGCTCTTGTCCCGCAGACGGTAAACGGTGAGTTTAATGCGCTTTTTTTCCCCCCAGTGGGGGTGTTGCTTTAAAGTTTCTTCTTCTCCAGGAGCGGCTGATTTTGGCCCAGGTTTTTGCCACGTTTCGATAAACTCTCGCAGAGAGGCGTCCCATGAAACGTTGGCTGCCTGGGACTGCGGGACGGACCGAGTCCTGGGG
>NW_013952458.1:322270-343753 GCF_001266775.1 Austrofundulus limnaeus
AAAACAAAAACATATTTTTTTAATTTTATTATTTGCGCTTTCTGTCTTGTGTGTGCTTCATAGTTCTGGCAATGAGTTGCTATTTTTGTGTGTTGACACACAGTTGTGGATCGATTGCAAATAAGCTGAGAAAGCTCCAGGTGACTGCGGGGTGACAGGGCCGTAAACGCAACGCATTCCCGGGGGTGTCCGGTTCGTGCGTAAAAGCGCATTTTTGGGCACTTTTTTCCTCCTCGCAGTCAGTTTTTTTGTAAGGACTGCAAACACTAATCCTAAGAACTGCTTTTATATAGATTTTTTTTTTTAAATCTTAAACGTGTCAGATTGAACATTGCGGCCCTGGCGCGTTCAGAAGAGCTGGTTGCGGACAGTAGTCCCTCCTGCTGCTTCACCTCAGTTTATAGCCGCAGCCCAACTTGTTCCTCTGTTAATATTTGATGCCACAGCAGCGGTAGTATAGTCATGACTCGCGCGCGCAGCTCTGGATCACGTTCACCCGCATGGAAACGCAATCTGTAGGACTCTGGAGTGGGGGTGAAAAGAAATGGGAAACCTGGTTGTAGGAGCGCGTGTTTAATTATTTGCGCAGATGTTTTTGAGGGTACTAATCAGGAGGATTAGTTTGGGACTAGATCATGGAGCTCTGGAGCGTTGAAGGTCTTGGATTAATTTGTGTGAATTAGAGGCACGTGTGCATTCAGTAATGAATAGAGGTGTGTGTGTATCTCTTGAGTGTGTGTTTGTGTGTGGACAGAGCCGTTAAGGCCCTTGTGTACTCAGGCTACAAAGGGTGTGTCACAGGCAGGAAGAAGTCCCCTAAACTTCCCAACATGTTTTCTGCTCCAAAAAACTTGACAAACACACCTTTTTAATTCACCTTTTGCAACATTTTACATGTTGAATCAAATAAATATTTATCATCTGCCACCTTTCATGCAAGAGTTTTAGACTAAAATATTGAGAAATGACAATGAAATGTTGAAAATGCAAGAGCTCAAATYAAGAGATGTTAAGCAACTTGTTAGCTTTCAGACTGTTGTGGGTATCTCTCAGCTACTACCATGCCAAATTTTAGCTCAGTGTTAGTGTAATTGACTGAGTTATAGCCTTTTTTTGTGTTTGCTAAAGTCTAATAGCTGTGGTGGCCATCGTGATTCAGACAGACTCCAAAAGTTAATCCTTTGTAGGCGTACATGTAATGATTAATTTTTGAGAGTTTTATTATAATCTGTCCAGTGAGTCATGAGAAGTTTTGCTAACAGACAGACAAGGGTGACTCGGGCAAAGTTTTTAAGACCTCGCAGTCTGTTAGCATGTGAGCTCACTTTCAGCTACTATCGCACTGAATTTTAGCTTAAAATGAGGAAAAACTACAGAATTAGAACCACTGATATGTTTGATTAGCTGTGTCGGCCGTCTTGAATTAGATTGCCTCCAAAAGGTAATCAGATGTACATCCGACGAGTTTCATTAAAGTTCATCCAATGGATTACGAGATTTTTTTGCTAAAAAGACAGACGAATGAAAAATAACCACACAAACAGATTATCGCCCACCACTAAAAGTGTGGGGGCGGTGATAAAAAGCTAACAAACACACCTTCATTCAGGCACGGAGGAAACAATAACTGCTTTCTGATCTACATTTACAACGCTTTTACAGCTGTGTAATGTGCGTATTCTATGTCAGGGGAGCTCGTTGGGTCAGACAGAAATCAGAACTGGGTCGCCTGAATCATCTGAAAAGGGTTGAGTGAAATGTTAGAAGTTAATGAGCCTGAACTGTCCGAGCTCGCTGTCATTCTATATGTATAATGAGCCTAACGGGGCCCATAATGAGCAGATATGCTGTAAGTTGGAGGTAAAGGCCTCGGTTTGACGCTGGTGTTTATGTGCTGTCACTCTTCGGCGCGAGGCTGCGTCCTCGTCGGAACAAAGAGGCAACAGTTTGCCGTTTTGCTCTGCAGCGTTTGAATACTGAAACGAACTGGCGAGCGGGTTTTGCTCGCCCCGAACGTGTGTCTGTCTCACTGCCTCGGGGCAGGAACGTTGCTCCGAGTTAGCCTGTAAATTCCTGTCTAAGTGATCTCCGCAGAGAGCAATGAACGGAATTCCTGCAAACGTGTCACTTGCCGCCCCGCTACAGCTTGAGCGCTTTATCTGTGCATCGGGGTYGGCTCCGAATTCCTGATGGTCTCGCTGTCAAAGAGTCAGGCGCAGACAAATATTTGCGCAGGTTTCGCTGTGCGCGCAGCAAACCGCCGACCTCTTTGTCGGGGATGAGGCCTAATTGCGCAACTGGCCCCGCGTGTTTGTGTGCACCGGGCGATATTTCAGGTGGCGAGGCGGCGCGGCAGGTGGAGGAAGAAGGAGTGGATTTGGCAAGGCCGCAAAAGTGAGACAAGGAGAAAGAGAAGAGCAGATAGGGACGAGGTAATCCCTTAGGTAATCTGAATCCCCGCTCCAACGTTGGTAGCATCGGTAGATCAGATGACCTATCAAAGATCAGAACTTCCATTGTGCGTCGCAGCTCGTCTCTCAGTCTGACTCACGTCACCGTCCCTCCCTCACTGCAGCTCCGGCGTCGACAGCTGAAACGAAAAGCCTCGCACAGACGCGAGGAGATCTTTGGTTTCATTTTCCACCGCGTATTCCCATAACCGTCAAACATCAGGCTGTTTCTCCCAGCAACGGTTCAATCTATCCGATTGAATCTAATCGGTGTGTTCCCTGTGTGTTTTCACTTCTCCTTTCCCCAGAGAGACATAAAGGAGTCATGGAAACGGCCATTCAGACAGTGGTGAAGGTCTTCCTCAAGTCGGCCAAAGGAAAAGAGTCTGCAGGAAAGAAAGAATTCCAAAACCTCGTCTCTTCCCAGCTCGGCAACATCCTTTCGGTTAGAATCATTTTCACTGAACTTCTGTGGTTGAGAAAAGAAACAAGCTCTGTGCAAAAGTCTCAGTCAGACAATCAACAGTTCTTTGGGATTTCTGAGGATCTTTATAAAGTTTTTCTTTGGAGTTTGGCTGCTTTTCACTTGCTTTGAGTCCAGTATTTTCAAAGAAATTTTTATATTATAAGGGGGGGTTGGTGGTTAAGCCACTCGATTAGTGTACTGAAGTATAAAAAGGTGCTTAAACTCACAGCAAAAGTGTCAACACAAAACATACAACTTAACTTAATCACCAGCAGATTTGTCACAAAAACACAACTGGTTCCAGATGATTTACGTACATTAGTATTTATACCCAAAGAGCTATTAGCTGAAAATTGGACACACAGTAAATGATTGACTGAAAGATGGTAAATCTCTCAGGTTCTGTTTCAGATCTTTGCTGGATTGTTTTTTATTTCTCTCTCTCTAATATATGACTTGTACATGGACTGGACTGAGCAAGAAATACATGAAAAAGCGGCCAAAGTCAAACAAAAATGACCACTTTAAAAGATAACAAGAAATTGTGGCTGGTTGGAAGCCTGTTAAAAAGGCTAGAGGGAGCGCTGTATGACTTTGCTCAAGAAGCTGAAACCAGGTTACTTAAGCTAATAGGCCTAATGCTATCTAAAGGTTAAAGAGTATCTTAAAACATTAGCTAAAAGCTAAACATAGCAAAACACTAGCTAAATACTAATAGCTGCCAAAGTTGAGCTACACGTAAAAGTTGCAGAAACAAAGCTAAAAGCTACAGTAGGAAAAGTTTATCTAAAAGCTAAAATTAGAAGAAGCAAAGCGAAAAGCTGCAGTAGTAAAAGTTTATCTAAAAGTAGCTGAAGCAAAGCTAAAAGCTACATGTAGTAAAAGTTGATCTGAAAGCTATAAGTAGTAAAAGTTGATCTAAAAGCTAAAAGTAGCAGAAGTAAAGCTAAAAGTAGCAGAAGTAAAGCTAAAAGTAGCAGAAGTAAAGCTAAAAGCTACATGTAGTAAAAGTTGATCTAAAAGCTATAAGTAGTAAAAGTTGATCTAAAAGTAGCAGACGTAAAGCTAAAAGTAGCAGACGTAAAGCTAAAAGTAGCAGACGTAAAGCTAAAAGTAGCAGACGTAAAGCTAAAAGTAGCAGAAGCAAAGCTAAAAGCTACAAGTATCATAAAAAAGCAAACTTGTACTTTGAAGCAGATTTTATAAAGAACAATGTTTTTAATGGAAATAAAGAGATCTCAGTACATTTCTATGGGGAAAATCTTTGTAAATAAAGTTGAAAATCTTCATGTTAATAAAACTTTTTGTTGTTCTCAGGGTGCAGACAGCAAGGATGCAGTCAACGACATGTGTCAGGGACTAGATTACAATTCAGATGGCAGGGTCGACTTTGAAGAATACATGAAGCTCGTCGGCTACCTGGCGTGTTCGCTCAGCGAGCAGCGTGTCCTGAGCGCAGAGGAGCCGGCGCAGAACGCAGCGACCGGACAGGTCGCGCAAACTGCCCCCAACAACACAGAGGAGCAGCCCAAGGAAAACGCAGAGCCGAAGGACGAGGCGAAGCCCGAAGACGCCAAGGAAGAGGCGAACGCGGACGCAAAGGCGGAGGTGAAGGTGGAGGCCAAGGCAGAGGGGGAGAAGAAACCAGAGGCAGCTAAGGAAGAAGCAGCAGCAGCGACGGCTTTGGCGGCATCAGCCGACGTGAAGGTGGCCGAAAAGGAACCAGAGAAGGTGGAAGAGACGGTAAAGGTGGAGGAAGTGGCAGAGAAGTCGCCCACCGCCGTTGAAGGAGAGAAGACAGAGGAGGCCACATCGTAGGGGACGATCCATCCCTTTACAAACACACACTACACAACATACGAATAATGCCAAAACAAGTTGGAAAACCACTATTTTTATATATAATAAAATACAAATATATGTTAAAAGTTTTACATCAGCTATTAAAAAACACTATTCTTTTTATATATAATTATATAAATGACAGTAGCTYTGTGCTGCCAATTACCACTATGTTAATATGTACAGCATGTGCATCCCATTACTTAGCACATTTACCTCATTCTGATGAATTAGCATGCACTTGTACGCTATATTGTACATGCAGCTGTGAAAGCTTCCCTGTAAACTAGGATATCCCTGGAAACTTGACTGAAGTATCTTAACACACCACTACATTCCCATGCTTTTTATTTTTATTTTGTTGTGTATGTTTGTGGAGAGAGGGCTTTTTTTCTGATTCTGTCCATTGAGATAGTGATATTTCTGTTTTCATTCAAACTGAAATTGTCCTATTTTTTTTAACTGGGAGCACTTAGGTSTTTTTTTTTTACACTCCTGACCAACTTAGCACAATTWAAAAAAAAAGATTTGCTAAAGTTTCATCTCACCTAATTATCTCTCTGCCCATACCTGTGAGCTGTCCTGCTTTTATCCTTCTTTTTCAGCTCTAGCTTTACTCTCACTCAGCCACGAGTTACAAACTGGAACATYAGGCGTGACCTTTGGCTAAATAATTAAGACACAAGGATGGAATCTACACTTTAAAGGAGCATAAGTTTAAAAAAATAGGGAGCACAAAATAGTCCCAGTTAAAAGGGCTCGGGGACTAAGAGCAGGTGTCTGTGTAACCTAATCCACCTCAGTAAAGAAAAACARCTTTATACTACGCCGTGAATTACAAAGAGGTAGTAATTTTTCTGCAATAAAGAGCGGTTAAATGGTGCTAAAACGTATTGTGTGTTTTTGGTAAATCGATTACAGTTGTTTGCAGGTTTTAGTCTCAGCTTTTTGGGGCTTTTTTTTATTTTCTTTAGCCGGCCACACCCTTGAACGCCCTGTTTGACCTGCAACGAGATCCGCCAGCATTAAGCATTGGGAAATGACTGGATTAGGYATTTCATGAGTAACACACCCTGAGACACAAACAATTGCATGAAAGTAATCCTGGACTCCAGTGATCTTGCTCCTCGGGGCGATGCGGTGATGTTGCCGTCAGAAGCTGCTCTTTTGTTAAGCGGGCAACAACGGTGGCCTTTTCATACCGCATTCTCCATTATTTGCTTAATGTGCTGTTYTATTCTTATTATGACCACTACTTGTATCAAAAATTTACCTAAAAGTTATCTTTTTCAATGCAATTTTCAATTCTAATGAGTGATTATTTTCTGCATACGTCAATAAAGCAAAATAAAAAAAATACACTACCAAACTGTTGCACCTTTCAGCAAATAAAACCCGTAAAGACGGATCACGGGATCACCCTGCCTCACCGAGACACTCCCATTGTAAATCCTCTCATTTACAACTGCAAGCTCAACTGTTAAAAACGCTTCCTGCATTCACTTTTACTAACACACTTCCTGGGAAATCTGGGCATTCAGACTGTATRATCATGTTTTGTTTTTGTTTTTTTCCTCATGAGCTTTGGTACTTCCTGTGAACAACCCTTGAACCATCTGCTTCTTGTTCAGGTGGGACTATAAGGTACATCAGGGGTGGTTCAAGCGAAATTCTCTGAACTGATGTGTTAAAATAATTAAACTTGCACTACCAGTGAACTCCTATTAAATGTGAGCAGACTTGAATATCATCTGGAAAATGTCACAAACTTYGTTCGTTTTGAGCTTTTTGTTTTAAGACCAGCATGACTTATTTCATATTTAGCCGTTTTTCTAATTCCTGTTCTGTGGCGTAAAATCCACCCCATTTAGATTTTGATAACAACCGCGTACAGTAGATTTTTAACAAGTGTCCCAATGCCAACCACAAAAAAAAAACGTCTCTCATTCTGACATGCAGCAGATTAGGATTATAATACAGTTAATAATTCACCAAAAAATGTTTGTGTTATGGGATCATTCCCTGGATTTTGTGCAGACTTCCATTTGTTTATTTCCTGCAAAATACTGGAAACTGTTCAGCAGCTGGACTCTGTCCATTTTAACTTTGCTGTGCTAATATTATGTAACGCTGTATTATTTGTGCCTAATCTATGTAATGGCTGATATAGAATAAAACTGTGACAATATGTTTTTATTGTGTGGCTCGCTCTGTTAACAATCTAAAGCTGCAGTCAGAGGTTTACATACATTTTTTTTTTTTGGACAATGAATGCTGCTTCAGTGATTTTTATAAACAAAATGAGGGCACAAAGTCACAAATATGTGCCTACACATCCACTCATTTTTGGTTAAACGGCTCTCAGTAAGGTGCATCTTATCCACACTTTGACGGAGCTTATTTGTTGTAAAAGAGTTGATTTTCCGACATAAACCCAGCTTTTAAGCAAAGTCCATGGATTTTCAATGTGGTTGAGTTTGGAGCTTCAGTATGATGCTACCTCCACCATGCTCAACAGCTGAGACAATGGTCTGAAAACCTCACCGTGACCTCTCCAAACGTACGTCTTTGTGGTCACAAAGCTCTAACTTTGTCTCATCTAAGCATAAATTTTGTCTCCAGGAGACGTTTGGTTTGTCCATGTGGGCCGATGCAAATTTCCATCGAACTTGAAGGGTCGCATTTGGACCATGTGGGTTCTCTCTTGGACAGGGACGCTGATATTCCATCAGTTATCAGTTCTTGGCAGGCTGGAGCTTTGGTCGTTTCTTGGGTTGTTTCTGACCCRCTTTTACCAATCAATCTATTGAGTACTGTCAAACAAATCCTTCTTATCCAGCTGCAGTAAGTCATCATTAGTAAAGCAAGAAGGCACTCTAAATAACTTATATTAATGTATGTAAACACCTGACTGCAACTTTATACGGTAAAAAAAAGAACAACAGATGGGGATGGAGGGAGGGGAAACCACCTGCAAAGAGAGGAAGAGGAGGCAGTGAGGGGGGTGAGGAATGGGTCCAGGAGGAGGGAGGGAGGGAGAAGGAGCCGGTGATATTTAAACCAGTGGCGAACTCTCTCCCCATCCATCCTTGCCTCGGCTCAGTCCCCTGCTGCTCTTTAAAGACAAAGGAAGCCCTCCATCAGCACTCAGGTAAGACAGAAACACATCTTCACTGGACTTTCTCCTCTGCATCCGATAAACTCGAAGCTTTAGTCCAGGACGGACGATTGACCTTGGAGACTGTTTGTGTCGTCTTGTGGGTTTACTTCCAGTTGCAATGAGAATAAAACAGTAAAGCTCAATTTGTTGACATCATTGTAGAATAAACACCATTAAACTGAAATAATACCTCTATATATCACGTTTCTGCATTTTCAACATGGCTTCTTCATTATAGGCACCATAATCAGTGTTGAGTTACTGACAGAATTTGCATCTCTATGGTTTCCCTATTGTATTGTGCCAGTCACCGAGACAGATGACCCTATAGATTTTCCAGCTTTGGTGTCCACTGGTCTTTGGACCCGATAACCAGTGACTGACAGCTGCTTCTCCTTTTGTAACCATTTATAAATCATGCACAGGGTGACCGACAATCTATCAGTATGATGATTTAAGTTGAAGCAAAGTTCATTTTTTTATTTCTGTGCATCACTTTGAGGTATAAAGTTGAATGTGTGTAATCTGCCTGTGTTAAATTACTTACCCCCCCAGGAGTTTCTGAATGTTAAGTGTTATGTTTCACTTCCGGCGTCCATTTGGACCGATAAGGCTGTCACACGAGTAACTAACGGACATGTTTTACACCGAAACCAGTGACTTGGGCAGCGTTAATCGTTAGACGCCTTACCAATTACATGAGAGATGACCTGTTGTGTCGGCAGATTCGCACTCAGATTGCGCGCTGTTGACTGTGACTTATCTGTGTCTGTGTGTGTGCACAGTCTCCCCACGAGGCCAGGCACAAGACGCACCCAAGATGCCGGACACAATGTGTGTAAGACCGTTCGAAAAGCTCCTTCCAACGCTATCCTCCACCTTTCCATTGAAAGCTGACCTCACTGGGTCAGCTTTAGCATTTAAATAAAAATAAATATAAAAAAAMCTCCCTTATTTGCTTCCTTTCTGACTTTATCTCAGAGGTGGCTTCACCCTTGATTTGCTATGCGGCCCCACGCATACGACAAGGGCTGGAGCGGGCATTTTCCCGCAGATTCTAACCTGTTGACCCCTTTTTCCTTCCAGCATGTCCAAGGAGCCCTCTTCCAACCTGGAGAGCGCCATGCAGATGCTCATCAAAACCTTCCACAAGTACTCAGGAAAGGAAGGTGACAAGTACACTCTGAGCAGGGGCGAACTCAAGGAGCTGCTAATAGAGGAGCTGGGCAGTTACCTCGGGGTAAGAGCGGCTTTTGCCAACAGATAAACATGTGCGCTCAGATAAATGCAGTGCTTCACACAAAGCGCAGGTATGCGTTGAAATGCGAGTTGGAACAAGCTGGCGCAGCTTCGAATGCCCTCAGACACGCATAAACCAAACAAAGAATAAGAGGGGAGATTCTGAACTCTCCTTTCCCCCCCTGACAGAACTCCAAAGACAACGAAGCGGTAGAAAAGGTGATGAACGACCTGGACGCCAACAACGACGGCGAGGTGGACTTCACAGAGTTCATCATCCTGATGGGGGCCCTCACGGTCGCCTGCAACGACTTCTTCCTGGAGTACAAAACGGACGACAAGAAAGAAGGCGAGTCGGCACAGAAGTAGGGTCGAAACTGAGCGACGGGGAAACAGGAGGAGAGGAGAAGGAGGGGAACGAACTCTAAAATCTGGTGGCTTCTATTTTTTCTCTCTCTCACTCCTTTTTAGTGCAGTTTCTAAACACTGCAAATACAAACGGGCAAAGATGTCAAACAGCTAGTTTCTGGGTGCACAAAACACGTGGAATTCACTGAGAGGACTGTTATTCATACCAAAGCTAATCCGGATCAAGTTCCACYGAGCCACTTCACACATACAACAGGGTCCATTTCAACACAGATCAACTCAAATGTCTGTTTTTTTTTTCCTAGCTTTAAGACACTGGAAAAAAAATGGAGTTCTTCAGAAATGAATGTCTGAGTGCTTCTTGCACATGAATAATTTGTGAACATATATACAGTTTCAGATCATCATAAATATTGTATGTAGTCAGTGTTAAAAAATAGGAGATCTTGCACCTATTTTGTAATCTTTTTTTTTTCAGAAATAACCAATGTTTAAACATATTAAACGTCACATTTAACCAACAACTACTGGCTGTTTATTTGGTTTTCAGGTGTAAATAAATGTGTGTATAAACTTGTGACAMCCATTTGAATAATATCGTAATATATGAAGTGAAATGTACACCAGCAGAGCATTTCTAATCTATTTAAACAGGTGTTATCTATAATATTGTAATCATGAGCTAACAATACATTTTCCACTTTTTAATGAGTTTTAAGTGGTTGTAAAATGTAAATAATCTACATACCAGAATTACAAAACTCCGTAATACTATTAAATTAGTTCACCTTTATTTTTGTCAGTTTTGTCCTTTCATCTATCAATCAAGTGGTGCTATGGCACCCTCTGCACCCCTATTTCTTGCAACCCCATGGGCAAAACACTGTAACCTGAACTGTTTGGATGCTGTTGGGACACAAATAAAGAGCAGAAGCAAATGATTTGTGTTTCACTGGACTGGTAAAAGGACATCAATTTAATAGTTTGTTTTTATTTTGTTTTAAATATAAACTCAATCTTAATTTTATGCAAGCTGTGCGTTCAAGAAAAGTTGAGGTGACCCATTTTTTAAAAAAATCTTGCTGAAGAAAAAAATGCTGGGGCTACGACTCATTAAATGTTTATTTCCCTCCCATCAACTTTAAACATTCTACACTAAAAAAAACATATGTAGTGGATTTAAATAAAAAAAATACATAGGTCAACTGCTTCCAGTCAACTAAATCAAGTTAAGGAAACATGTTTACTTTACAATGACTTCCATTTACTTAAAGTCAATGTAAAGTGATTGTGCCACCTTAACCCAATTCAGCTGAGAGGAAACAGTTGACATATTTTATTTATTAAATCCATTATATCAGTTTTTTTAGTGTATGTGGGAAAACAGGTCAATGGCATATAATCTATATTTAAAAGTTAAATCATGCTGAAAGTTTGGGAATATGGTGCACATTATTCTCAAATATTCAGAAAATATAAAAATAATAAAACAATAGGTTTGTCCAAAACAAGGTTTTGAATGTGTGACTTTCAGATGAGACACAATTCTCAAGTAAAACCTCTGAAACATAAAAAAATAATTTCTTTGCTTAAAACTAAAATGTGTAAAACAATAAAAGAAATAAGTTTTATAAACAAAAGCGAAACCGTATAACTTCAGAAACACTGCTAACTTTTGTAAATCATAGACATCTATGATGATATTTTATTAACGTGTGTAACTGCTGAAAAAAGGAATTATTACTCAATATTATGGAGGTTCATTGCAGCCGCCATTCTGCCATTCAGGGAAGACTTTGCTCATTTCAGCAACAATCGACACATAATACTAAACGTACATGACCAACCTGGTCTGCTGGAAATCTAGACCACTAAAAATAGGCTCATAATAAAACAAAAAGCACTGTCGACCAGCAGAAATTAAAACAATTAAAAATAAACACTTATTACTTGTTAGTCTCCTCAGTAGGATTATCATGGCACTAAAACTACAAAACTTGACACTGGATGCAGTTTTTGAGGGAAAAAAAGGACTCGCAATTAATGACCAGCAAAGCAGCTCTGAGATATCAGAATATTTCTGCCAGAATAAGCACGTTGTACAAAAATCACAAGGGTGTAAAAGTTAATAAAATAGTGTTTCCATGAACAGCCATGAACATTTCTGAGGCGGGAGTTGCTTTGTTATTTTGGTAATTAAACAAAGGACGAAGAAATCGACCTGAACAGTAACAACACGGTTTCACGTGGTTTGAACTCGTTGGTTTCTTGTTTTCAGAACATCGATAGACATTCACCCTCCAAGCAAAGTTTCTCTGAGCCGCTGTGACTTACCAAAACACTGGTATYGTGTTTAAAATTTTAGTTTCAGCTGGATTTTTCAGGCCACAGCAGCTTTAAGGCAGCATCAGTTCACTTTGTGCTTAGCCTCACACTTAAACACTTCTCAGAAAATTGTATTCCTCTCAACGGAGGCCATTTGAAAAGCTATCTAAACAGGTAAGATATTTATTACTTGAACAATCCCTTCAACTCCGAAACAGAAGACATGCAACACCGTGATAAATATGTATCGGACGTGCACTTCCTGTTTACATAGTTTTGCTATTCTGCTTTTTGAAACGACACACCAACCTTTGAGGGAACTGCATGGTTCATGTGGTGGACTTTAGAACTGTTGCACCTGGATGTACAGTGTTAAACGAGGAGAATGTCAGGAAACGGTGTGTGTGTTTGTGTGTAAGCATGTCTGTCATTATGTGTGTATGTGTGTGTGTGTATGTGTGTCTCTTTGTGTTGGGGATTCCCACAGAGAAAACAGCTCCAGCTCACACATCACATCCTGCCAACAATATCCTGCAAGTCTTGTTCCACTAGTTGTAAGCTGACCCAGATGTTTGACTCGAATCTGCCTGGAAAACGTCTTCAAAAGAGGAAGACGGAGGAGGGAARGAGAAAAGGAAGGAGAGACGGGGGTGGCGTGATGTATGAAGAAAAGGACAGCGAAAACTGGGAGTGGATCCAAATTTTTCAAGCGCATTGCTCAAGTGCGGAACTTGGAGAGCTGGGGTTAAAATCACAGAGGAATGCTTGAGTTGCTGTGAAAGAAAGCAGCCCTTTTTTTTCTCCTTTTTGTTGCATTTGTAGGTTAWCACACCCTCTCCCACCTCATCTTTTTTCTTAAATTTGATAAAAGATCAAAAGCGAAGCTCAGAAACAATCAATCAACCCAGAGAGAATGGTTTCCTTTTTTTTATCTGGATGGTTTTAACTCATTCAGGTCAGCCAGTGTCCGTGGGCGTGGCTTTCATTCCTCGTCCATCTGTGCTCTCCAAAGGTGTCCTTTGATAAATTTGTTTGAATGTTTGAGTTTGGCACGACCTGCTGACAAGTTCCCGTTTCAAACCGGTTAACCCTGCCATGACCTGAAGAGAAACAAACAAAGCTTCACGGCCTCGATAACAGGATTTTTAAAGGCCGAAAAAGAGTTTACACGTTTGGAACGAAAAAGGGAAAAATTGTTGTAAACTTAGAGAAACTAGCTTTAACACCAAAGAAGAATTTGTGTTTCAAAACTCCTTTTGGGGGGGCTTTAAAAGTCACAACACTCTGTGTCCCATATGTCAAACACAATCAATCTGCTCAGCATCTGCACCACATATGACCTCAGAATAAATGCTCTGATTTTTCACTTGAAAAACAACACAGTTCACTTCCAGAGTAATAAAATCATGAACACTTTTATTAAGGGATATGACATGATTTACCAATAATGATAGCCTACAACAGTATAACATATTGCTGTTTTAATGTTATGTTATAGATACCCATTTCCCAAGTCAGCCTCTGTAAATATTGTTTCATAAATGCATTTATTGGAAAAATCCTTGTTTTAGTCCGTTGAGTCTTCCTCGCTTTCAGTTAATCCCACTCTGAGAAATACAGCACCAGGATATGGCGCTGCACAGAAACTCCCTGTGTGAAGCTCTAACACCTTACAGTCTAAAATAATTTCAACTGGTACTGTAAAAAACTTTACCTCAGGTGTAGGAGTTAAAGTATCAAAATTTGAAGATTTGTAAACAAATTATTCTCTGCAAAAAATGGTATTTGTTTTGACGCAACCAACATTGGAGCATTTTTGGAAATCCAGTGCATCAGTTTGTTTCCATGTCCACTCTGCTGCAACGTACCTCTGTCGGCTAAGGTCTGCCAGCCCCTAAACCCAGATTTTTGTCACTGTGTGTGTTGCAGTGTACGCCTCTTGTATCTGAATTGGTGGCACCAAAAATACAAAAAGATTGAGAGTTAAAGGACCAGGACATGTCTACTTCCTGGTGAGAAATCTGTCAAGACATTAGCCACTGGAAGAGCCATGCAGAGCAGGTAAGATATTATTGTTTATAACATTTTCCACTGAACCCCACTTTACAAGCGCTGATCCAACACTTGAAGTCACATGTCAAACTCAAGGCCCTCGGGCCAAATCTGGCCCTCATTAACATTTTAWCCGGCCCCA
This sequence comes from Austrofundulus limnaeus, assembly GCF_001266775.1. Classification (NCBI taxonomy): domain Eukaryota; kingdom Metazoa; phylum Chordata; class Actinopteri; order Cyprinodontiformes; family Rivulidae; genus Austrofundulus; species Austrofundulus limnaeus. The sequence continues at coordinate 336,316 of NW_013952458.1, forward strand.
AAGGTTAAACTTTAAACATTAAATAGTTTTATGGTTTCTCTTTTTGTCTCTCGTGCCTTCTCATGACGGCTAAGCCAAGAAAATAAGTTTTTAATTTTTCAATAATTTTTGACTTTGGTGTGTAAAGAACAGAGAATCAATTTTAATTGGGTTTTTCTGTATTCTCTTATTTTTAGTGAGGGTTTTCTTTTTGTTTTACCCCATCTGCTTGATTGTGATTAAATGTATCTCTTGGATATATTAAAAGAAAAAGTTGTTGCTAGCGAGTAAGGCATGAGAAATTAAAGAAAACGGTTTCTAAACGTAATCTTTTTTTTCTTTATTTGGTTAGGAAATGCTCTGTCATTTTTCTTTCTAGAAGAATAAGTTATTTGATATTTCTTTAATAAATATTTCTAATTTTGTCCCCCTTGTTTAACTGAGTTCGACACCCCTGCTTTAAGTGGCGCATCGGCTTGTAAGTGAAGTGTATCAGCTGAGACGAACATCCTCTGTGAGTTATGCTTCTTTCAACACTAACAATGGCCACTGAACATCCTGCGAGCGCGAGCTGACAACACGCCTGACCTCACCGCGGGAGGTCGAACCCAGCAGCAGCAGSAGGAGCCTGAACAGATGGATCGCACACGGCAGGTGATGCCTCTGGGAGGAAAGGAGATGAGGAGCCCAAAAGGCCGGCTGTGTCACTGGCACTGAGCCTGATGCCTCCGATAAGGACGACAGGAACACTTCGGTTACCAAACAGAGCCGGTCAGGTGAAACCAAGATGTCAAGCCGCCGCATCCGTCAGACAGGGAGTCAGCCAGCGATCATGTCAAGCTGTCATGCAAGCCGAAGAGGAGGCAACAATACGACAGCATATGATAGGACAGGATAAAATGATTCATTCAGGTATACGGCAGGTTAGGCTCCGAGTCRAATCTATGGCGAAGAATCCCTTTCCAGGTGTAGCTGGCAACGTGTTGTAGAATTTGAGAAGGCCAGCTGCTTTCATGTTGATGAAATCCATCTTGACAGAAGTCCTCAGGGAGATTCGTTGAATGCAGAAAACAAGTCATGAAGACAAAGATCTACTTCATGAAGAGCCAGTTTTTATGTTAGAATATACATTTCCTCAAGTTCTGTACTTAACCCTCCTGCTGCCCTTGGGTCAAAATGGCCTATGAGGTCTTGTTAGCGATATGTATGTTTAGAAAACTTAACACTGTGTTAAACATTTACTATGTTGCTGCTTTACACAAAATGTTATGGTTATGTTGAAGCAAATAGCACCAGCAGAAGCTGGCTTCAGCACACTCTGATAGGAACAGCAAATTATTTCTACAAATTAATGTGAAACTGGTGATCATGTCGATGTTATTAAAAATAGATTTTGAATTTTCAACTCATTTTTCAATGACAGCATTCAAGCTAAAGGGCCTGGGATTAGCTCCTCAGTCTTGATCCAAAATAAACTCTGTTTCTCAGAACCGAGGCTATTCAAAGAACTCTGTACAACAGGTAAGATATTATTTATTCATAACCTTTCCAAAGAATCCCACTTCATGGCCTTTTGCCTCTGCTGTCATGTAAGACCATATAAGGTCATTTCTGATGACAGTGTTAACCTCAGACAATATAATATAATTCATTTTATCTTTGTAAAAATATATTTTCACTAAATTGAACTAAACAGCTCATTTTTTAAAACGCAGGACAGGCCAGGACAAAAACGATTTGCTGTTCCAAGCAAGTCCAGTCCCAAAAATTTCACAAGATAAGATAAGATAAGATAAGATAAGATAAGATAAGATAAGATAAGATAAGATNGATAAGATAAGATAAGATAAGATAAGATAAGATAAGATAAGATAAGATAAGATAAGATAAGATAAGATAAGATAAGATAAGACTTTATTGATCCCACAGTGGGGAAATTTCCAAAGGTTCATATAAACTATTTTATAAAGCCTGGCAGACAAATATCTTTGCATGTTTATTATAGCAGAACATATTTATAGCAGAAATATCAGGATATTCCTGCTGGAGGTGCCCCAAAAGGGTCACAGCTAGCTACAGCTGCAGATTTTTACAGAAATAACTTGGTGTAAAGGTGTATAAAATAGTTTTCGTACAAACTGTCATAACTTTTTTTTAAAGATTGGAATTGCTTTAAGTTAAATCAATGGTGGTGTTGGACCACTTAACTGTTAAGTTGCTAATCTGCTYAGAAATAATCTGTTTTTCCAAATGAAGGTCATCCAAATAATTATCTATATCTATAATTAATAACCTTTTCACAGAAACTGACTTTGGGAGATTGCTTTATGTAAAAATACTTATTTTGTCCCAAAAACACAAACAACTTAACTTTTTATGTTCACAAACCTGAATACATATAAATGTTTCTGCATAAATTAATATTGTCTGTATTACTTTCTAACAAGAAGTTAAGTCAAATGTAAATTTAAACTGTTCTTGAACATGTTACACAGTTTCTACCAACACTTATGTTCATCCACCTCTGAAACCAGGTCCAAAGCTGGTAAAAGTGGACGTCAATAAACACAGGACATCTGACACAGGTCCACAAACCATGYGGTGCCACAACATTCACGAGACACCTGAACATCATCTGTGGTTTTAAAGTAATGAAGCTGAACCCATGGATCCCTCGCTTTCATRAAATAAAGCACAAACTCCCGGCATCAAAGATGAATAAACCGTGACGCTGTCCTCCTCCAGGAGTCAAGGAGACGATGGCAGACAGTTATCAGCCTCAGATATCACCCAACCAGGGAGGACGGTAAAGGGGATACGTAAGAAAAGAAGGGAAGAAGAGAGGGATGGTGTCAAATGCTCTCTTTTTTTCCCCCTCCTTCACATTAAGCATCCTTGACATGAGTGTAATGATACTACTCTTAGTCCTTTTAGTACCTTTCATCTACAGGAGCTGGAGTGCAGGACGTAAACTGTTTGTCCTCAACATGATCCTTAGGTTAAACTTTATCCCTCAGTCAGGCCGTAATCTATTCATCCTTTACGCCAACGCTTAGAAATATCCTTTGTTTTGCTATTAGAAGTCATAAATTCAAGAGAAACTTGAGAAGTTGCACTTTATGTATAAATGAATCAATGTCGAATGCTAAACGACTCAAAACAGAGTTGTTTAAGTTAAACAAGAAGAACAGCTAAAATAAGCAAAACAGGTTGAAATGAACAATGGCTAAACTAAAAGCAGCAAAACAGAGACTTAGTAAATCAGGAGATAAAATTAACAAAACAGAAGCCATTTTTTTATTTTTGTGTAGCATGAATGTTTTGTTTTTATGTCTACTGTACAACAAATTGCCTCTTGGATAAAATAAAGATTTTTGAAAATGAGAAAATCTGATTCTAAAGCTATTATCATCAATAATCACAATTAGCAAAATTAGCTGAAAGCTAAATGGGGCAGAATATAGCCAAAAGCTCAAAAAAAGCAGAACAGTAGTTAAAAACCCAAAGGAGCTGCTAAAATAAGCAAATTAGGTACTGAAATTAGCAAAAATATACTAAAATGTGTGAATACAAAGCTAAAATTGACAATACAGGTACAAGAGTAGCTAAAAGTTGTGAAACAGTTGCCAAAGCTATCAGCAAAACAGTAACTAAAATGAACAAAATAGCTTAAAGCTAAATAAAGCAAAAAAAACTTGTTAAAATGTAAAATAAGCAGACTAGTACCTCAAACTAATAGGAGCAGATGGGTACTGTAGCTAAAATTAGTGGAAAAAAGTTTAAAAAGCTATAATTAGCACAAGGGTGACTACAATTAAAAAACTTTAGCTAAAAGGAGCAGAAGAATAGTAGCTAAAGGTAGCATTAGACATTAAAAACAAAGCTTGCAGAGGCAGATTTCAAAAGGGACAATGTTTCTGAAGGAATTTAAGTGATTCTTGATGCATTTCTATTGGCTATTTTATTCTAAGTAAAGTTGAGTGTTTTAAAAAGTATAAAAGCTAAACAAACATTTTGATATATAGAATGATTCCAACGAAAGATCAATCAGGAAAAGAGCAGCAGTCCCAGTATTAGGAAACAATTGTGATCATTTCCAAGAATCATTAAGCTCAAAAATGTCCTTTTTTTGTCCATCCAGRTTCTGCAGCACTGATGAGATGCTGAAAAGCTTTGATCTGACTCAAACTACAGGCCTCTGACAGAAAAGGTTTTATTTATTAGGATCACAGAGAACGTCACAGAAGATCTTCAGCATTGAGATTCAGGACATTTTTATTATCATCTGTTTTACGACATTTGAATGATTGCTTTTGTTTGCTTTTTTAATTTTTACAAATAAAGACTTTAAAACGAACAAAAAGTTGTTTTTTCATGGAAGCTTTGACAGAAAGCTTTAAAGTGACAAAAAAATGTCAAACCTTAAGAAAAAACACCATTTCATGGAGGTTTAATGAATAATAAAGAAATAACATGAAAAAGACTGACATTACTTTTACAGAAAAACTTTCAAACTTTTATCTGTTCCTAAAACGATCCGATATAAAACACCCAGTTTCACATGTTTTTTACACAGTCCTCGAGGAAAAACAGGCCTATTTATCTCTAATTAGAGTGGAGCCATTACTCCATCCGTCACATTGCATCAGGGTGAATCACCCTTTTCACAGTGCACAATGACAGAAAGAAAAAGTTCCCTTATTCACAGTAAAAAAAAAAGTTATAGTGGAGGCAGAAAACCAACAGTTTATATTATAATTTTATGCAATGTTTGCACAAAAAAGCTGCTTCTCAGATCTTTAGAAGCAGAAAGATACGCTTGTGTTTCCAGGTTAAAGAAGTTTTTGTATTGGGCGGTGCAGTGCACCAYCACCACCACCAGAGGGCAGAAAGAGCACATTATTTTCCTACTTTGGTAAATTTAACTCTGTATCAAAACCAAAAACTTCCAGCTTTCAGTAGAGTTTAAAAACACAAGTATGAATCCGATCCTAACCCAGTTCACATTTAAATCAAAATAAAAACGCGCTGTCTCTGCTGAGCTTGTTCACATGCAAAACAGCAGCCCAGGTGTTCTGCATCAGCTGCACATCAAAGGAAAGGGAATGAAAAGAAGCAAATGGAAGACGCCAGCCGAAAGCTCCACACACACTTTATAGATCCGATCATCAAAAGACTGAAAAACAAAAAGTCAGTGGATTCGAGGCACGGGGTGCAGCAGGGTCATGTGTTCGGCACCGTTGAAAGGCAGCTGCTGAGTGCAGTAGTGATGCACCACCTGAGGGATGCTGGGAAACACACAGCTGCTCTGGTCCAACGTGAACGTGTTTTCTTTAGTCTGAGCCACAATGATGTGAACGCAGCCCTGACTCGTCCTGAAACACAAAGAAGGAAAATTATTGTGTTTTTTAAATAGATTTACCTTTTGATTAGCAAAACCAACTAATAATTTAAGTTGATGAAGCTAAAACATTTAAAAGAACGCAAAACAAAAGTGGATTCAGGACTTTTCAACAAAAATATTAATAGTTATTTGTTTTTTTTTTCTGTTTGAAATATATTTTCTTTAAAGAAAATTTATTTATGTGGTCCCTTTTTAAACATTTAGTATTTGCATGACCTGCATCACTGAGAAGATCACATTTCACTTTTTTATTTTTTACTAACAAAAAACATGAACCATATCAACACCTTTTCAGCCCAAGAGTTTTTTTTTACACTTTCAGACAACTTTATGTCAAATATCCGATGCAATTTACAATATCAAATAAAAACCTTATTTCCTTTTGGGTTTTTGTTGCAGCTACCATTTTGTTTTTGTAAACAAAAACTGTTAATATCTGCATCTGGTTTAAAGTTTGTCTGTTAATAACTTGCAGCAACCACGCTTTACAATTTTTWAATTCATTTTTAACTGCTTTTTTTCTTTGCTGTTATGTAGTTCTTTTAGTATAGTTGTCACTCTGTAAGTGAAAATAACTGCACATTCAGCTGAGGCTCACTTGAGGGCAATGGAGTACTTGCTGCTGTCCGACTCGCTGTTCCTGACCAGGAAGCTGGCCTCTCTGCAGCTCTGCAGCTGAAGCTCCGCCTCCTGGCGACTCATGCAGCCGTGGTACCAACTGAGGCAGAAAAGTCAGAGTAGAATCTTGTTTTATACAGACAGATTAAGCTTTTATGCTGTTGGTGTGTGCTCCTCCTTTTTTATTTTTTATTTAGTCCAGAATTTAAATGATCAAAAATCTGTACTGACTGTTTTGGTGCATGAAGGAGATCAGAGGTTTACCTTTGCTTCTCCAGAGGCAGGGAGGGGTCAACGCAGGAGTTTTCATTCTCAGAGCTGACGTTTGGAGCAGAAAGAGGCAGAAGAGTCTGAAGAGAGGATCTCAGGATCTTCTGGCCTTTCTGCTTCAGACTCTGAAGCTGCTGCAGCTGAGCTGCTGGATGCTGAAGCTGCCTTGTGATTTTGGAATGAGACGTCTCGTCTTTGACGGGGTTGTCCAATTGTGCTGAGGAAAGTGTAAAGAAACAACTGACTCTCTGCTTGAGAGTGAACTTGGTTTTGAAGTTGTGAGTAAATAAGATAACACGAAGACAGCATTTTGATGTTTCATGCAAGACGTTCCTCAGACAGCCGTTGCTCTGAGTAGCTTATAAAATAAACATGTGAGTGTAGGTCTGGCAGAGTCTCAGCACAATTTTTTWTTYTTTTTTTTTTTTTTTTTTTGGTCTGCAGTACAGCTGATAAAGGAGCAGACAGGAAGTTAAAAGTAAAAACCAGAAAAACAATAGCTGAAAGCTAAAAGTACCAAACTTAAAGTAGCAGAAAGTTATCAAAATGGTAACTAAAAAAAGCAAAACGTGAAAATAACAAAACATTGGTTATGCTAAAATTAGCAAAACAAATGCTATGGTTAAAATGAGCAAAACATTAACTAAAAAAGACAATACAAATTCTAATATTAGCAAAACTTTAGCTAAAACAGGCAATATAAATTATATTAGCAAAGCAGTAGCTAAAAGTGTCCAAACTTTGGCTACAAAGAGGAAGGAGATTGGTAGCTAAATGTAGAAATATATTAGCTAAAAAAGATTAGCTAAGCTAAAATACGCAAAACAGATGCTAAGACTAAAATGAAATAGGCAACACATTTTAGCAAAACAGTATGTAGCAAAAATATAGCAGGGAACAGAATAGTAGCTAAAAGTAAAAAAAACAATAGTTAAAAGTTGCAAAGTACTATAGTTAAAAAGTACCTAAAAGTAGCCTTAAAAAAATAGAGTTTGTACATTGAAGCAGAATATGTAGGGAGCAACGTTTATGAAGAAAATTTAATTTATTTTATTTGGTGAAAATTTTGGTAAATAAAGTTAAACTTTTTGAAAAATATTAAGAAACCATGTCTGAAATGAGCTGAACATACTGATATATGAATAGTTAAAATAGAACAAAATATAT
>NW_013952458.1:344013-346633 GCF_001266775.1 Austrofundulus limnaeus
AGACAAAACGCCTACATTTGGGGACAAAAGTCGAGTCCCCGTTTTGTTTTAAATGCCATTGGTGGGTTGGGGGTTGGGTTTAGGACCAAGGTGTGAACTGAGTTTAGGTTAGTTTTAGGGTCAGGTGAGGTTAGCCTTAGGTGGTCAGGGTTAGGCTGCAGAAATGTAATGGAAGTCAAAGGAATGTCCCCAAATAGATAGCTGGGCAAACGTGTGAGTTTTAAAGTGGTGACAGAAGCTGTGTACCTGACAGAGTCCTGACTATGTGCTGCTTCCTCCACTCCCAGGGCAGCTCGTGCTCCGAGGCTGGACGCAGGTCTCGCTCCGACCTCCCGACTCTCATCTTTTGGTCGTCACCACTTCCTTCGTACGGAAGGTCATAAATCTGTAAGGGAGCAGGCTGACCTTCCTCCATCGTTCCCTCGCTCGCGTCCATTAACACACACGTCCTCAGCAGGTCTTTGGATCCCCGACGTCTGATCTCTGRCCGGTTAAAAAAAAGGATTAAAGATTAAAAACTCTGCTGAGAGGTTGGACTGATGCAAACTTCCACTGCATTAAAAACTGGTTTGATTCAGTTTTTAACCATAAACGCATGGGCTCAGGAACATTTAGTCAAATCCTCATCTGTGAACTTAGTTCATCATTCCAACTAGAAATGCTGCTTAAAGCTCTATTATGCAAATAAGAAACCATACGCAAACACCAACAACTTTACAGAAACAAATTGAAAATAAAATTTTAAATTATCTTTGTGAACCACAGCAGTCACATTCTTTGTATTGACGAGGAAAGCTATCAGCGCATAGTTCAAAAATCTGCTTCTCTGATGGTATGGGGGTGCATTAGTGCCTCTGGCTTGGGCAGCTTACACATCAGGACTCTTTTTGTTTAAATAATTCACGATTAAAATGACAAAACACCAAATTTCCTTTGACACGATGGGGGTGGGGGGGGTGATGAATGGTTTGACAGGTCTACAACGCCGGTCGGCACTGAAGGAAAACTTCCTTTTGAGAGAATAGTAGCAGGAAATGGAGACGGGAGAGGGGAAGTGAGGGCAGGAAGCTACACCCATTGTCCACAAGCAACCCTGYGGGGAGTACGACAGGAGCGAGTTCAGCTTCTGAGGAGACCCTGTGAGGTCAGACGTGTTTTAGGAGCTGGAACGTTTCTCACCTGTGATCATCTGCTGAGCGTCGTACGGCTCCACGTAGCCGTCGTTCTCACCCAGCCTCTCGGCCTCCTTCGGTTCGCTGCTCCTCTGAGCGTCAAAAGGGTCGGCGTAATCCTCCAGGATGATGGGCTGGAATCAGAAACRCGCACAAATCGACAGGCTTTACAAATATTTGGGCACTTTGAGCAGAAAACTTGGCTTCTTAAAAACGTCTACTTGTGTTTGGGGAGAAATTTAAACTCTAAATCGTATATTAATGTTGGTTTTTATGTAGCCGACCGAGTTTTGGCCATTTTTGTGGTTTCTGTAGCGGCCATTTTGAACTGGTTAATCATTTTTTGATAATGAGAGTTTCATTAAAGTGCCTGTGACATCAAATTTTTGTAATAAATATGAATACACCTTTGGAAAGATAATATGAATAACATATTACAAATGTTTTTCTCACACCGCTGAGATGAACAGTTGTTGATATTTTCACAACTGTAGTAACAGGAAGTGATGTCAAAGGGGAATGCCTGAATATTAACAGAGCATTGCTAAAATGACTAACAACACTGACATAGAAGAATTGGATGTTTCTTTAGATTATTTTGAGTCACTAAAAAGAAAGAAAGGAGAGTCACTTCTCATATTATTGTGTCAATAAACAAATGGGAGATTTCATTCTTAAAGAGTTCCCCTTTGATGTCACTTCCTGTTTCACTTTGGCTGAGCCAAATTCAAAGAAAATATGTCAGTTTTGTGACAAAATGGGTCAAATTATGCCAAGTTTCTTATAAATAAAAATGTTTTCTTTGACTTTTTATATTTGAAGGAAATTAATGTCACAGGCACTTTAAAGTGGGTCATTTTACTAACATTCAGACAAATAAACACTTGCATCCACTGACAGCATAGAGAATTCTCAGAAATACAAAACAAATTTGTATCAATCTCGYGCCACTGTATCAGCATCTTTTCATCTGAATATTACCACTTTTTTTATTGACACTGGAGGGGATTTGCAACTGAGAGTTGAATAACAGTGTTGTTTTTATTACAGATTCGTCATCACCAGGGGACTGAATGAATGAATGAACGGAGGAGGTGTGCTTGGATCCGTTATGATACAGAGAGGGGGTGGGTGAAGGTCTCACGTCTGGCCACAAGCTTTGTAATCGAGGAGACGATGGGTGAAAGAACAGAGTCAAAAGAGGAAATAAAACAATAATATCAACTTTCAGAGGTTGGACTGCTGGATTTTCCCATGCGAACGGATTAAAAATTCTTCATAAACGTCTACGTTTTTGTTTAGTTTGCCTCTGTTTTCCCAACAGAACACCATCCATATTGCTACACAGATGTATGCATAGAGCACAGTATAGATAGATAGATAGATAGATAGATAGATAGATAGATAGATAGATAGATAGATAGATAGATAGATAGATAGATAGATAG
>NW_013952458.1:346673-347801 GCF_001266775.1 Austrofundulus limnaeus
ATAGATAGATAGATAGATAGATAGATAGATAGATAGATAGATAGATAGATAGATAGATAGATAGATAGATAGATAGTCACAGCAGTTTGCCCTTCTAAGCCTGGAAGAATAAGAGCTATCTACAACAGGTAAGATGATAACTGTTCACAACCTTTCCACAGAACTTTACTTCAAAAGATCTAAACCATCCCTTTAAGGCATTTTTGCATCTAAATTTTAAACTTCAAACATTATTCTGTGGCTTTGGAAGGAAAAAGTGCATTAATTATAGGGGGTTCAAAATAATATGCTGGAGATGTTAGAGAGGGAGAACAGAAGGCACCAGGCTACAAAGAAAAATTTATGAAAAAGTTTCATGATGTAGTAGATTAAGTTTATGTTGTAAAAMCAAAAGGGTAAAGACCTATTCTTACCAGCAGATTTTGTGTTTTAAAAAATCAAAATTATGTGGAGTTAGTGTTGGTCATTGGCTTTGATTTTCTTTAAAAGCTCAGTATGATGGAGTAATAAAAAAATAATAATAACTTACAGTTTCTGTCTTGCCCTGGACTGGTTTCTCAGCTTCAGGCACGACCTGTTTGTCCACTCTTATCATCCGGTTGATGTAGGCAGATGGACAGGTGGTCCTCGGAGGTCTGTCCTCAGAAGGTGGATCTCCCTTGGAGTTTTTGCGGCTCTTACCCGGTAGTAGGTTGTCCCAAATTCTCCCATCTTTCTGAGAGCCCACAGCGGTTCTGTTCAGCAGCTCCGGGCCTGAGTTCTGTCGGTTTCTTCCGGACAGGAGAGACCCAACGCCTCCTCTGTCCGCAGAAGAGTTCTTGGTTCTGTTTGGTCTCGGCTGGGAGCCTGCAGGTTCAGAGCGGATCCTGTCGGTCCCGTTTCTCAGAGTCAGGGGGAACTCCTTGAACCACTTTGCCATTTTACCCGACTTCTCTGCCCGATCCGGGACACCTTTCCAGCCCCCATTCAGCAGGACCCCCAGGGACCCACCTTTAGTAATCACACCGCCTCTCTAACAATGGACTTCCGCTGCTTTATTCTGGCATAGATCCTGTGAAGAAAACATTCACACTTCAGCTCCAGCCTAAAAAAAAAAAAACCTTTCAAATTTGAAAAAAAAAAAAAACT
>NW_013952458.1:347811-352059 GCF_001266775.1 Austrofundulus limnaeus
AATTATGAGATAGTATCTCATAATTATGACTTAGCTGTCTCATAATTATGACTTAGCTATCTCATAATTATGAGATAGTATCTCATAATTATGAGATAGTATCTCACAATTATGAGATACTATCTCATAATTATGACTTAGCTGTCTCATAATTATGACTTAGCTATCTCATAATTATGAGATAGTATCTCACAATTATGAGATAGTATCTCACAATTATGAGATACTATCTCATAATTATGACTTAGCTATCTCATAATTATGAGATAGTATCTCATGAGATAGCTAAGTCATATTTATGAGATACTATCTCATAGTTATGGCTTAGCTATCTCATAATTATGAGATACTATCTCATAGTTATGGCTTAGCTATCTCATAGTTATGAGATACTATCTCATAATTGAGATACTATCTCATAATTGAGATACTATCTCATAATTATGAGATACTGTCTCATAATTATGAGATACTATCTCATAATTATGAGATACTATCTCATAATAATGAGACAGCTAAGTCATAATTATGAGATACAAGTTTTATTTTTTATCAGGGTGGCGGAAATGGGCTTCCATATCAGTCAGTCCTATTCCCAGAGAGGCTTCCTTTTCTAGTCCTGAATCTCCCTATTTTTCTTTTATGAGTGTGTGTAGGAAGGCATAATAAAAGGGGCGGTACAACTCTTTACTGTGATGCAAAAATAACCACAACACAAGTTAAAAGCTAAAAGTAATAAATTAAAATAAAATGGGAGAAATTTTAATGGGTTAAATACTTGTAAATAAAGTTCATCTCTACATAAAACACAGTAAACCAGTGAATTTTATCAGCACACAAATATGAGTAAATCAACATGCTCTCTCACACTATTGGGCATTTTCCCAAAAACTTTTCCCTGAACTATATTTTTTATTAGGTCCAAAAATTCATATAAAAATTGTGTCTAAAAATAGCAGAGCAGTATAAAATAGAAATTTCATTAGATTTAAATTAAAATAACACTGCAACTGGGAGCGTCAGCAAGTTGGTTCAGACCCGGTCATTCTGTGCCATTTAAAGGGGTGGTAAATGTTATGCTAGGCTTTTATGTGTTATATAACATTTGTGTCTTGAGATTGATATATCAAATATTTTTTCTTCGTTTCATATGTTATGTAATATATGTTTATTCTAAGAGTTGTACTCCCAAAATAGTAATGCAATTATTAGCGTTACCAATCGACACCCCCGTTTTGTTATCGAGATGGAACCTTCCATAGTGCGCAACACTCCTGCTTATCCCTCTTTGTCCGGTAGCGAAAGAAGGCCATGATAATTATGGCAAAAATTTGCGTTTTTGAATGAATTATAGTTAAATGATGGATCGACAAGTATACGCCGTGTGAGGACTGGTTTTCTGGCAATGACACATCAGAGAGTTTGAATTTACAAGACAGCACAGCGAGCGACGGAGAAAGAAAGGGTACAGTTTGCTCCACGACAGACTGCAAAGATGGCTAGCTATCTTTAGCTAGCAGGCTAATGTTAGCATTGTAAACAGCAGTTCGCACCCCTTAATCGATCGTTTTATGTCATCGATGATGCGATGTGTGTAGTTAGCTGCAGGTTTTCGCGTGTGACTGTAAAGGAACAAATAACAGATCTCGATTTGCGTACTAGTCTTGGCGTCTGCTTAGGGAATTTTTAACGCTAACTGGTTAGCTACATTGAGTAACGTGGCTAGTCAGTGAGCAAATTTAGTGACCAGTTTGCGGTAGACAGCTAAATTTTATCCTAACATCTGTAAGTGATTAGAGCAGGATGGGGTGCTCTATGGCAGGCCCTTGTAACATGTAATCATAGCACGTCCCTATTTAAAATTACTCTTGGATATCAATAATATCTTTCCTCATAGTCAAAAGTGCATTAGTCATAATTATAATCAAAGTTGTCAGAAATGTAAAAATGACCTGTGTCAAGATCTTATAAGTTAAATGGAAACTTCTTCAAAAGTGCAAGTGGCTGTTTAAAATGGTAATATCTAGATTTGTGTTTCAGAGTATAGCTATAAATGACTTCCTCTCAATCAAAACACATCAACTTCTTATATAGTTAAAATAATATTCCTGCTAAGACAAATGTTTATGTTTTATTCCTGATCCTGACATCTATGAGCATGTCCTTCCTATCTAAAAAATAATATTGTGAATATCTGAAATAGAATTTCTTTTTAGGAGAAACTCACTTTTCAGATATCCACTGTGTAATTGTTACTGGCCATAATAATTACACTGTGGACATTGCATCAAGTTTTTAATTAAAACGTAGATGATATCATTTTAGATTAGAACTTAATGATGAAGATTTACTTTGACGTATAAGTCTGTTACATGAAATTGGCTTGCCATAGGTCTCTGTTACATGCTTGTTCTGGCAGTGTAGTAAGCAACCAGTTTTACTCACCGAGTAAAAACTGGCTTGTTTTCAGGTTAGCCTGTTGCGTTAATGCGTTTTGCCTGACATGTATTTGGTGACCAAATCCCAGCGTGACAGACACCGTGGCGTGGCAAAATATTTGCAGCTCAAGAGGGGTTTGCAGAAGACCTGGGCCCGATGTTATAGTACCAGCTTACTTAATTTTCTTCAAATGATTTCAAATGCTTCAATTACAGCTTTAGTAATAAAGACAAGTAAGGTGAACCTGAGGTGCAAATCAACAGTACTGGAAAAAAACGCAGCAATTTCACTAAAACATGATGCAGAAAATCAAAGAAGGAAACTCTACAACATTATGAAATGAGAATAGTAAAGAAACTTTTCAGACAATAATGCAAAACTAATTTGAAAAATTAGTATACCAGTGTTGCCTAAATTGTAACCTTGTTTGTTGTTTTCTTTTTTGCTGATTTTTTTTTCTTGCTTGTTTTTGTTTGTTGTGTTTTGCTCAGTGTTGTTGTGTTTTGCACCTCAGGACCACTATAGACATGACCTGAAGGCAGATTCAACCTGTTGGCATATAGCCTTCAAGACGTCGTCATTTTTAACTTTTTTTTTTCTTGCATATGATCTGTGATTTGCCACTTCACCGACAGCCATAGTAGCTAATGGCTGCCGAATCGGGGAGACTACTGGCGGGACAAGGAAGGCGAAAAGGTAGGAATTAATTTCACCCATCTCCCAATCCGATCGGAATCATCCATTACTGCGCTGCAATGGGCTGCACTGGTGCTGTTAGCAATCCCTTTATTGCCTCCCCATATGTAAACTTCACGACTGTCTCCAATGGTGGCTGTTTCTCACAGAGTGAATCTGTGAACGGGGTTCATGTCTATCTTGCTATCAGTGTATCTTCAACTCCGTTTCCTCGTTCTCATGTCTTAGTCTTTTCCTGTCTCCCTCATTGACCTTACCTCTTTTGCCTCTGTTTGCGGCCTCACTCCCTCTTGCCTGGGTCATTTGGTCTGCCTGGGTCATTTGCGATTCAAGGCTTTCATAACGTTGGTGATGATTACGCCTGGATGTTCAGCATTTTGTTCTCATGCCAGTCTATGTCCCATCATTGAACCCATCACAACTGTTGGACTTGGGATAAAAAGAGGCCCTAGGTCTTAAGCTGCTCCACTCTGTCACTAAGGGGTATTGGCCAATCCAAATTCAATGCTTCTCCTGATTGATGGTGGACGTCTAAAATGAAGGATGGATGCAATAATCTTTGTTACTTATGTGTACCTCTTTCCCCCCCTTTTTCTCTATATTTTACTGTTTTAGCTTCCCAGATGAAGAGCCCGGAGAAGAAGAAGGCAAGGAAGTCCACAACTCAGGTGAGCAACTTGTGCAGACTGTCTCAGTGAACTAAAAGCTGAAATACGGTCTGTATCTTATAAAAGCTGCAAAAATAAACACTTTGTAATTTGTTTTCTTTTAGGCGGCTGGGTTCTCGCACCTCACTGAGTTCGCACCTCCTCCCACTCCTATGGTAGATCATCTGGTCGCGTCCAACCCCTTTGACGATGACTTTGGGCCTCCATCCAGACCTAGCGGTGCAGGTGGACCAGGTGGTGCTCCATTTCTCCCCAGTCCAGGTGCCGGTGGAGGAGGTGGGTATGGAGGTGGAGGCAGAATGGGTGCGAGCATGAACTTCATGGGAAGCCCAGGAGGGCCAGGAGGTGGTCAACCAGGGCGCAGGCCCCCCTTTGGCCCTCCATCTAATGCTGGCCCTCACCACCAGCTAGGCTTTGGAGGAATGCCTGGCTTTGGAGGAGGAGG
>NW_013952458.1:352215-359545 GCF_001266775.1 Austrofundulus limnaeus
GGTGGGGGAGGGGGTGGATTTCCTCCCGGTGGCCCCTCTCAGTTCAATATGCCACCAAACTTCAGTCCACCCATGCATCCTGGGCCAGGATTCAATTCCATGTTGTCTTCGGGAGTTATGGGCGGTCCTGGAGGAGGAGGGCCACCTCACCCTCGTTTTGGCATGCCTCCGCCGCAACAGCACGGACAGGGTGGGCACCCATTCAATAGCCCTCCGTTACCTGGGGGTGGGGGCCCACGAGGGCCCTTGCCTCCAATGGGAGGAGGCATGGGTCCTGGGATGAACATGATGGGAGGCATGGGTGGTGGGCCTGGTAGCAACATGGTTGGAGGGGGGATGCCAGGTATGCCTCCTCAAGGACAGTTCCCTCCCTCACAGGATGGCCCCTATCCTGGCCCTAGTCCACCAGGGCCGGGCAGCGAGGATGGAAAAGGTTTTGGGGGAGGAGGGGGCCCTCCTGGACCGCCACAACAGCAACAACAGCAGCAGCAGCTTAATCTAAATCCCAATGGCCCCCCCAATAATAACAATACACCTGGCCCTCCTCCTAACTCAGGGCCACCACAGCCTGGGGGAGGCTTCCCTGGCCATATTGATGTCCAGCAGCCCAGTACCAATACACCAGGTCAGCCCCCATCCGCACCACCACAGCCTAACCCCAACTCTTCTCCTACCGGTCCCCTGAATGGATCAGGTCAGCCCCAGCATCCACAGTCCAGTCAGCTGCAGCCCCCCAGCAACGCAAACACCCCCAACTCTAACAGTTCAAACCAGCAGCAACAATCAACTCCACCCAACTCCACCCCCGGCTCCACCTCCTACAACCAACAGAACAACACTCCCGGTTCTGCCGGTCCCCTGTCAAACGCCGCCTCCAATTCATGTCCGAACAACATCAACAACAACAGCGGAGGCAACACTCCTGGAAGCAACCCCAACCCCCCGTCTAACTCCACCTCCACGCCGAACACTCAGTCTCCCCTGCCTCCCGGCCCCGCCGCCCCTACAACTGGGCCCGGTTCTGGTCCCGGAAAACTCGGCGGTCCTGGGATGGTCTTTCCCTGCGGCCTCTGTATGGCCGAAGTGCACGACGACCAGGACGCCATCCTTTGTGAAGCCTCCTGCCAGCGCTGGTTCCACCGTGACTGCACGGGCCTTACGGAACCGGCCTACGGGCTGCTGACTCGAGAGAGCGCCGCCGTTTGGGCTTGTGACTTATGCATCAAGACCAAGGACATCCAGGCTGTGTTTGTGCGCCAGGGACTAGGCCAGCTGGTGGCAGCTAATGAGAGTTGAGGAGTGGAGGAGAAGGAGCGCAATCGAGGTGAACGACCTGTGTGCCATGTCAGCTCCCTGCCCAACGTAGTCCTGGCCAGCCTTTTACTTGTTCACTACACAAAGCGACACACTCATTAGCTGCGTTTCCATTGACCATGAAAATGCGCAAATTAGAATTTCGAAAATAAATTTGCTCAATGGAAACACGTCGATTTCGAAAAAAATTACGTTYTTCGACGAAATGTTTTTGCGCTAAGATGAAGTGGTATTTCGGCCATATCGAAATTGGTGTTTTTCACAAAACTGCAATGGAAACACTTTTTTCACATCACGGGAGTCACGTGACCACAACCGGCTGTTTCTACTGGTGAAAAAGACGCTGACGTCTCCTCTGATGCTGTGCGCTAGTGTCGCGGTAGCAATATGCTATGTGTTTACATCCATTGCCGCCATGTTTGTAATGACTTATCGCGAGAACAAACGTATTCACGCGTGACTTTAACAGCATTTCTTACTTAATTGAAACACCGCAGTTGCGAAACTGTTTTTTGACATTAACAGAATATCGACAAAGTTTTGCGCACATTTGCAATGGAAACGCAGCTACAGACTCTCATGCTTATTACATAGCACTTTGGGTGACTCTAGGCAAATTATAGTTCTCCCCCTTATCCCTCATTGGAGTCAAATTATGATGAATGTTATCTACACAGTCCTCCAGATATCCACCTGCCAACCAGCAAAGCACTGACACCAACACACTACCTCAAACAGTTTGCGACTGACTGGCACAGAAGCTCCCGCACTGACTTATCGACTCTCCACACTTAAATCACACAATATGTCCAACATGAATTCCGATCAGGTGGGGAAACCTTATAAATCAACTTTATACTGATAAGAAATTGAAAAAAATAAAATAAAATCAGAATATTTGAAATGGTCTCCCACATCAATTCAGTTATTCTTTTTTCTTTTAATACCAAAATGCTTCAATCCACCACTGCCCTATCACGTTGTTGGCCTTTTACTGCAAGCGAAGAAAAAAAATTGGATACTCTATCAATGTATTGCAGTATAAAACTGTCAGTATTAGGTGTATTGTTGTGAGATTTTACGGTTCGTGCACCTCCACATATGCTTACGCGCTTTAACTCTACTTATTGTATCATTTTGTGTCCAGCTCTGATGAATCCAAAGGAGATTTCGATTTCATCTACATTTCACAGTCTCACCACCAAAAAATAATAATAATAAAAAAATGTAAATATCAAAGGACAAAACATTTGTCTAGAATTCCCATCACTTGTGAACATGTCGCAGAGTTAATCGGTGAACAAAAAGATGAGTTGAATTTGTGTCTTGGTTGTTTACATGGTGTTTTGGTTTTTATACAGTACATTTGAGTCAAACTTTTAACTTTTTTTTCTTTTTTTTTTACCTGCAGTAAACATGAATTGTACAAACAGTGCTTTTGGATGGTGTTGGCATAGCGAGTAGTGACATCATATCAGATGTGCATAGTCCTTTAAAAAACGAAAATAGTGGAGGGATATGCATGTGACCTGATGCAGTAACTGTTTGATCTGTTTATTTTCAAGTTTCTGCACAGCAGGAGACCTTGAAGTAGACCAAATAACTAAAGATTAGAGGGGGGAAATACAGTTTTTTTTACGTTTCTCTTACGGTATAAGGTGTTTTTAACTATTCTTCTTCTCCTTTGTTCTTATTTTTTTCTTTATTCAATGTCCAAGTTGCCTTTTTTTCCTCAGTCGTTCTGTTTGGTTTTGTACTGGTATTTGTGCTGTGTTCTTGCTCTGCTCTGGTGCCTCCTGGTGGAACCAGCGAGTCCCACACCAGGTAGAGAAAGGAAAAGGTACTAAACTCTGAAGTAAATACAGTTTTTATGTTCTCTTGTCCAAGTCTGTTTTTATCACAATATATATATTTTTTTATTTGTTTGCTAATTGTTGTATTAAAACGAGGGTTGGAAAACCCAATGGTTCACAGTTTTTTTTCTCATAATTCTAACAAATTCTAGTCTTTTTTTTTTAATCAGTTCATTGACAACCTTTTAATTTAATAAATCATAATGGTTTTAACAAATATGATTGTAAAATGATACATTTTAATGTAAATATAGAAACAAAGTATTTAAAATGAGTTTTAAGTCTCCTAAAAAGATATTTTGGGTAAATTGAAATGTTTATTGAAAGTTTAAGTTAAAGGTATTCATTTATTTTTAAAATGTAAAATTACTGATAAAAATAAATTTCAGAATTTTGCAAACTAGTATTTCATGTGTTTATATAAAACTTAAGTCATTAAAATTTTCTATATTTTATTAAAAGTACATTTTTTTCAACTCTACTTAATTTGATGTAGAAATGCACACCAAACAACCTATGGGTAACAAAATAATGTGCACAAAAATGGGTTTTCTCTTTGAATTTTTAATACAATCCCCCTAAAGTTGACTGTTTTCTCATTCTTTCTCCACCTGCATTATGCTGAAATAGATGATGCTGCCATGCAAAATGTTTCCCTTCTGATAACACMGCTGAACACAGTGGCTGTATTGTGCTTAAGCCCCGCCTCCTCCGGAGGGCTTCTCCCGTCGCTGAGGCGGGGCGACGCCTGTCCGACGTGTTGGCAACAGGTTCCACCGGTAGCGAGAAATGGGGGGGGGGTGAATTTTCTCCTCGCCCCCCATCAGCTCATTGGATCTCATGTCCTCATCCTCTCAACATGTCCGGACTTTCTGCCGCTTTACGGACCGAGAAATGCCGAACAAGTGAGTGAGGAGCAGCTGAATCTGGACCGTCTTCGGCAGGTGCAGTAACTACTTCGTCCATTAAAGTGAGGGGAGAAATGAGTGAGTGATGCAGAGCGCCTGGTTTTAGCTGAGAGGACATTTCGCAGATACGCAGTGGTGTAAACACCTGTGGCTTCGTGGTGGGACCTTCTAATGGCCGCTTTTCTGGGTCTTTAACGGGTTTAAATGTAGCCTTGTTTCTCTGCGCGCGCGCGCGCTGCTCTATAATCGGATCTAAGAGGATACACGGTGTTCATGTGGCAGGTGAACGCGTGTGTGCGCGCGCACGCTTCAGGTGTTTGGATAAATGTTGACTGCTGTAAACAAATCCGAGGTTTCGACGCGCACCGATACCGACTGACCGGACAGGTGGGTGTGACGTAATTAACGCAGGTGCTCCACGATTAACTCCACGTATCCATCTTTTTTTTTTTCTTCACGTTTTAATTATTTACTCGTGGTTAATTTATGCCAGGTCTTGCCGGGTTTTTGTTGTGGTTACCCGCAGCCTATTTGTTTAGGCTCAGGTGGAATTATGTCAACTTCACGTGACGAGCTCAAAACCAAATAAACAACTTTCATTAAGTTGACTTTTTGGTAGGGAGAAGGTAAATGACCTCAAATTAATTATCAGGATTGTAAGTTTCTGATGATTTCTACCACTTCCCTGTCTGTTTTTGGGTAAAAATAAAAGAAGTAATTGCTCTAGACATAAATATTGTACATTTAAAGCTTATTTTGAAGCATATTACATTCGCCTTTCTTACCAAACATGCTATTTTTGACCAAATAAAAATGATCCCTTTTTATACATTTACTAATAATTCATGCGATTCRTTCTGTCAAACAGCACAGTCTTTGTTCACTTCAGTAAAATTTGTAGGATGTTTAGTTATATAAACAAATACAACTATAATTGCTAATATGCATAAACATTGATTTTTTTGTATGTTTTTAGAGCTTTAACCAGTTTTTATTGAAATGATGAGCAATAAAGTTTTAGTTCAGGTGTGTGTTTGTAGTGTTAGCAAATTCAGAATCAGTGATGTTGGGTTTTAATAAAACCTTCAGAAAGTAATTTGTGGATGAGCATCTACAACTGATTGACTTTTGGAGTCAGCTAAAATCAGAATTGCCACATAGCAATTTAAGCGAACCAGGTTTCCTGGAGTTTCATAATGAGACTTGGAAAACTGTTTCTTCTGAATTTATTTTGCAATTACGTTATGTAATTGTATTAATTTTCATCATTTTAGTCTTGAAAAACACCAGAGTTTGGACATACCTTTTTATTTGTTGTCATCCCGACGACATCGTTTTACTCAAGTAACCTTTGTACAAAATACTTTTTTACTCTTGAGTAATTCCTTGGGTGGCTAATTCTTACTTTTAAAAYATGCTGWATTAGTGRTACTCKTACTTGAGTACAACCTTGGGTACTATACTCAGCTCTGATTAAATATCTGGAGTTGATCGTTTAGATATTAGTTGACCTGGTCACAGGTGTCAGGGTGGTCTCCTTCTCCAGTCCCTCTGATTGTRAAGGTGGGCTGCTCTACGTAGATTTCCACATGTTGCCGTATTCCTTCCATTTCGTCATGACGRCTTTAACGGAGCTCCTGGGATATTGATGGGCTTGGAAATCCTTYTGGATCCACCCTGACTTGTTAAATTAGGACAGTCACTTTTAAAAGAGGTGAATATTTATACAATCACTTATTTTACAATACATATTTTTATTTTATTGGTATTACTCTAGAAATTTGCTTTCACTTTGACATTGAAGATTTTTTTGTTTTGTTTTTGTTTTGAACAGAAGGCCAAGTTATATTGCCCATGATTGATTTATGACAACAGTAAAAGCGTAAAACATCCAGGGGGGGTGAATACATTTATGGACACTGCGACTGAGACGAGCCGGTCTGTCGAGGAGAACGAGGACAAGTGATGGCTGATTGGCCAGTTCGGTGACATTCCAGTCTTTGTTGACTCAGCCCGTCCTTGTAACAAGTGAGAGAAACGGCGTGAAAGTCAAACGAGGTGTCACTGAGCCGTGAACAGCTAGTCCCAATAACAGCCGAGTCAATGTTTAAAATCTGTATTTACCAAAGGAACATCTCAGAGTTGGACTGGGTTCAGTGTCTCATTTTCCCTCCATTTCCTCTTAATCTGTTTTATCCAAACTCCTATCACGTGTGATGCTGACAAAGAATGTCTGGAATCCTAAAAATGTTTTTGACCAAGACCATGGCCTGACTTTGATCCTCTGACCTTGGGTCTGTTACACTATAACTAGCGGTGAAGCAAATGGTTATATTTTAATTCCCAACAGAGTCACAGCTCTGACTGCTGAAGGTGAGGACAAATGATCGAGTACACCGCAGGTGTGTAATGTGCACATTCTCGCATCTCATGCTCGAGTAGGCGAGGCTGTGTGTCTGTCCAGCTCAGAGTCAACAGTCCACGGCTCGTTGGTCCGGCTCTGAGGACCGATACCAGCAGGAAGAGGGGCATCCCAGACCTGACTCAGTCCTTGGTGTCCAATGCTCCACAGAACCGGGACAATGGGTGGAGTAATCCCCCCTCTCAGGTTCATTACAAAGCAAATTAGACATGCGTGGCTTAGACTCTTTATATGGTAGAGTTTGTGAAAGAAAAAGTCTGTAAAATCAGAGGTTGGTGATGATCAAATAGTCAGCCAAGTTAAAAATACTTAATTGTCCCAGACGAGACGTTTATAGTTTTTCTTTTGGTTGGATGCCCAAATCCCTTTTGTGTAAAAGCTTTTAACCACTCGTGTTATTTATTCTTGTGAATGAGCCAGACTTTAATGTGAACAGTCGTCAGAAATAGTTCTTCATCCTTAAACCTCACCACAACAGCAGTTTGTGCCATTAAAAAAATCCAGAGAAAAGCTGTTAAAAACCTTTTTATGAAGCTTGAAAACAAAGCAATAAATTCTGTTTTTTAAAATAATATTTAAAAGCTTGGTACTTTTAGAAGTAAATTATTATAAATAAAGGATAACTTGAGAATTCAACACACTTAAAATATCAGGTATCTTCAAGGAGGTTCTATAGAGCTGGAGTGTGCAGAAACCAGGTGACCATGTGATCGGCTGGTGAAGCTAACTAACGCAAAATGGTCAAGAGTCTGGATTTCCCATTACTGTCCATGTTGACAACAGAGCAGAAAAAAAGGATTGATGATGTAGAAATCACAAAAACTATTAATAAT
>NW_013952458.1:360058-361626 GCF_001266775.1 Austrofundulus limnaeus
TAAATATACTTTATTACTAGATGAAGTCATTATTTTTCAACAAGCTAAGGTCTAAGTTACAGGCTGACTTCAGGTCTGGTTTAGATCATTGTTACTTAGAAATTATATATATATTTGGTATAAATCTGCTGTTTTACATGATTGTTGAATGAAATTAACATAGTTATTAATTTATTGTAAAAACATGACAGATAATCTGTGAAACAGATCCAGTTCAGCTGCTGTTTATCTGTTCCTATGGAGGCTGTGAGCTGTTGCCCTTTTAGGTCTGTTTCTGCTCCTCCATGTTGTCACAGATGCTAACAGTGGGCGGGACTCAGTCTAGTGATCTTTATATTTAAGTCTATGGGTATCTTAAAGTCATATTTTTAAAAAAAGTTCTTTCTGTTTTGCTCAATAAATGTGATCTTTCAAAATAAACTTTACATATAATGCCTTTTACAAAAGGAACGTAGAAATATATTATTTGTACAGCAGAATATTTTTTTCCAGCAGTCATAAAAATGCACATATTTGTCTCGTCACCACAAATCTGCAGAAAATGCTTATGATTGCATATCAGATATCATCCTGCATCTTTGTTCTTTGTTTTTTTTTAAGATTTATACATTTTAAACATCAAACATACTAAAAAATAAAGCTCACAGAGCTTTATTCTGCATTTCCCATGACACGATAAACACCAAGATGTTTTTTGATCCAAAGAAAAGTCTGAAACTGCATGTCCTGGTTTTGTAATACGGCATATCTTTTATAAATTTTTAATATTCAAGCCTAAGCTGAGATAACTCTTGTCACTGTATCTCAGATTTTTTTTTTTTTTTTTTTGAAAGCCCCTCCGGAGACATCACACATTTTCTGTCAGAGTCTGAGTCATGACTTTGCGTTTAAAATGGCAGAAACTGCCCTTTTTTACACAGTATTAAAAGTATTTGGTGGTAAAGTGTTGAAGTTTGTTTTCCAATAKTCTAAACAGATTTACATGCTACTTTAACTTTTTTTATTATTTAGCTGTGTGAATACGTGAGGAAAAGAAGATCCAGATTATTTTCCTTTTTCTTTGTCTTGATTTCCCTCAGGTGCAGTCTGTCCTGCTGTATTTTTTTCCACCTTTCTGTCCACACCCTTTGGAAAAAGTTGTCTCCAGCCGGTACAAAGAGGTTCTTAGTGCCCCAGTGGCATATTTGGCATGACATGAATACAAAACATTCTGGTCGAGAAGGAATTTTACCTGTAGAGCAGTGAGAGCAGATGACCGGTTCATCAAGATATACCCTCAGTTTGCTATTTTTGCCAAGTCAGAGTGACTTTGTGGGAACAAGAAGACTGTTTTGAACAGAAAACTGGCAAATAAAGTGATCTGAGCTGAGAATATACAGGTGCTGGTCATAAAATTAGAATATCATGAAAAAGTAGATTTATTTCAGTAATTCCATTTAAAAAGTGAAACTTGTATATTATATTCATACATTACATACAAACTCATATACAGTGGTTTGCAAAAGTATTCAAACCCTTGAACTTTTCCATATTTTGTCACATTACAACCACAAACATAAATATATTTC
>NW_013952458.1:362140-366827 GCF_001266775.1 Austrofundulus limnaeus
AAATAAACATTTGAAATATATGAGTTTGTATGTAATGTATGAATATAATATACAAGTTTCACTTTTTAAATGGAATTACTGAAATAAATCTACTTTTTCATGATATTCTAATTTTATGACCAGCACCTTTATAAGGGCTGTTTCTGTGTTTGTGTAATGAATGGTTTTTATTTCTCTGGATCACCTAAAATGCAATTTATTTTGCTTTTTTTTCTCCAGAAACAGGAAGTAAACATGAATACTCCTTCCACTGACAGGAAGTCCCAAGTGGATTACGGTGTACAGATCCGCTTCATCAAAGACCTTCAYGACACGGGTGGAGGTTACGTTGAAAAGGCCAGAGTCACCAATGGCACAAGTCCTGCCAGCAAATATGGCGTGGCCGTGCGGGTTCAGGGCATCTCTGGGCAGCCCTACGTGGTTCTAAAAGATGGACAGAAAGGTGACTCCTATGGAGTTCAGCTGACCAATCCAAATCCCCCTCCCACCACCCCCACCTTAGAGCCAACTTCACCCTTCAACAGCGTCCCCAAACTTAAAAAAGAGCCTGCAGATTTTGCCAAGCCCTTCAGCCCACCTGTAAACTCCTCGCGCTCCCCTGTTTCCCCGTCCACAGAGGATGAGATTGGGGAAATTTTTGGGAGCCCACTTCGAAGACCTCCGGGGGATGGTCAGGCGGGAACACAAGGAGAGGAGGAAGATGGARCTGGGACGAAACGAGTGGTGGAGAGGTCGAAATCGGAACCCAAATTCTCAGCGATGGTCAGCGAAAATGAGAGAAAACGAGAGGATGAATATAACGAAGCCGGACTGAAACCTGTCAAATTAAACGCTGCGGGACCCAGAGGGTTTAATCAGACCGCTTCTGGTTTCACCAACTCTTTAGGGAGGTACAGTGAGAAGAAACCAAGCACAGGTCCTCCTCCACAACCCTTCCCAGATCCTCCTCCTCCTCCTTCAGCACTGACCAACGTTGAGCCTGCCCAAACAATCGTCACAGACTCACTGGCTCCGATCAACAAACTCATCAGTAAGTTCAACACCAGCTCGCCGGGCAGCGCCCCACAGTCCAGAGGCCGCTCCGGAGCACGGCAGCGGCTCAGGTTTGATGAGCGGAGGAGATCCAGAAGCCTCGATGCCCGAAAAGATGCACAGCCAGAAATGACCTCTCCTGCATCCCCCACTCTAAACCCCTACGCTGCTCCTTTAACCGCCTCCTCCAGCTTATTGGTATCTTCTGCTCCAGGAGCTGGGAGCCTGGGACAGAGTCCTGCATCTGCTGCCAAGGTGATGGCACCAAAYGCTCCCAGGACAAGTTTCAAGTCACCAGAGAAGTTTGTTGCTAAGGCTAACCCTCCAGCTATTGCAAAAAAGCCTGTAAGTACCAACTGCTGGAAACTATTAGGCACCATGTAGGTACTGATATGTTTTATGTTTTAAAAACTTTGGATGTTCTCCCTTTTTTGAAGGAAACACTTTCAAGGAGTTCAAGTCAAAGCACAGAGGTCAATAATGGGGAAGAGGCTCAAATCAAGCAGGCTATTTACAACATCCTCAAAGATGGGTGGGTGAAAATACAATCATGTTTAAAATTTTCACATTTAATTTTAAAAATCTAATTTTGATGTCAATTCATCAGCACCAGGGAGAGTGAAGGAGCCCTTCAAAGAAAAGTCAGCCTTGTCTATGAAACCACCGACAAAATAAAGGTACGATCAAGATGTATATCTTTTGTTGGTTGTGTACCACAAATGTCAGGGATTTGGATGTTTGTTTTTGCATTAATCATTTAAGTTGGTCACCTTTTACATCTGTTGGGGTGTTTATTGATGACTGTCCAATGGAAACTATTAAAAAAGCTTGTGATTTAACCCTGTAAAACTTAGTATCAAGCAAGATGAGATCCTAAAACAGAAATGTTAAACTCCTCTTCACTGAGGGCCAATTGAGCATTATGGGGTCCCTCAAAGGGCCAATTTTAATTAACTTTGTTTTGTGTTTAACTGCGATTAAACACGAAACATCACGTTTCTCATTGCTATGGCCAAGCACTGCTAACAAACAACTGAGCTCTTTGTGGTATTTCATGCATAGAAACAGTGTTTTAACAAGTCCTCTTATAAACATTGAAAAAGTGTACGACTGACTAAATATAAAATAAATAATACAGAAATACTACTAAAAGTAAGAGTTTTACTCTTTTTAGTTGTGGTGAGTAGCTGCCCTCTTTAATTCTGAACTTTYCCACTTTCCAACAGGGAATTCCCACCAGAAGGGCATTCCAGATCAAATTTATGACTAGTAAGTGGGAAATTCCCACTTCCCAGAACAACTGGACCGCACCAAAAGTAGCCAATGAAAATGCAGCAAAATAGAGATTTTACACAGCAACCTTCACAGATTCCCTGCTACTTCTGAACCCTGTGCACCTTCACCCAGTGGTGGGATGTGGCCTTTTTGTGGGTAAAATAATCAACATGCATTATGGAGATATAGTTTATGGTCAATGCTGGCTTTAAAGCAGCATACAAATATTTTAAGACATTAATACACCTTTTGAAGCTCTTACAGCCACATAAAATACCGCGGTGGGCCACATTTGTCCCACGGGCCTTGCGTTTGACACACTCCCCCTAAAACAAGCAAGAAGCTAATAAGACAATACAGTGAAATTTGCAGACTTGTTTCTTTTTACAGACCGTGCAGCGAAATGAAACAATGTTCAGGCCATTCTAATTTACGGTCATGCCCTGCCAGGTATAATGGAGTATGTGAGGTTAGGATGCTGAGGGGTTGCGTTCCCTTTAGAGAAGATCGTGCATATAAGCCAACAGATGGTTGGCAGACAGCCGTGTTTTGTTAGCGTAAGAAGTTTCTGTTTCATTCAATTTGTCTCCAAGGGTTCTCCTTTCACAGGCTGAAAAAGGAGAAATTTAAGGAACATGCTGACTACTCCTGTTAGTTTTGTGCCAAGTTTGGCTCCTTTGTGCCAATTTAAACTGTGCTACATTTATGAGAACATGTGCACTTAAAAAATAGCATCTGTTTGCATAAATCTGCATACAGATGTTATTCCTTTGTGTCCTTACCCCCTCTATATTACACGCACTTGATTATGTATGATACCTTGTTATGTGTCTGTGTTTTGCGGCTGTGGATCCTTGTGAATTATTTGCTCGTCTTGTCTCTTGGCAACGACGCACCTGCAGAAGAAAGCTCCGTGTGATGAGGGCTCAGTCATTGAGAGCCATCAATAATTAAGTTGGAGTGGAACCCTGCACCAGCTGGGGGTTGGCTTGCAGGATGGGATGGATCCTTTTCTGGAGAGGGTCTTGTTGTACAAAACCTCCTTGTTTGTCATATAATCTGCTTTTAATAGATTTAGACGTTGCACGTTCTTCAGAAGCAATGGTAAAATTAAGAAATAATAAAGAG
Source organism: Austrofundulus limnaeus (assembly GCF_001266775.1). Classification (NCBI taxonomy): domain Eukaryota; kingdom Metazoa; phylum Chordata; class Actinopteri; order Cyprinodontiformes; family Rivulidae; genus Austrofundulus; species Austrofundulus limnaeus. Next base: position 365,576 of record NW_013952458.1, read on the forward strand.
GATTAAATATTTTCCTTTGCATATTGACCTCTTTATTCCAAAACATTCATTTTGTTTGTATGAAAACATGACATTAAACGAAAGCTGTCACCAGTGGGTGTGGCCATTTTCTATATCTTTGTGCTGACATAGACTTTGTGTATTTTACAAGTACTGATTTATAYGTGACATGTGAAGGCACATTAATGTGATTGATTGCAACACTCCAGTCAATCTAATGTCAAAGGAAGAGTGATTTTACTGTCAGCCTGTCTGTGTCCCAGTTTTACTGAGAATCAGATACTGGTGTGTTGGATAATCTGAGTCTAGTTGATCAATGCTTGTTTGAATAGAGTATAAAGCCCAAAAATATCACTTTAGTTTGCTGCAGAAAAAGAGAAAATGTTTTGCAATCTTCTAGTTTTTAAAGGAAATGTTCAACCAATCTTAAAGCTGTGGGGAACTTACCTGGTCAAAGTAAWCCTAAAAGAAGTTTCAAAATTAAATAAATTAAGGCACTGGGAAATTAATGGTACATTTTGCCAGGAGGCACCTGATGGTTGAGCTTAAAAGTGCACCGAAAACATAAATAACCATTTCATCATAAATCTGGAGATACCAGATTAGCTTTAAATTCTAATTCTTATTCAACTCCTATCTCTGTTGCTTGCGCTGTTTGGGTAACACACAAGAGCAGCTGATTCAGTTTATACAGAGCTTATCCTTATTCCCACTTATGTTATCTTCTGTTAATTATCTCGTCTCAGAGAGCGACTGAAATGTCCCAACATGAGATTATCTGCAAACTGTCCTTAAGGGGACGAGAAGTGAAACAAATTTGTGTAAAATACATCTTTGTAATCCATCCCTGATAATAAAAATCCGAAGTCCTCTGAGAAGCGTAAACAACTGCGAGCCTTGCTTTGTTTTTCTGTGTGTGTGTGTGTGTGTGTGTGTGTGTGTGTGTGCGCGTCCCTGTAATGATTGTGTGGGTGGATGAGAGAGGGGTTTTAGGGGCAGACTGTGCCTATGCTTCCTTTTCACTGAAGTCTTTTTTTTTTCTTCAGAGCAGGGTTAGAAAGATGTGGGCGAAGAACAAGCTGCTGCTTCTCTGGCTCTGCTCCCCTGCAGCCTGTCAGAGAAGTTGTAGGGAGATCTCTATTCTTGACGKTTTTTTTGAACATGCTGGAAGGGCTCATTCTCCCAAAGTTTTTTATTTTATTTTTTGACTGTCAGAAAATAGGTCAGCTAATCCAAGCCAATTTTAATAGTT
>NW_013952458.1:366948-375029 GCF_001266775.1 Austrofundulus limnaeus
CCCCCACCCTCTCCATATCTCAGTCTAAACCTCCTCCATGCTTTGTGTGAATATTTTGCACAGAAGGGACGATCTGATGGAAGCGTCACAAAGAAGAATCTTGAGGATCTTCAGAGGCAGCTCGAGCGCTACAAGAAGGATTTGGACCAGGCGCAGGATGAGTAAGGATACGTGGTTACTGTTTTTGCTTCTACTATTCTGGTTGAACATTACTCCTGGATCCTCTTGGTTAGAAAAAAGATCCAAGCTGATCCACTAAATTGGTCTAAAACTTTAAAATCTTACTAAAAAAACACTTTTGCACACTTCATTGTGACAGTGCTATCCAACAGCAAACTAAGATAAAAGTTGGGTAAAATAAGAACCCTTTTTTTAAATGAAAGGTTTTTACAGTAAAATAAGACAAACTTTATAAAGCCACAGTGTCTAAAAGTGCAAAATGATGAGCACGRTGGTGGTAACATCATGCTATGCTGTTTTGTTGCCAGACAAATATTCAACTTAAACTTTGCCAAAAGCTTGTCCACATGCTAATCGCTAATGACCACTCAGTGTGAAGTCTTTATTCTTTTTAAGCCTGTGTATCTAATGATTTATTAATTTATGACAACGCATTTAGGAAAATGAATTGTTTTACCAACTGGAAATCTGAAGAAGTTGCTTACCTTGTAATCTGCCCTAGAAACAGATGAGTTCAAAGAAAACACTCAAAAATCTACGTYCTTAATGAGTTTGTAAAACCACAGAGCTGTGAAGTGCACTGTGTGGTTTAAAACAGAGGTTCTTAACCTTTTTGTCCTCGGGGCCCAATTTGTTGAACATAAAGTGGCACGAGGCCCAGTCAGACATTACCAATGTATGGATCAAAATGATAGTTCAAATCTAAATCTTGGTTTAATTTTTATTGTATTTACATCATAACTAACATAACTAAATTAAATCCACAGTTTAAAAGTGAAACTCCTGTCAAATAATCACAAGACATGATTATGACAAACATTTTTATATTGTAACCTGCACATAACATTTATTTGAACAAATACAAAGGTCAGTCAACAGACCACTCAGGCTTATCAGCACAAAAATATATATATTTAACATAAACAATAACAAAAGTAGACCGTTCAAAAATAAAATTGTGGGCATGAAATAAATTTAAAATGTTTAATGTAAATGTTTCAAATAAAAAAAATTGTAAAAATAAATTTGCTAAAGTACAAATGAAAATAAAACCTTTTTAAACTTTTGCAACCAGAAGCTTCTCTTCATATTAGTGACAAACTTTGGTGGTTTTTTTAAGCTATTTTCATTTTTGCCTTCTACTTTTCATTTAAAATAGGTTTCCATTTTCATCAGGTTTCTAAGGTTCTTCTTCTACATATTAAAAAAGTTGTTAAACATCTGAGTGACACATTACTGCTACTAGTGCTGAGAAATTGTATTGCATCTTATTCAAAATCAGTGCGGTCCCGCAGCCCAAAGTTAAAAACTGTTGTTCTTTTGAGGCCCTCAAGGTGGTGCTCGCGGCCCGTGGGTTAAGAATCTCTGATTTAAAAGAAAGCAAAACTTTTTAGTTTGCTATGTTGCCTGTTAGAGAAAGCGGTTCTAACGGCACATTTCTTTGCAGACTTGCTGCGGAGCGTTTATCCAGAGAGGTGGCAGAGTCCCGTCTGCGTCTTCAAGAGGATCAGCTGGCTCAGCTTCAGGAAGAGCTGAGGAGAGTTGCTGAAAACGCACCCCATTCAGACTCATTCCAGACGGTGAATTCACCGTAAACCAACAGACAAACACATGGATGCGCTTCGGCGTGGCCGTGATTCGACGCATTTGTGTTTTCCCTGCAGGACGTGCTGGAGCTGCAGGCCCAGCTCGCTGAGGCCACCATGCTGCACCGGCGCCAGGAGGAGGTGCTCCACCAGCGAGAGCGGGAGCTGACGGCCCTGAAGGGTGCGCTGAAGGAGGAGGTGGAGTGTCACGACAAAGAGATGGAGGCTCTGAGGGAGCAGTACAGCCAGGACATGGAGAACCTGAGGCAAACCATGGAACAGTTCACGCAGGTGAATGTATATACGATGCAGTTAGTCGCCAAATATTCTGTGTACCAGAAACCAGAGCAGTCCTCAGAGCTCAGCTTCCATCACTCACTGAGCTTCATTTCTTACTCTTACAAAAGGTGATCCAGTTCTCCAAGATTTAATTGCTCCTCTCGTTGTTCACCCTTCAAATCTCCCCCAGGTGTCTGAACATTCCACTTGATGCAGATAAACAAGAAAAATCTGTTACAAACGAGTTCTGTGAACCAACAGCTGATCTGTGTTTATTACTTCAGGCTCATCTTATTAAAAAGGAAACTCAAAAACATTAGAACCAGAGACAAAAGGACAAGAAACTGTGGAAGGGGAAAGAGACTGGTAATTTATTTTGTGAAGTGGGGTTTTGTGGAAGTTAAAAMCAYTTAATATCTTACCTGTTGTAGATCGTTCTTTGAAAAGCTTTGGTCTGGCAACAATGTCGGTGTCCGTGGAAGAGTCATTTGGGATGGGGAAGTCTCAGTTCTGATGTGTTTGTGTTTATTTGCACTCMGATTTGTTGAGTGAATTATGCRAATAAAAGTGCTTTGTTTACATTGAGTGYGTACCCACATTTCARAATACAAGGTAATCAAAGCAGGGCCAAAACCAAAAAGAATATTCAGACAGAATTCTGTGGTTATTTTCAAGTGCAAATAGCAGCTGCAGCAGCTAACTATACTTCTGGTTCAGGCAGGGAAATATAATATTTCATCTAAAACATCTGTGTGAAACTGATGGCAATCTAAAGGTTAATGAAAAAGTTGTTGCATAAACATCTAAGATTTTTGTGTCTGGGACTTCATTAAGATGGCAGCCCACTTGCTCAAACTAGCCTTTAGCTCATAAATCTGAATAGAATTAAAYTATTAAGTCATCTACAGCAGGTAAGATATTTTTWAMKKTYYKSMRRWYCMWKSYTYMRAARRWWWKRAMYWWYYCYTTTAAGTTTAAATGGTTAGGATCACTGCGATCGTGATGATCGACTACCTGCAGCAGCATGATCCATTACAAAAAACATTTTTATTCTTGGTCTTATTTTTCTTTTCGGAAAGTTATATTTTATTTTGCAGCAAAGTTACACTTTTTTGTGCTTCGGAGTGTCAAACAGCTCATTAAGATCATAAATTTAGACTGAATAGGAAAAGAAAATGTTCACCATCTTTTACTTATGCTCGGTGGTCAGAAATTCTTTCTTTTGTTTGGGTTAAAAATAGTAAATTGTCTTTTAAAAAKGCTACAATGCTGAGATCATAATGAATATTTTACAGATTTGGTCTCTGAAGGGATCATGGGGGGGTTGGTTGGTGCGGGGTTCAGATATAAATCRTGTGTATGGGTGCAGCAGGAGAGCTGTCAGGTTCTTAAACCTGTCAGTTTTGGGCCTCCATGACTTATTAAGGTGATATTAACCCAGACTTTGATGTTGCATCTGTGTGTTTGACATCCAGGCCTCGTCTTGTCATTCTCTTTCATGTTTCAGAACRCAGTCTGCATTCGAACTACGAGTTTAAATATACCACAAGGTCAGAGCAGAGACAGAAAAGAAAACTTTGCTGGTTCTGATTGCAAAAAAAAAAAACTTTCCTAGTTGAATATCTTTTGTAAAGTTTCACCTTTTACCGGTGGGGTATTTTCGGAGCACTGCATGGTGAAATTTTAAAGTATATACAGGAATAGATCTTTATGCAGGGTGTAGAAATGCTACAGAAGTGTCAAAAAAGCAACCAGAGAGCAGAAAAGATTCTGTATTAAAAAGAAAAGTTTCAGCCTGAGAGCAGGAAGTCAGTAAGCAGACTCTCARCTGCTTTAAATGAGATGATTTCTTTGGCAGAAGGAAGATAAAAGTAGTTGGATTTCAGTTTGTAATGACAGCATCGCGTTGAGCTGATAGTTTGTGTTGTTTCTCACGTCGACGTGTTCCTCTGATCAGACTCTAAGCTGTTTTTCCTGCTCTCTAGTTTTTAAAAAAGAACCATTTCAAAGAAAACTGGATTGATTCACAGATCTGACACTAAAAAAATGAATATCAATGAAAATGTAATGAAACTGAGTTATYATGCTAAGAGAAGCAGAGCGATGGCTAAAAGATAAAAGAAGAAAATGCTGGTAAAACATTGGCTAAAACCTAGAATTAGCAAAATATTAAAAGTAGCACAAGTTGAAAAGCTAAATTTAATTCATTTATTTAAAAGGACAATGCGCATTAATCAGTATTCTATGAATATAAATGCACCAGAATTAGCTCAACAGCTGATTTTCATTTCTGTCCTGAGCAAATTGTATATAGGCTAGCTTAATGTGAATTTGAAGGCAGCAAAACAATAGCTAAAAGATAATACAAGCTAAACATTAACTAAAATGTGCAAAAAAAAAAATGGGGGGAAAACTGTTTGAATAGTTTAATACCAGTTCTCTGGTAAGTTTTTTTTAATTTATTTTTTTTTTTTCGTGTCTTCAGTCCCAGGAGCTGATAGAGGAGGAGCGGAAAAAGGTAAACGACTCTCTGCTGACGCTTGAGGCGGAGCTGGAGACCTGCAGAGACCAGGGGGACCAGTGGAGGACGGATCTGGAGACGACCAGGGAGGAGTGAGTCTCTGTGAATACTGCTGAAATAATTACTCGCAGTTTATCTTTAWCAGCAACAAAGTGTTTTTCTGCTTAGTCAACATGATGGAAGTATCAGTATATTTAAAATTTTCCTAATAATAAACCAGATTCTCCTTTTTATTTTAGGACTTTTCAATCAATATTGCAACAAAAACCAGTTAAACTCATCAGTCTTAACACTTAATTTTAATTTAAAAGGGAGGTCCACATTAATTAATATTTAAGAGTATAAATGAGCCAGAATCAGTACAATAAGCTGAATATAATTCATGAGAACCTGTAATTTTCTTCAGGAGTTCTTTTTATTTGAACACCTGATTTTTCATTTGGCAGGAACGAAGAACGCTTCAGCAGCCGAACGTGAGGAAAAAACAATCAGTCCTAGTCTGTTTTGATGTTTTGATTCGTGTACACTGTATTTAGCCAACTTTAATCAGATCTTTTCCCTGAAAAACCACCTGAGGAGAGGATTTTAAATCTAAAGTCTGCTGTGATCATTAGACCAGTGAGCCCCTCACTAACAACAACCTAGTCATAATAAAACCCACCTGTTCTGTTTTTATAAAGAAATCTGCATTTAAATGTTCAAATTAATGTTGCTTATGACCAATCATTTTACCTATTTTTGTTTATCTGTTTTTCGTGATTTAATGATTTTGAAAACATTTTATTTTCTGATAAAGTCCTCCAGACAGAGTGTTTGTGTTTTGAATAAAAGATGAGTTTTGAATGTGGTTTAGAGTTGATTTAGTAAAGTAGCCACAACATTAAAATCATCACTGCATCAACAGATATAGGGTTCCCAAGTGGTGGGCAGAGGTCCAGATCTRGATCAAAATCAGTGTTGTATAAAGTACCACAAAGTGATACTTGAGTAAAAGTACAAGTATCTTATCATAAAATTACTTTGGTAAAAGTTAAAGTCTCTTCTAAGATGAATAAAAGTCTTAAAGTATCTGATTTATTTTGTACTTAAGTATCAAAAGTAAATTTCTGACATAAAATGTATTAAAGATAAAAGTATTGAGTAAAAATGAGAGGTTMGATTTTCCAAATACATTTTTTTAAAGGCGTGCAGCTGTGATGGATTGTGTACAAACTAATACATGTCAGAATGGTATATATTTATACTTCTCATCCAACCACAATTAAATTCAAAGGCAAAGTTTATCGGGATAGATTTTTTTTAACATTAACAAGCCAGAAGGAAATGGGAGTTATAACTATCTACTTCTTACCTTTTTAAAAAATGTAGGGAGTAGAAAGTACAGATAATTGTGTAAAAATATAAGGCATAGAAGTAAAAAGTTGGTTGAAAAAAAATTTGACTCAAGTAACAGATAACCAAAATTTCTACTTAAGTACAGTAACAAAGTATTTGTACTTAGTTACTTTACAACTCTGATCAAAATGTATCTTAATTGGACCCAGGTTTAACAAATGAAATTATTTAAATTAGCATATGGTTATTTACTAGGGCATGCTTTTTTCTTAATTATAGTAATTAATTTTAGGCAGCACAGTTTTTCTATTATTCACAGAGTCAACCASATTCAAGATGGCCGCCAYAGCCAGTCGTATCAGCAAACACACAATAGTTATCGGTCAGACAAATTTACAAAAACTGAGCTAATATTTAGTGTAGTGGTACCAGAGTACTACACACTGATCACCATTAACCGTGTCTGTCTGTTAGCAAAATATCTCACAACTGCATAGGTTTCATTAGAATTCTCAAAACATTAATGATTTAATGAATGAATGAATTAATTAATTAACTTTTTGGATCAGCCCAATTAAGGATGGCCACAGCTAATCTGCATAATATTTGACGTAGTAGTAGCTAACAGATTTAGTGAGAACTCTTGATATTGCATCGTGATGTGAAAGGCAGCGGTCGATAAGGTTCCTTCAAGGAATTCAGTTTCTGCTCAAACTGCATGCGTCCCCCAGTGGTTTTAATGTTGTGGCTGATTGGTTAAAGTCAAATCTATATGCTTCTCATGGCCTCGCTGTACACAGTTTTCTCTTCATCTGGGYCTAATTAGGATTTATTTCTTACTTCAGGCTAAAGCAGTCTCTCTCGGAGAAGGAGAGAGCGGAGCGCTCGCTGAAGGAGCTTCAGAATTCAAAGAAAGAAAAGGCAGCGTCTGATGATAGCCTTCCTCTAAAAGAGGTAATTCACCCTGCCGTCATGAAGCGGAACAATTATTCTCAACCGGTGGGTGAATTTCAAGGYCTTCGCCTCCTTTTGTTGTAAAGTGTGAGCTTTTGCTAACCTGCCTCAGCGGGAATTTAATGTCCTTCCTGTTTAGTTTGTTTTTGTCCGCAGGAAAATGGGACGTAAAAAAACCTCGTGAACACATTATTATGCACTTTGGCACATTCGTCTCGTTCGCACGAGTTGATCTCACTCGCCTCTGATTGCCTGTCCCAAGGAGCTTCGGCGTTACCAGGACGACCTGAAGCGAACCCGCACAGATCTGGACAAACAAAGGGGCGTGGCCGACGAGAAGAGCGGGTTACTCGAAGCCCTGAAGAGGGCGAGCGGAGAGAAGGAGGCCCAGCTTCAGTCGGAGATTAACGAGCTGAAGGAGCAACTGAAGAAAGACAAGGCCGAGCTGGAAAAGGCGCTTGAGAAGGCGAAGGAGGTGAAGCATCGTCTGGTTTCTATAGAAAACAAATGACTCTAAACAGGTTTTTTTAAGATCAAAAGAGCACTTCAAGTGTCTGAAAGCAATGTGCAAATAGAATAACCAGAACAACAGCATCAGTTATTTCTTCTCCTCACTGCAGTCGTCAGCAGGAAGGACGGTGGTGGACCACAGCTCCGGTCTGGACCTGCAGGAAGAAAACACTCGCCTCAGAGAGAGGCTGGCCCGCATGGTACTGTCCCCATTAAAAAACAACAAAAAAAAAAAAGTCCACTGTATACACATAGGCATGCAAAATTATGCAAACATAAAACAAAAGAGGTCCTCCCACACAGACTCTATTTTCAACCATGAAACGTGAAGTTGAAACGCTCAGAAAATAATCCTCTCACATGATTTTACACCATCCTTTGTGTTTGCAGCAACAGATTACAGTTGTTAAAACCTTAGTTTTTTATTTGAAATAAGAAATACRCTTGAGTGGAGTTAAGAGTATAAATAAATTAGGTTTATTTAGTGAGAGAAGTTCCTTCAGTCACTGCACTTCAGACCCTGAATGAGCTGCTTTTACTCTATATTTACATGCTAACCACAGGGAAAAGAGTGGATGGGTGTTTTTTTTTCTTTTGTAAATTTATTTATTTATTCCACAAACATTTTAGATAAAAATATTTCACAATTATAAGCCCTTTTTATTATTCCATCAATTTAATTTAAGTGCAGAGTCCAGGCTTTAGTTATATTAGCT
>NW_013952458.1:376094-388088 GCF_001266775.1 Austrofundulus limnaeus
ATTAATTTCCTATGAAAAGTTTAACAACAAACTTTGAGGTTTAGATGTTAATAAACCATTTGTTTGTGACACTTTTCTAAAGTTTTTGCAGGGCAGCTTTAAGAGGAAAGGAAGGAGGAAGAAGATTAGTTAGTTTTAACTTGAACCTTTAAAGAATGTGGATTTTAACCAGAAAGGGCAGACGTCATCGAATTCAGCCAAAACCTCAGGTACGCTCCGTAACAAACAGCCGTTACCTTGACCGGGTTAGTCTCACCCACCACGACTCAAGTCGGAGGAAAGATCGTCCAATTTGGTGAAGAACTTCTCAGAACCTCATCCAGTCTGACACTTTCCAGACGTGTTTACGTTACTTTTTCAGCGTCTTCTGGCTGCTGCTCGAAGATCAGAGACGAGGCGCTTTACGGTATCCGTCTCAAAAATAGAAAATACTTCCGCTCGGAAGTTTCAAAACAAGTTTCTCTATGAGGAACTTTGGTAAGCTCAAAATAAACGAGACCGAGTGGTGGTCTGTTCAGGCTGAGAGGGTCTTCCTTTGACTCAATGGGTTAATCCTCTCACAGCCAGGCTGGTTCTCCTCGGAGAGCCAGCTGCGTCCTCGTGAAGCACCAGAGCGTTGGCTTTCCAACATCTCCACAGACTGACTGTGTTCGTTCAGAGATGTTAGTTTTAAAGGAGAGGAAGGTTAGTGAAGGACTGCCAGGTGTTGTTTGTCTTAAACAAAATTGTTGACGTCTGCACAGTCGTACAGCTCGTTCTCTGGTGAGACACTTTAAAGAACACTTAAAGAATGATTTACTGAAAACTTAAAAATGAATTATTTCATATAGAACACTCGTTATAATGATTCAGATAAAAATAATTATAAAATGTTTCAAAATAAAGCTTCAACATAACGCAAAGTTTAGGAAAGTAAAATATTTAAACTTAAAAATCTATAATCAATTACTGTGGTTTCACAGTTAAAGTTCAAGCAGTGATTTAGATCAAAGCACAATAAAACATTGTAATAACATTCGTTTTGTGTTTTCTTTTTATACATTGATAAAATTTTGAATAAATAAAGATTATTCTGTTTACTATCTGATTAATAAGAAGAAAATGTCTCTTTGTTGTTTAAGAAAACCTGTTATGACTTTAACTGGAACAGAGTTCTCTCTTTAAAGGAGGTCTTTATTCCACCTCGAGGTGACCACTACAGTCCAAAATGTCAGATTTTGAGAAAAGTTTTAATGTTTTTAGAAGAACATWAATTGAATTTGATGCCATCTTGGCTTTTTAAAGTTGAGAAGCAGGCRTCCTTACATCTGTGTTGCATCACTTTTTCCCTCTTTACGCTCTCCAAGTGTTTCTGAACTGACATGACAAATTACTCTAGTTTTAAAAAGCGAAATGTTTTTCCTAGAATCTGCTTGATGTGTGTTTTTGCAGCTGAACATTTCAGTTTATCTGGTTTTGTTTAGTTTGTGTTCACTRAAGACATTCATTAGCATCTGAAGAAATTTAATTTTTTTCATGTTGCACAGTGACTATTGACTGTTTTGGTCCGTCTCGTAAAGTGATTAATATTGTGTAAATCATCTTGTTCATTTATTTATTTTTTTAGGTTTCCCGTTTGAAGAAGGATCTGCTGGCGTGCAGCGAGGAGCGAGACAGCGCTCAGCTGGAGAGGGACCTCCTCAACAACCGCCTCAAGCATTTGGAGAGTGAGCTGGAGTCGGAGAAGAGCACGCACACCGACCGCGGCCGCGAGATCCGAGTGCTAGAGGTGAGACTTGTAGGGTCAAAGGTCACGACTGGGAGTAAAAATAGCAGAGATGGCGTGCGCGAGAATCGGATGAGGTGGGAAATAAGGTAGTTTGTGTTGACAGGACAAAGTTAAAACTCTGGAGATCGAGTTGGACGAGGAGAAAAGCAGCGCGGAGCTTCTGAACGATCGCATAAACCGAAGCAGAGATCAGGTGACTCATCGAAACGTTTTCACCTCTCTTAAAACTCGCGGGAAGCGCCGGCGGGGTCTGAGCGGTTTTCTTTTCTCCCTCAGGTGGACCAGCTTCGATCGGAGCTGATGCAGGAGCGCTCGGCGAGACACGACCTGGAGATGGACAAGAGCGCGCTGGAGCGACAGGTACTCCCATAGCCCCGCCCACGCTGTYCATCAAAGGCTGTTTTTGTTTTTAAATGTCACCATGTCCATCTCGCTGCAGGTGAAGGAGCTAAAGACCCGCGTGGCCGACATGGAGGGGCAGACCCGACCCTCGACTGGACTCGCCCTGCTGGAGAAGAAGATTCAGGAGCTGGAGGAGAGACTACGCAGTGAAGAACGGTATAACACGCTCCAAGATAAGATAAAGTAAATTTGTTGCATCATGAAATTCTTCTTATTGATGAAACGGTCACAAAAAACTAACAGATTCTATGAAAGTCTCAAAGTTAATGTTTATAAATCAAACAAAACTGAATGTTTACCAGGATAAAAGTCAAAATGGAACAAGATGCATCACTTGTAAACTAGATTGTTGTTTTCTTTCTCTCCTTTTGCTCTAATCTGTAAAAAAATTACATTTATTTACCAACTAGACAGTTTTTTTTATGTTTAGGGTTTTTTGTGACCATAAGAGAAACAAGTGCTACAAACATCTAAGGCATATAATAACATTAAAATACCACCATTGTTTTCTGATGTTTTAGTTTAAGTAAAATAACTTGTTGAATAAAAGAAATAAAATTCAAGTTTCAGCACAACAGCCAGAAAAATGATCAAAGCAAAAGGCAAATCCTGCATGTGAAACAGTTCAAAATGAACGTTTTAAATGTCATAAAGTTTAAATAAAGGATGATTTCATGATGTCAGTGCTCCAGCTATCAGCTGTGTGCACAATACGAACAGTGACAAAGCTAGTAAAATACCACGCTTTAGGTTGCCTTCACCCAGAAATGTTGGTAAAATGTTGTGTCGCAGAGAGAAGTCGAGCATCCAGGCGTCCCAGAGACGAGTGGAGAGGAAGCTGAAGGAGCTGAACGCCACTTTGGACCAGGAGAGGAGCCAACATGTTGAGCAGAGGGATCAGGTGTGACGATCTGCTTCATTTACTTCTAATTTATTTAGTTTCCATTTCAGTTTTTATGGTTCTGACTTCAGTTTACTAATTTATTTAGATCTCCTTACCTCTCGACCCAAACCAAACCCTTCTCTGTCCCCAGACTGACCCCTGACTCTTCACCCCTCAGCTCCTTTAATATTTTCTGATAGAACCAGAACCTCCATTTTTTTTTTTTTAGAAATCCCCCAGTCAACCTGAGGCCTTAGAGCTCAGCTCCCTTAGCAGCCCACGTCTTCACCTCTGACCCCCTGCCTTTTCCTCAGCTGACCCTCCGCGTCAAGGCCCTGAAACGGCAGGTGGACGAGAGCGAGGGGGAGGTGGAGCGCCTGGAGGGGGTGCGCCGGAAACTCCTCAGGGACTTGGAGGAGCAGCAGGAGCTCCAGGAAGCAGGGCGGGCTAAAGTCTCGGCACTGGAGAGTGAACTCAAGTAGGTCTTCGTCACGATCTCCAGAAACCTTTTTAAAGCATATTTCATTTTGTTCATTGTAAATCAGCCATGTTGAAGCAGAGACATTTCTAGAACAGGGCTTCTCAAACGGGGGTCCCTGGACCCCCAGGGGTCCGTGAGAGGTACCTTGGGGGTCCTCAGAAAATGTCACTAAATTGTTAATTTGGTTTTTGTTTTTAAAAATGCATGGAGAACAATGAACAAATAAAACAAACATAACAAACTAAATAAAAAATATATATTCCCATGGCATTTAAGGGTTGAAATGACAATAAATTATCATTTAAAACAGCATGGGGTTTATGAGGGGGGTCCCTGGAATTTTTTTCACCATTGTAAGGGGTCCCCAGACCCAAAAGGTTTGAGAACCCCTGGTCTAGAACATGCAGGATAGTATTCCTCCAGGACTGAGGACCACTTCTTCAAACCTTCCATATGAAACTAAAAGTTTAGCATTATATAATAGTTTTAGCCATTCAAACATTTTTGTGTAACATTGTGAGCTTTTGCAGAATTTACTAGCAATCAGAGACCATGATGAGGATGACTCTCAGCTACTACCACTCCAAATTTCATCTCAGTATCTGTAAAATTGGCTGAGCTACAACCATTTTTGTAAGCTGTGGCGGCCATCTTGAATCGGGTTGATTTCAAAACGTCAATGAGCTTCAGACGTAGAGTTAATGATGGATTTCTGAAAGTTTCGTTAAAAGSTGTTCAATAGTTCACAAGATATTTTGCTAACCGACGTTCAATGCTGAAGTTTTAAGCAGAAATGTATTGTGCAGAAAATATGTTAGCGACCATGCCAAATTAYAGTTCAATATCTGTAATAATGATTGATTTACAGTTTGCTGGTCAGTTGGCTGTGGCGGCCATCTTGATTTCAGTTGGCTCCAAATGTGGATCAGCTGTAAACTCTTATCYAGTCATTTTATTCATGTCATTGACGCAGTGTGTCTTCTTAACACTAGATGGCGCTCTGTAATAAGTAGCTGAAAACGGTGAGCAGCACTGTCGCACATAAATCTATAATTTTTGCATCCCCTCAGGAGGAAGTCCCAGCAGACGCACCGCACCGCTCTGAGCTCCTCCGCTTTGAGCTCTGACGAGGAGGACGGAGCWGCTTCACCTCCATCCTGAGCCAGAGTCGCCTCCAAACCTGCCGACGACCGAAGAGCACAAGAAGATCCAGGAGAGACGTTTTTGGTTACAGAGCCTCCTCATGTAGAGGTTTTTTTACTTTTTAGTTGAACTGAGACACCTGGTCGGGATGATTAGATTTCTTTTTATTCTGTCATCATGGATCTGATCATTTTTCTTTTTATAGTTTAATTAGTTAAAAAAGGACAATCACTGTGGTTTGTGTTCGTTGTGTTAATGGTGATACTACAGCAGCACGTTCAGGTCATACAGTCGATTTCATATCTCAACCAAAGAAATATAACCTGTAGGCGTTAGCATGATAATTTATTTCTATTAGTGACTCTAAAAGAGTTTTTGTGTTTAAAGTGATGTTTTGACTGTGACAGTTTTAGGCCTTCAAACTGAGCCTTTGTTTATTTTTATTATTTTTTTATTTACACTGTATTTCAGACAATCAGTCATACACTAACAGCTTCAACAACTTTTCTTTTTTTAAAGTTTACCCGCATTAATACTCGTGGTTTGATTCACGTGCACGTCTTCACTCCGATGCCTTACAGAGAGCTTCACGTTTTCACTTCAGTTTGTGAGGATTTAAATCGTATTTCTCCTGCATGCCTGAACCTGCGTCGCTGCATTCCTGCTGAAGGACTCATTAAGTCAGATTTATAAGCAGTTTTCACTCATTTTGCACTTTGCTGTTTTTGGTGAATATTAATTATAATCCTCTAATGGTGTTTTTAAAGGTGTTTGTTGCGTTGTAGGAAATGTAAGGTTGTTAAATTAAACACGGATCTCGAATTTGACCGCATAGATTCCTCAAGTTTTTTGTTTTTGACAGAAACTTGATCACAAAATAAAAACATTTTCCTGCTTTTTGTATTTTTATTTTTATTTTATTCTACTTGACATTTAAGCAAGCGTTTGTCCCAGAGACTCAAAAAGACGATATCCACAACATTTACAGTGTCTCACAAACATGAGTACACCCCACACTTTTATTGCCAGAGGTTTATACGTTTATTACCATGTTGAGTTCTTTTGAGGGTATAAGCTGTACACTGATTATTTTACATTGCATCAAAGTAACACATCTTCAGTATTCTCCCTTGAAAAGATATAATAAAATATTTACACAAATGTGAGGCGAGTGCTCACTTTTGTGAGATGCTGTATCACATAAAACACGAAAGTTTGATCAATTTTTATTATGTTAAAATGAATATTTGGCAAATTTGACAAGTTGAGCCTCATTCTGAATTTAAAGTCCTCCAAGGAACACCTGAAACACTGTGTTTAAAGTCCAGTATAACTAATTTTAACCTCTAATTATGCTCTTTTTCAGTTTTACTTTAATAAGTTTTACTTATTAGTAACTCTTCACGGTTTGCTTCTAATGATTATGGAGGATTTTTGTGCACATTTGTCTGTGTTTTATATTTTTCCTCTCTCTTGTTCATATAGGAGGGGTAAATGGGAACAAAGAGGAGACAATTAGGTCTGTCGCTAAATGACACCCATTTATAAGTGGTGAAACTGATTTACAGACACATGTTTTTGTCCTAAACCTATATTTATTTCAACACAAAAGTGAAAACCGCTGAGTCAATGTTGGGCTTTAATGTGACACAGACTGACAGCAGCACTGACTTGTTTGATGTATGATATAACCATCCTGAGGCAAGTGAAGCACAGAACATAAGATGAAGGAGGGTTTCTCTGCTTCCTGTCTCTGCTGTTCCACAGTCAGCATGCTGGTTCATGTCCGAAGGCTTTTTACAGAATGTCAGTCAGCATCAACAGTGAGGTGAYGACCCTTATTAATAAGTTTTGCTCCTGTAGGGGTTTTGAGTATATTCTAAAAAGCTAATTATCTGACCTCGAGGCACCACGCTCTTAATTTGATCAAAATTTAACCCAGGAAAGAGACGAAAACCTGTAACTTTATTGTAATCAGTCTCACAATAAATGTACCCAAAATCGTTTGATGAGTCCTTGTCCTTATCAGAACCAATAATACTTTTTATCAAGACACAAAAGTGACATTAGCTTATGTTGGCACGTTCTCCACTGGCCATTTATTTACAGATTAAATGTATTTACAACTATGGTAAGAAGTGATGACATGTTGAACCAGGTAAAACTGACAAGTGAATAAACAAACAAACAGTGAGAGGTGAGTTTGAGGTTTGGAGTGAGGTGAGGTGAGTTTTGCTTTTAGCTGAGGATTTAAGGGGGGGTCCTAGTTAAATTAGGGAGAAAAATCATTTAGTTTACAAAATCTCATTCAAAGATAATCAAATTACGTCTGAGCACCTGTTTGTCACCAGGACAAATGTTCACTTTTACCCGTTTGTTCCGCCACGTACCAGGAGGGGAAGTCAGCGATTGAAGGTCATCTCTGGGGGGTCGTCTCCCAGGTAGGCTCTCCATGCAAGCTGGATGTCAGGCGGTCTGCCTGTAAAACTCAACTGGTCCCGTGGTCAGAGAAGGGGGTCACTCCCTGRTGACAACGTGGTCCGGTCCTCCCCAGGCGGCTGCAAGACTTCTTAATTTGATTTCAACTTTGTATAGAAAACGAACTAAAACCGACGCATGAATTACAATTAGCTTATTTAACTTCTATAAAATCAAACTCAGATGTTGAGTCGATATTAAACGTTGGCTGTTCGTTCAACCCAGCGGGAGATGCAGAAGGGCCACCATCCTGCCCAGCCCATGGGGAGGGGCTGGCAGGGAGGGCCTCTGCTGAGCTTCTGGAAAGATGTTTCTGACTTCTGATGTTGAAAAACTCTTTTTTCTCTGTCGGTCTTCTTCTGTTTGGTCTTCTGCTTTGACTTCTAACTTTTTAAAACCTCTGTTATGGGCAGAGTCAAGGTTTTAGTTGGCCAATAAAAATGTTACACCTATACAGGAAAAGTTTTTTAACAAATCAAATCTGTTTTGGAGGGAAAACTTTACTTCAGGACAAATAAAAAGAGAGTGTTTTTGTTTAATTATCTCACATCTAATTAAAGGGAGAGACATCTTCTTGCCTCAGTAAAATAAGAGTGTCACACTTTATTAAAATTCAAGTCCTAAGTTTCTAAGGATTAAATCATGGAATAAAACACACATCTTCTTCAGGAAAACATCTCATCAAAACAATTAACACCACAATACACACAGCTATTGAATAGTTAACTAAGTAAAACTTAGTAGATCTTTTATGGTCTTTTTAGTTCTTTCCTGTAAGAAAAATGGATTAGATGACATTCTTTGCAACAAGACAGAAAACATTAGATACACAGATTCCTTTATCTTTTCTCCTTTTTTCACATTTAATGAAGAATGTAGGTCCTTTGTTCTCAGTCACTGAAGAGTCTGGTTAAAGGCATTTATGATCCCTTTGAAGAGGAACCAACAGTCCTGTGCTTATGGGGGATGGAAGCAACAGAACTTGTGGGGTTCGGAACAGGAATGTGGCAATTCTTATCTATTAACAGTAAGGCGTCAGGACGTCTGGTGGGGGTTTGTGTAAGAGATGTTAATTCGAGTCACAAAGGAAGTTCCATGTAAAAGTCTTTAGAAATAGTCTGAAGTTAAAGTGGGGGTTTTCTTCCTCTTTGAGCCGTTGTCATAGGAACAAGTGAAATCTAATCAGAAATTTCCTGATGCATCTCAGTAATCCAGGTAAAAAAAAAAAAAAAAATTGCATAGGTCTTCTGGACGGGTTCTTCTCTAATGAAACATTTCGTCTCTCCTCCAAGAGACTTCTTCAGTCTGAGAGTTTCAGGCAAAATTCAGGCTTTTAAGCCCTGCCTCCATGTGACTGATACTCACATCACATGGCTATCGTTGACACCTAATTAACACTTATTGTTAACAGGGGGTGGAGTGATACTGGCAATAGCAGCACTGTAGGAGGGGGACAACTGAAAACGGAGGTCTCCACCTCTGTTTAATGATGGACGGTCTTTCTTCACAAAAATGGCTTCTTTTACTCCTCTCTCAAACCAACGTTCCTCTCTATCAAGAATGAGAACATCCTCATCTCTGAAAGAGTGACCGCTGGCCTGTAAATGAGTGAAAACTGCAGAGTTCTGGCCATTAGATGTAGCTCGTCTGTGTTGGGACATTCTTTTGAACAGTGGCTGCTTTGTTTACCCGATGTATAACTGGTCGCAGTCCTCCTGGCACTTAACAGCATATACAACATTGCTCTGTTTGTGCCGGGGCACCGGATCTTTGGGGTGAACCAGCCTTTGCCGTAATGTGTTTTGGGGTTTGAAAGCCACTGGGACATCATGTTTAGAAAATACACATCTCAGTTTCTCCGAAACACCCGCAACATAGGAATAACCACTGGTTTGGATCTGGGTTTGGGGTCTTCATTTGGTGGTGTTTTTTTTTTCTAATCAGAAATGATTATTTATATGCAGGAAAATGCTACACTCCTTATCTTAACATATCCCAGGATTTTGTTGATTTTTTTTTAATCTGCCAGACCTGAAGAATATCTAAATTGCTTAAAGCAGAACATAAACTGAATGTTGCAAAGATGATGTCAGGAGTTCTGAAAATCATGTCTGGTGAAAGGGGAGATGCTGGAAAAATCAAAAAGCAGAAAGGAGGCAGTTAAAGAAACTTAATGTCACTAGATTGTTCAAGAAGCCACCTACAACAGGTAAGATATTAACCGCTCACTTTCCACAAAAGCTCACTTTAAAAGATCTGAACTAAAGATAAACACAGATTCTGATAAAGAAACAAGTTTTTTTTTTCAAATCACTTTATTTGGCTTCTTCTACAAAGCTTCTAAAATAACTCTGTGTGTTTTTATTTTTAGCTCCAGATAAGTTTCTCTTGTCCAGACATGGAGTCTGTAATCCTCAGATGGTTTAGAGTAATTACAGAAGACATCGAGCTGTTATAATGACTCCACCAGTCTCCCCTTCTTTATATTCAACTCATCTGATTTCCCAGAGTTTCCTCTTCTTTGGAGCTTCTGTTAGCTTTTAMACCAATCATAAATCAGGCTGAAATGGAGGAGCTTTAGTTTCAGTAATTACGATGCGCTTACATTTAAATCTTGTAAAATCAAAGTCATACAAATGACCTAACAGCAGCCAAACAATGTTCAAGTCAATTCATCACGTGTTTGTTTTGGGTTGAAACTTTTAAAACAAGCTGCCTTTAGAATTTAGATCATTTTCATACATCTGTTCACCTCTAAATGTTGGTCACACAAAGCTGTATTTACCAGTTATTGTATTCCAGTGATGCWGACAGAATGGAAGCTTTTATCTCGATTTCACGGTCCAAGTAACTGACTGATGAAAGACAGGAGGCTGAAAAAAAGATGTAAAGTTGAATAACATGATGTCAACAACAGCAGAAGAATGGTGAAGTAGAGAAATGAAGTGGGATTATGTTTTATAGATTTATTTTGGTAAAAGCACACCTGCCGGATGGAAAGTGAAAAAAGATTTGAGTTTAGAATATCAATAGGATTTTTTTAAACATGCTTTTTTAGGGTATTTAACTTTGTTTATGAACTTTTCTGCCACAAAAAACATGTATCTAAAGAATTTTTTTAATGAAATCGCATGAGCTCTTAGTTTACTATTTGGTATCAATTTGCTACTTTTTATCCTTTAATAATTTTGCTGCGTTTAGCATTTTGCTACCATTTTGTTACTTTCAGCCTTTAGAAGTCTTTAGTTGCTTTAGGCTTTTGCTACCTTAGCATTAAACTAATATTTTGCTACTTTATCCGATAGCCAATTGCTGATTTTAGCATTTAGCTATCTTGCTACCTTTATCCTTTAGCCAGTCTAGCTGCTTTTAGCATTTTTATTTTTAGCCTTTAGATATTTATAGCTGCTTTTACTAGCCTTTTGCTACTTTTAGCATTAAACTAATATTTTTATACACTTAGACCTTAGATATAGCCTTTTGCCACTTTTAGCCAGCATGTTGCTATTTTTTAGCTTTTGGCTACTGCTCTGCTATTTTAGGCTTGTAGCTAGTGTTGTGCTTTTACTTTTGTGTTTTCACTTTTTAGCCATCTAGCCTTTTGATACTTTTTGCTTTARAATAACGTTTTGTCACTTTTAGCTGTATTTTTGCTACTTTTAGCTTCTAGATCCCTTTTGACACTTTTTAACTAGTATTTTGCCTCTTTTCAGCTTGTAGCAACACTTTCTTACTTTTACCTTTTAGCAAATGTTTTGCTATTTTTAGCCTAAACTTTTTGTTGATTTTAGCTGATGTCTACTTTTAGCTATTTTTCTGCAACCTCCCTTAGGCGAGCCTTTTCCTGCTTTAAGCTCTATAATCTTTAACTCTCTCTCTGGGGGAAGTTGTGGCCAGAGCCTGTGATTGAAGAGGTTGCAGGTTCAAATCCTCAAACCAGCATACACAATTTGAGTGGGAAAGATGAAGCGTTCACATCTGCCTCCACCTTTATTTGTGCAGGCTTGTGCAAGGCCTTTAATCCTCTGCTGTTTCCCCGTCTTTTTCTCTGTTCTGTTTGTTTTTGCTTTAACAACATGCAGTTCACACTAATCTCTCATTGAAAATTTGTTTAATCTGATATGAAATCTTGTTCTCACTTGTCAAGCTGTTCCAACACATCACATCTCTGGGTTGATGTGTCGGGCTGAATGTCACAACCTTCAGGCCATGAGCCACTAAAGGTTAATGAGTTCATCCAAAGGCCTAACAGGAAGCCAGCTGATGAGTGGCAGGACTCTTATCAAACAGGACTAGATCCTATTTAAAGGTCCGACAGAATTAGCCGCAGTGCAGAGGAAGCTACAGGCTGCAGATCTCCAAAGGTTCTCTACTGTTTTTTTCAGGAAAAGGAAGATGAGGAAAGTTTGTTGGGAGGAAAAAAAATGAAGAGAGGCGCCAGATGGGAACCCTGTGGAAAAAGATCAGGCARACCACAGAGTCTAAAAAGCTGTGGTTCAACACAAACGCTGAGGAGAGAAAGATCAGCTTCTCTGAGGTCAGACACAGTTTAGTTGGATARATTAGAAAGCTAGCTATAGAAATTGCATTTTCTGCTAAAAAATGCAATGTAAATAGAGTTCTGGATGAGTTTAGTGAAATTTTGCATAACAATGAATTGGTAAATGAGTTGTTAAATTAGAACAGAAGGTAAAATCGGCAACAACTACATATTCACATTTCTGTTTCTAAAATATCAGATTACCAAAATTTGAAGTTTGAAGCTGAGGGGGAAAAGGTTCAATGAAAACAGAGAAATAAACAGAAGAGACAAATCATGACAGTATTTATATATTACAT
>NW_013952458.1:391207-393739 GCF_001266775.1 Austrofundulus limnaeus
TAACGAGATAAGTATCACGTTTTAACGAGATAAGTATCACGTTTTAACGAGATACGTATCACGTTTTAACGAGATACGTATCACGTTAAAACGAGATACTATCACGTTAAAACGTGATACGTATCACGTTTTAACAAGATACTATCACGTTATAACGTGATAGTATCTTGTTAAAACGTGATACGTATCACGTTTTAACAAGATACTATCACGTTATAACGTGATAGCGCTCGGATTTTTTTTTTCCTGCCTGATAGCAACACGCTTCCGTAGTATAAGGATAAATCATGTTTGGATAAACCTAATTTTGATGTACTTGGATTGATAAAGTTTAAGATTGAGCCATTTTTCTACATATAAATAGTTTTAATACACTTTTTCTTTTAAAATGTTTATTATAATGTTTTGTTGCTTTGATATGGTAAAAATCTAATATTTATCTAATCCCTCAGAGGAAAAGCTTCTCCAAAAACCACCCATTCTTTTTGTTTAAAAGTGTTATATTTGATTATGATCATTTATTGCAGATTTGTGCCTGAATTTGAGACAAAAATCTTATTTGTCAGTGGAGACAGTTTTTCACATTTGTTTTTCTGTTAATATTATTTATCCAGTTTGAATACTGTTCATTAAACTTAAATTATTAAATTTTTAGCCATAGCTAAGCCATATCTAACAAAAGAATGGTGTTTATTCACGCATCAGTTTCATCCTGCATGGCCAAATAATAAAAATTAAAAACAAAAAACTCTCCTTCCAGACCTTTGACACTTGTTTGCCCCACACTGTGACCCCTCTTGATACCATAGYGCTCCTATAATCATCCTTCATCACTTTAAAATAAAAAAAAGTCACTTTCTCTCCATCTTATTATGTCACTAACGTGGTGGCATAAAGATGGCGGGTGATATGCATCCCATGAAAAGATCTTCAGCTCAATCATCTAGAACAAACCAAGAAGTTGAAACAGATATCCTGAAGATATAAACGAATTAACATCAGATGAGTGCCGACAAAAAGTGAAATCATGTACGTACTTGTTTTCCCTCTAAGCGATAAAAGTGGTTCCAAATGGTTTWAATGGCTGTTCTTTAAAACAGAGCAAAACAAATATCGGAGTTCTCGTCAAACATCTTTGTTGTACGTTATAAGAAAAAAAATTCATTCAAATTTTAGCCAGACTTTTAACTTGTAAAGAAAAACAGTGTCAAAACAGGTTAGAACCCTCTCTAATTGTCATAGCTAATAAACACTTATTATTTCAGATCCTCTAGAACATTATTAAGAGAATMTTTTGTTACAAAAATGTTCACAGAACCATCAGCCTGGCATGTCGGAGCCAATAATTAACTCAGAATGCCTSCCAAGAATGTGCCAAAACCTGTCTGTCTGCTTGTTTAAAAAACATTACTYTGTAAATTTGCAATCCAACCGTGCTTTTATCTTCTGCCTTGCTTAATATTTCTTTGGAAAACAATTCGATGAAAGAGCAAAAACGCTGATGGCGTTTAATCAAAGAGGCAACTGTGAGAGGAACTTTGCCAAATAAAGGATTAAAYGTTGCTCAACGTTAAAGAAATCCCTTGTTTGATTTCATCATGAGGATTATACAGATAATTCGTTTATGTAGATRTGTTTATAGAGGTTTTCTGACAGAGATTATAGGGTTACATGCTAAATTTTTAASTAAGTTTGTTAGAGCTTGGARTATGTGTTGAGGATGACTCTCARCTACAACCAYAACAAATTATRGCTCAGTATCTGAAAAACTGGCCAATTTAAAGGCAATTTTGTGTTAGCGAAAGACGATTAGCTGTGGCAGCCATGTTTTGCTAACACACACATTTACGTGATCACCCACCTTTTAAGGGGATGTGTGTTAAACATCGTTTTTTGTTGTTAAAGTTGGAGCTTGAAGAAAACAAATTTCAAAGTTAAAGCGTCACGATGTGGGAAGAAGCTGAGGAAAGGTATAATTTTCCAGCGCAGCTTGTTATTAAAATGGCTCGTGATCTGTTTTCTGTCAACTCAGCTGTGATCAGCTAAAGGCCTTTTCTCTGTTTGACACAAACATTCTTAAATGGCACGTTTGCACCGCTGCGTGTCAACGAAGACATCTCTACAAACATACGAGTTACAGARACACAGGAAGGTATTCAATAAAACAACAAAATTAGCACGAGGTCTCTTGCCTGCATATTAAAACATAACATTGAGTCAGCCATTTTGGTTTGAAGTTAGCATTTCTCTTACATTTAAAAAAATTTGTGGGTGTTGGTTTTATTTTGGTAAATGAACCGTTAAAGTGCAGGGGATTAAAAGCTATCAAGAGTTTTTGTCACAGTTTGTGGGCATTGTTTAGACCAGTGGTTCCCAAACTTTTTATCTTCTGACCCACAAAATATCCATGGCAAAAACTTGTGACCCCAAATATTACTGGTCTGAGTACACAAACTTCATTTACAACCCTGAAAACACAGGCTTTTTGACGATATAAACAGCTTGTACACAAATATAAATACTTATTTATAC
>NW_013952458.1:395418-401495 GCF_001266775.1 Austrofundulus limnaeus
TACACAGGCTTGTCTAAATGTTGTGCAGCAAACTTTAAAGGAGCTTCAACATGCTGTTTCTTCAGCAGTGGAGTCCCAAATGGGGACAAACATGACCATTTTTTGGCTCGTTCAGTCTTGGACTCTTTGCACCATTTTGTTTATTTTGCACTCTCAGCCAGAAGATGTTCTAGAAAATGCTTCATTTATCAGTCTTATATAACCCGTACGGCACATTCCTCAAAGTCCTGCTACCTACCTGTCACCATGAGGCAGATAAATGAGGTCTTCTGTGGTTTTATACACTCCAACACTAACTTGTGAAACACAGTGTGTTGGTTCACCAAACAATTCACTTATTCACATTCAGTGATTAAATGTTTGACATTAAAATGCTAAAATTATTAAATTGCTTGCATTTCTTAAAGGAATCACCCACCATCAAACCAGAGCTTTAGATTAGATCACCTTATGTTGAAAGATGACATATAATCAAACCATAGAAATAATAATCTTTAGATTCATGGATGTTTTATGAACAACTCTCAGCTACTACCAGATTAAATCAGCTCTAATAATAGTATCTAAGATTCAGTCGTTCGTTATTGTTATTTAGCTGCCGTCTTGAATCAGTTTGACTCCACATATTAATAAATGCCTTCTGAAAGTTTCATCCAAATCATTGGTTCATGAAATATTTTGCTAACAGACAATGTTGACTCCAACAATCAACGCTCAACTTTTAAGCAGAAAATCCTGTGCAATGCGTAGCGCGTGGAGTATGTGTTGCGAATGACTCTCGGCTACCACCGCACCAGATTTTACAAAAGCGTCTGCAAAATTAACTGAATTGTAGCCGTTTTTGTTACATGTAACTTTAGCTGGATCTGGCGGCCATCTTAAAGTGGATTGCTGTTAAATGTTAATCATTTGTAAATATATATTTAATAATTGTTTCCTGAAAATTTCAACAAAATCTGCAACGGTTCCAAAGAGTTAATAGGGAAGAATATAAAAAAATAGCAAGTGCATTCAGATTAGGTGCTGGGGATCAGACTCAACTACAACCACACTGTGGCGGCCATTTTGAATCGAGGTGACTCTGAAAGTTGTTATTTTGCCAGCAGACCGATGGAAAAACAATTATCRCCCATCGTTTGTCTTTCAGCCCAGAGTTTATTCAGGACTGCCTGGGTTTAGGTTCAACAAACATCCCTGTCCAGGTTTAGTTGACTGTTGTTTATTGTGGCATCAGACTCCTGCAGCGGTGCGTGCCTGCATGGACTGGCACCGCCGTTCTCTGAGCTCAGAACAGTCTGGAGGGAAAAGGGCTGGGCGGCTGCTGGGAGCCTCACCCAGCCTTTTATGGCAACACAAGCGTGACTTCCCACACACTTCAGTCACGCAGACGCGCTCGCCGTGGATCACAGGGAGACCATCAGCGAGAGTCCCTCACGACTTTATCTGGCCAGGTAGATCTACAACTCCTCATCTGTGTTGTTTTTAGATAAAGAACTGTTTAAATGGGAATTTCTGGGTATTTTCCAACATTTAGGTTTTGCCTTTATTTGTTTAAAAAGGGTTCGGCTCCAATACAATACTTAAAAATGACCAATCTTTTAAAGCCTCTTTATAGGAAAGAGTAACTTAATTTTTGTTATGTGATTTCAGTGAGACGTTCGTGTGTCAGGATTTTTTTTATTTTTATAAGTGGAATATTTTATGTCAGCCACCTGGTTTTTGTGTATGATTCATTATTCATTTGGGAAACAAACTTTTTCTTTTTGTTGTCAGAAATGAACGAGAAGATAAAAGTACACAGATTCTTTTAATATTTAGTACATAAAAAGAATAAAAGCACTGGCAAAAATAAATTATGGTAATTAATGATCCAAATTTTAATATTTTGACACGAGTTGCTGGAAAGATGCARCAAAAATCCATCAACTAAATAAAACAACCCTGTCAGTGTCAGGTTTTATTATAACTGTTAGTGAATACATCATTTTACTTAAACAATAAAGATTTACATGACATTTAGCAGTTGAAGAAAGGGATACTTTTACAGAAATTTGTGGATTTGGACTACCTTAGATCCACTCTGATGTAAAATTTGAAACAGCTTTTTTTTTTTTTATCAAAGCTGCTCTTGATTATTCCACACTTAAAGTTAATACAACAGAGAGAGGGAGAGAGAGAATTGCAATGCTCTTTTGGTAATAAAATAAAATAAGATGCTAATCCAGGTTGAAGCTAAGTATTAAGGTTTGTTTAACTGGACCTGATATATTTGTTAAATATAGATTAAACTAGATTATTTCAGCTAAAAACACTTTCAATCAACAAAGATGCAGTTTGACTGAAAGCACCCAGAACGTTTTCAAGAAGCTAAAGCATCATTTTAAGCCTTTGTGTTCATTTACAGCTGAAGTTTAACAAGATCAAAAACTAGTCACCAGATTTTATGATGGAGGTTAAACATGAGGTTGTAGATAAGTGCATGAAGTAAAACTATGAGAAAACTGAACTGGTCACCATTGAAAGCCATTTTTAACAGTTTCATTTATGTACCTCAACACTTCTCTTGGTTTCTTTGGCTAGGAAAAGAACAGAGTTTCACAAATGGGGACATAAACCACCAAGTACTGGTCTTGAGAAGATCTGCAACCACCAAATTAAATTTAAAAGTGATTGTCAGAAGCATGTTTAACTTAAACTTTAATAAAGTCATAAAATATTGATTATAAATGGATAAAGATAATATAATAGTTGATTGGGCTCTTCGCTTAATGACTAATTACCAATATTTGTATACTTTAACTTGTAACAGTGGGAGTCCCTGCAGCTTTTATTTTGTGGGTCAAAAAGTAAACGGTTTGGACACCATCGCACTAGAGGASGTTGAGAACCAGATCCTCCAAAGGTTCTTGGGAAAAAAATTGCAATCTTTGAAGAGGTTCCTGATGGTTGGTTTTGTTTATATCAAACTTTTAATTCTTAACGACGTTCCCATCGTAAAATCATGAATCTTGTTCTGAACCAGCTGCACTCAGATAATTACATAACTCTGAGCTTCAGTTGATTTAAYTTTGCTTTTTTTTTTCTTGTTACTGGTTTATCAAAGCATAATAATGTGTCTCTTGTAATCTAAAACCAGCTTTACRGATATCATCGATAAGCTCATTAAATATGGATGTGGTTGAGTTGTCAGCATCTACATAATAGATCCATAAAAAATGATGATGCAGTCTTTAACATCCTGTTCATGTTATAAAACTTTTAATGGGGAGTTACCGGTTCTTAGTGGTGACGCCAGGACAAATTTGCATTTGCAGCTTGTCACAACAGAACTAAAGCTKTATTGTTGGTTGGAAAAAAAATGCAAATATGCGCTGGTGTTCAGTCTCCTTTTGATTTTATTTATGTTTTCTCCTCTGCACCTGAGGAGGAGGTGTTTCTGCAAAGCGTTTGCTTTGTTTGTTTGCTGTTCTCATTAAGTTTCATTAACCTCAAAGTTTCCGCCACATGTCATGCCAGAGAACAGCTCGAGTTTATTTGAGGTTAGCTCTGGTAAAATAAAAAAAATAAAAAAACCCAGCTGAACTGGAAACGATGCGCTCCCCGAGCTGCACCGACAAGCCGAGGAGATGACGAGCACTCGCAGCTCTTTGGCTCCATTAACTGAGGCGGATGTAGATTAAKGCACAGAGCAGATGGTTGAAATGCCTGATTGTGTCCTGTTCAAACGGAGAAGTCTGCACACGCCCGAGCGGCAGAAAAGGTCTCAAACATGATGCGGCAGAAAAAGTATCAAACTGTAACCGGCACTTTTTAAACATTTATTCTCATCTCATTTCCACATCAGAGCTGTTATTAACCAGCTGCTGAAATGCAGATCACACAGGCTGCTCCACAGAAAGTATGYAGCTACTATTACAATAATTACTTCTCTTTGGAACAGAAAATACAAGTCATTTAGTCACTAATGATCTACAATAAGTACTTAACCTGGGTGTGGATGTTAATGAATATTGTGCGAAATTGTTGACCTTTTAAAGAAAATGATTAAAGTTTATGTAAAATTGTTGTTTCACAACAAACACATGTTCTGCTGTTCGACATTCTTGTCATCATTGTGGTTCTTTTGTTGCTGTTTGGACTTTGTGTTCTTGTTTTTTGGGGCTTCGGTCTTTAAACTAATTTAAATACAAAAACATGTTTAATTGCAGATTTGTTTTGTGGAAGTAGAGTAACGTGCGGTTTGGAGCACCACCCCAAGGTGTGTCAGGCCCTCGATCTTCCCTGCATCTCTGGGAGAAAAAGGCCCTTAAGCCCTTTTGTYGCAGCTCCTTCAAATCAGAAATTCATTTTGGCCTGTGCCTGTCTGTCAGCGAGCTCAGGGATGATGGTTTTTCTGGGGTTGAAGTTRCACATAAATACCTGCCATTCAAACTAGAGGCGATTTAACTTTTGTTTGAATTGCAAACAAAGAACTGGTTTYTGACATCAGAAACAAAGTGTTCTGCTCACATTTTCCTATCTGGGTTGCCCTGTTTTGTTCTCTTAAGCCTCCTGTTTGTGTCTGCATGACTTATGGTTGGTGTCTCACTTAAACACACACAAAACCACTAATCTGTTTCCGCCATGTCACACACGCACTTGTGTTTTGGTGCAAAAGAACAAAACGATACAACTGCTTTACAAATATGCATTGCTGTGAAACTGCGGAGTCATGACTGGTGCATTGTGTTTATGAAGCTGAAACTGAATTGATGAAACTAAAATGAGCCGAAAACAAGCTAAGATCAGAACACAAGCTCAAAAGAGCTGAATGCAAGCTAAAACAAATTAAATATAAGTTAAAAAAATCAGAATTCAAGCTAAAGCAAGTAGAACACAAGCTTAAATGAGCAGAACGCAAGCTAAAATAAACAGAACACAAGCTAAAAAATTAGCAGAACGAGCTAAAAAGAGCAGAACGCAAGCTAAAAGTACAGAGCACAAGCTAAAACAAGTAGAAAACAAGCTTATATGAGCCGAACACAAGCTAAAATAAACAGAACACAAGCTAAAAAATTAGCAGAATGAGCTAAAAAGAGCAGAACGCAAGATAAAAGTACAGAGCACAAGCTAAAACAAGTAGAAAACAAGCTTATATGAGCAGAACACAAGTTAAGAAAAGCAAAACAAGCTAAAAAGAGCAGAACGCAAGCTAAAATAAACAGAATGAATGCAAGCTAAAATAAGCAGAACAAGCTAAAAAGAACAGAACACAAGCTAAAAGTACAGAGCACAAGCTAAAACAAGTAGGAAACAAGCTTATATGAGCAGAACACAAGCTAAAATAAACAGAATGCAAGCTAAAATAAGCAGAACAAGCTAAAAAAGAGCAGAAAGCAAGCTAACACAAGCTAAAAAAGAGCAGAACAAGCTAAAAAGAGCAGAACGCAAGCTAAAAGTACAGAGCACAAGCTAAAAAAGAGCAAAACACAAGCTAAAAGTACAGAGCACAAGCTAAAACAAGTAGAAAACAAGCTTATATGAGCAGAACACAAGCTAAAATAAACAGAATGCAAGCTAAAATTAGCAGAACAAGCTAAAAAGAGCAGAAAGCAAGCTAACACAAGCTAAAAAAAGAGCAGAACAAGCTGAAAAGAGCAGAACACAAGCTAAAATAAGCAGAACAAGCTAAAAAGAGCAGAATGCAAGCTAAAGTAAGAAGAACACAAGCTAAAAAAGCAGAATGCAAGCTAAAGTAAGAAGAACACAAGCTAAAAAAGCAGAATGCAAGCTAAAGTAAGAAGAACACAAGCTAAAAAAGAGCAGAACAAGCTAAAATAAGCAGAACATGCTAAAAAGAGAAGAACTCAAGCTAAAAGGAGCATAATTGTAGCTAAAAGCTAAAACAAGCTGAACAGGATGTAAAAGTTTAAATGATTAAAACTAGCTAAAACCTAACTTTTGCTTATATTTAGAAAAAGATAAATGTAGTGAAATAATAGCTAAACATAAAAAATTGATAAACCATAGCTGAAAACTAAAGCTCAAGTTAGCATAAGAAGACAAAAAGGAAATCTGCTGAAGCAAAAATGAAAGAA
>NW_013952458.1:403045-405746 GCF_001266775.1 Austrofundulus limnaeus
GTTTTAATGTAAAAAGATTTATAAAGTTATAAGTTACAAAAACAAAAGTTGTAGCACATTATTCCTAATCAAACTTATTTTATATAAAAAAGTTTAAAATAACACAAAAAGGTCGAAATGATTAGCAGAAAACATGTGAAACAAACTATAAACATAATGCTGACTCAACATTCTCATAACAAGCAAACTTTCTTATTTACAACATGTTTTAGATTGTAGCAGGTGTTAACTGTGGTACGTCTGTCCGAACGTTAATCCTGTGTAGTTTAATGAGTTTCCTGTTAATTATCTCAAACTGTTGTCACTTGATGACCTACTTTCTGTTTGCACTTCTTCACTAATATGACGCAATCTGCATTTTTGTTTGTTTGTGGTCCCTGGCAAGAAAGAGTTGTTAAATATTTATATTTGACTTAAGGTGTTCGTCATGGGTTAAAACATGTAGAGAAAAAAAATCATAATTTAGTTTTAGTTCATTAATTAAATAAAATTGATTRAATACTCTGTGTGCCTTTTGAGGTTAGTGTTGCCAACAACAGCAGACTGTGGTATGTAACAAATGTGCTCATGACTCTCAGGTGTTATTTTCACAGTAAATACTTACAGGGAAGTACAGCAAATGGCTTTAAGTGTAACAACGACAGAGCGCCAGCAGCATCACTGTACTGTGGGACAAATAATTCAAGCTTTGAATTTAAAATATGACAACATAACGATGCCTCGTGTTGAAAGAAAGGTACTTTTCTGACAAAAACTGGATTATTTGTCAGAAAATGTCAGGTCCTGGGTCCGGTCTGTGTCTGGTCCTGGGTCAGGTCTGTATCTGGTCCTGGGTCAGGTCTGTGTCTGGTCCTGGGTCAGGTCTGTGTCTGGTCCTGGGTCAGGTCTGTGTCTGGTCCTGGGTCAGGTCTGTGTCTGGTCCTGGGTCAGGTCTGTGTCTGGTCCTGGGTCAGGTCTGTGTCTGGTCCTGGGTCAGGTCTGTGTCTGGTCCTGGGTCAGGTCTGTGTCTGGTCCTGGGTCAGGTCTGTGTCTGGTCCTGGGTCAGGTCTGTGTCTGGTCCTGGGTCAGGTCTGTGTCTGGTCCTGGGTCAGGTCTGTGCCAGATTTATTTCTTAGAAGAAAAAAAAAAAACTAAAGTTGTTATTTCCTGTAAATAAGACTGTTTATTTGCCAGATATATTTTAGGAATGTCTTGATCCCAGTGTTAATTCAAAGTATTAGTTGAACTATAAATAATTGTGACAAACCAAAAACATTTTGTTTTTGTTGCCAAGGGGACAAAGCCACGAGGAGAATGACTAATCAGGAGYTTTTTCAGTGTTGGTGTTTTTAGCTCCGGACTGTTTTGTTTTTGTGGTCAGAATCAGAGGATTTTTTTTATAACATTTCAGTAGAAAAGCCTCCTCACTGTTGGTTGCCAGGTTTTACAGTGTGACTGTGGGGGCATCCACACTGAACCTCACTGATTKACAGGAAATTTGGTGACTAAATCTGTCCTTTCTCCCTCCCTCTGCTCCGCCTTCGCTTTCATTCTGAGCTCCTCTCCTCTCATTTCACTGGTGTCTGTTTTTTTTTTTCTCTCAGTCCTCCTCTTTCAACGTTTCACTTCCAGTTCCTTTTATCTTCTCATGTTTCATTTCAGGAGCACAGACCGCTCAGACTTCCCATAAAGGATCAGGATCAGTCGRGCAGCGTAGCGGTTGTCCTTCCACAGAAACAAGCAGCTGAGCTCATCGCTTCCACAGAAGAAGAAGTGGAAGTAATTAAGGTAAGTGAACCTGGTTAGTTTTGTATGATTACGTCTGCGTGAGTCCCTTGTTTCTTACTGCGTTCGCTCTTCCTTCAGTTTTACCTTGAAGCTCAGCCGGAGGCGAAGCAGAGTTTCAGGATGCTGACCGATGAAGTGTCCCAGATTCAGGAGGTCGGTGTCGGTCAGAACCGAGCTCCAACGAGTTAACGTTTTATTCTGTTTGTGCTTATGAAACACTTTAAAAACCACGTTTGCTTTTAGGTACGGTACTGTCTGAAGAGCCTGAGGGAGCAGATGGCTGCCAGACAGAACAACAACAACAATAAGGTACAGATTGCTTCAGGTCCAGTGTCAGCTTTGCCTTTTCTACAGTTAATATGGCAGAAACTACGGTATTCTTGCCATATGTGCTTCAAGCTGAGYTGGAATAGCTGAGATTCACTCACAAAAGACATGCATGAGCTGCACAGACAGGGTTTAATTTAGCATCTGGACTCATTTACTGCGAAGCCCTGATGTTATAATATGTGCAGAATGTGGTTTGACATCGTTTAACTGAAATAAATATTCTCAGATGTGTGAAATATTCCTGCTATGTGCACCGTCATAACGTCACTGATGAAGACCGTTTAAACTGTCACATCCAGGACATCATTTGACGACGTCTCAGTCTTTCCTTAAATAATAATAATTATATATTATAAAAGGGTTTTATGTGGAATAAATTTAATTTAATTTTATCGATAAAAAGCTTATGGTGCGTTCACACCGAACGCGATTTCAGCGTCAAAATCGCAGCCAACGCTGAAGTTTGAAGCTTGTGCACTTTGAGGTCAGACGCAGGACAGCTGCGCTGCACGGCGAGTCTCCCCGCCCCTCCCTCCCTCCTCTGTGGGCTCTGTTTAATGTCGGACGAGGAAGTGGCTTTGCTTTATTTACAGAGAGCCAGAGC
>NW_013952458.1:406118-412569 GCF_001266775.1 Austrofundulus limnaeus
AAATCGTTCAAATCGTGCTGCTCCAATCGCGCTTGAGGCGCCGCAGAACTTCCCGACGTTGCTTGAAGCGCATCCACCATAGACTTTGTATGTAAACCTGCTGCTCCTGACGCTGAAATCGCGTTCGGTGTGAACGCACCATTAGAGTTCCTGATCTCATGTAGGAATTTTCTATTGAGTAATGTCTGTTTTCAACTTTGTCTCATGCTTGCAGAGCATTTCCATAATTTTCAGAATCCTTAAATATTTTAACGTTATCATAGCAAAACATTAGCTAAAAGAAGAAGCTAAAGACTCAAAGAAACAAAACAATAAAAAAATCTAACAGTAGCAAAGAGTAGCTAAAAACAACAAAACAGTAGCTGAAAACTAGTAGAAAAACATTAGCTAAAAGCATAGAAATGCTAGCTAAATAATAAAAAAATCAAAAGGTTAGCTTATAAATAATGTTAGCAAAAGGTTACCTGAAGACTGAAAGAAGCTAAATACAACCTAAAAGCTAAAAGTAGCAAATAGTAGCTAAAAGCTAAATCTAACTATACAGAATCTAAACACTAAAAGTCGCAAAATGTAGCTAAAAGATGAAAAATGCTAGTTAAAACTAAAAAAGCAAAACGTTTCTTAAGAGCTAATTATAGCAAAAGTTTAGCTAATGACTCAAAGAAACAACATGATAACAGAAACTTAAAATTAAATAGTAGCTAAAAGCTACAACTAAACTATTTTAATGTTACCATAGATTATTATGTATTTTCCAGGCACACAGTTCAATTCTATACTACAATCAAGTAACAATGTTAACTTCAGTTGTTATGAAAATGGTGTTTTTATCAAAAATTATTTTGACTATCTCTTTAAGGACCTCCTACCGTTTCCCACACTCCCACTTCAGCCCATTTTCAAACATGCATGAATGAGTCAAAGCAACACACTGCATAGTTTTCGAAGAGGGAATGACATTATAACATGATGTTAAGCTAAAAAAATATATGTTGCATACCCCCCCCCCCCCACACACACACACACACACACACACACACCCCCACACACACACACACACACACACGCCCCTTAAAGCAATAGGTCCAGGCCATTCAAGCCGTGTCGTGAGAGCTGCTCTCACCTTCCTGAGAGGAAGAGTCACTGTCCTGTGATCATTCCTAAGACAACAGCTGTGTTCACACGATTATATTTTGACTCTGAAGCTGAGAAAATAAAATTTGAGCTTCTTGTTCATCATGTGAGTTGAGAGGAAAATAGTAGTTTGTGTGTCCTCAACAAACTCCCTCTGCTTTTGTTGTTTTTATACTTTATTGTTGCACTTTATACAAATGGGTTTTAATTTTTTTTTTCTTGCCATGACTTTTGCATATTTCAAGTCTTAATGTAGAAATTGAACACTTCCTCTTCCTCTTCATTGCTCTGCTACGTTTAGTATCCAGCTAATGGCTTCAAAGTGAGCGCACCCCTCAGCCAATCAGATGTCTCCAACGAAAACATCACTCAGGTACGTTCATCTCATGTCAACATTTTCCGCCATGTTCTTAAAGTTGATTATTTTGCATAATAAATTAACTTATACATCAGCTTCAACAGCGACTAGTTTTGAATGCTCAACTTTTTATTTTAAAATGAAAGAATTCTTTTTTGGTAATGGAGGCAGCRTTTTTCTCACGCAGCTATAATGGGGCTTATTACATCACTCAGCTGAAACAMGAATGTAATAGATTTCCCATGAGTTATCTAGACTCAGCACTTCATTTTGCTGTAACACCACACCTTTATCTGCCAGAGAAGTGGTGTTGAAGCAGGGCGGGTTTGGGTGTGTGTGGGTGTCCATATCAGGTGCCCTGTTTGTGTTGTACTCAGGTAAGCCTGGTTCGGTTTACACGGCCCCCCTTCCTGCGTGGTGTCACATTTTACAGCTATGTAAAGTGCCATTATTCTTCCCACTTAAGTACAACAGTTTAGAAAAAGAAGATTATGTTTGAACAGCGAAAATCTTCCTGCCAAGGTATTTTTATTACCCAAGGCTGGACTTATTCCCTGCTTGTTAACTCCTGCCTTTGTTTGTGGGGTTAAGTTTAATTAAGCTCGTTGTGTTCCTGCTCTCACAGCTCGAAGACAACCAGGAGGAGAGCACGAGGCTCAGGGAGGCCACCCGGCGTCTCTACGCGCAGCTGAAGGAGATGGAGAAGCGGCATCAGGAGGAACGGGACAGACTGGAGGTCGGTTTCAGGAGATGAGTATTATGACGTTTTACCCGCCTGCAGTCGTGACTCACCCCTCTGCTGATCTCATGTTGCTTTAATCGCCGTCTAACATTGTTATCTTTGGATGTAATCACTCATCCTTTCATGATCCACCTTTTGGGTCTTTGAAAAGCATCTGTTGGGACAAGTCCAACATTTGTCTTGGGATCATCTGTTCCCTCTGTATTGTGTTAGCAGGACCAACAAAATCAATGAGATACAACAGATAAAAACATGACACCACTGATTCTAAAGCCTGACTCGGCTTGATTTATTTTATTTATTTAATACTGTAAAAAATATATGTTCTGCAAAAATGCAATGATGTGAAATGAACTTTRCTGAGGAAGCTAAAAAAAGTAAACTAATAAATAAAAGCAGAAACAAGGTAAAAGGAAACAGTAGCTAAAAGAAGAAAAATCCAAGTCAAACACAGCAAAAATTTAGCTAATATAATAGGGTAGCAAAATGCCAAACTAAAAAAAGGCAAAAATAATAACCAAAAGCTAAAAATATC
The DNA here is from genome assembly GCF_001266775.1 of Austrofundulus limnaeus. Classification (NCBI taxonomy): domain Eukaryota; kingdom Metazoa; phylum Chordata; class Actinopteri; order Cyprinodontiformes; family Rivulidae; genus Austrofundulus; species Austrofundulus limnaeus. The sequence continues at coordinate 408,888 of NW_013952458.1, forward strand.
AAATAGTAGCTAAAAGCTAAATCTAACTAARCAGTAGCAAAATATTAGTTGAAAGAAGAAAATCGCTAGTTAAATCTAAAAACAGCAAAAGTTTAGGTGATATGTAATGGTAGCAAAAGGCTGAAGACTAAATAAAACAAAACAATAACCAAAAGCTAAAAATATCAAATAGTAGCTAAAAGCTAAATCTAACAAAAAATAGCTAAAAGTAGAAAAACAGTAGCTCAAAGAAGAAAATACTAACTAAAAAACAAATAAAAAAGCAACGGTAATTTACTAGATGTTGTAGCAAAAGGCTAGCTAAAGACTAAGAGAAGCAAAATAAAACGCAAAAGCTAAAAGTAGCAAATAGCTAAAAACTAAAACTAACTAATCAATAGCTATTAGCTAAATGTACAAAAACGTTACTAAAAGTAGGTAAATAGTAGCTAAAAGCTAAAACTAACAAAAAAGTAGCTAAAAGTAGAAAAACAGTAGCTCAAAGAAAAAAACACTAACTAAAGAAACAAATAAAAAAGAAACGGTAATTTACTAGATGATGTAGCAAAAGGCTAGCTAAGGACTAAAAGAAGCAAAATAAAACTCAAAAGCTAAAATTAGCAAATAGTAGCTAAAAACTAAAACTAACTAAGCAGTAGCTATTAGCTAAATGTAACAAAACAGTTACTAAATGTAGGTAAATAGTAGCTAGAAGGAAGAAAGGCAGCCATTAAAGATGGGACCATGGACGTCTGGGAGTCTGCTGAGGTTGTTTCTGGCTACAGTCTGAAATGCATTCAGGATGTCAGCGTCATAAAAATCACCAGAGTTTGAGCCAACCAGAAACCATAAATGACCTCTGAGGCCAGAGCCCTGCTGAACACAAGGAACTCAGCTTTAAGCACCAAGATGTGTTTCCACATGAAGTCAAACTTCTCTCTGTGGTTCTTCCTGCAGGCCGAGTCAAAGGAATATCGCCTCCGCCTCGCTGAGCAGTCAGAGCGACTGCAGGCAGCGGAGCGGCAGGCAGCGGAGAAAAGTGAACAGGTGGAGGAGCTGCAGAGGCTGCTGGGAAACATGGTGATTGAGAATGGCCTTCTGAAAGACAAGATGGCGGCGGGGGAGGCGGAGATGCTGCAGATAAAAGCAAACAGAGAAGAAGGGACAGAAAGTGAGACGAGGTGAGACTGAATTCTGTCTTCAGAATATTTTCAGGTTTTTCTCAAGGAGTGTGTTGTTTTGTGCTTGAATAAATAAAATCTGTCGTCTCATGTGATTACAGATGTGCAGAACTTGAGAAGGAGGTGGCTGCCCTGAAGGAGAAGATTCACCACCTTGACGACATGCTGAAGAGTCAGCAGAGGAAGATCCGCCTCATGATTGAGCAGGTATTTACGCACAGAAAAAGGTTTCCCTCTCGTGGAAACGAACACACAGGAAGCCGACAATGAGGAGTCCAGAAGTTCCTGTGATGCTGCAGCTGCTGGAATTAGAAAAGACATGTTTCCTGAGCATCTTCTTTCTTTTTGTTACACAGCTGCAGAACTCACGGATAGTCCTCCAAGAGAGGGATCGAGTCATCGGAGACCTGAAGGAACGAGTGGCTTTCCTGGACGCTGAGGTCAGCATCCTCACATTTGTGTTTTCATTAACAATACGTTGTTATTATTATTATTTTTAAATCATACCAAAGACTCTAAGGGCAAACCTTTTTCATGTTATTTGTGATTTTAGTCATTAAAACAAAATTCCAGGTTTTAAATTTCAGGTTTATTCTCATATTTCCATAACTTACTAATAATTTATTTTAATTCCCATCAAAAATTTTCCCACAATTTTACAACCCTAATAACACTAGTAATAATAAAGAGTAAATAAAAAAGTTCAAAATGAATTGTTTAATGTTGTTATATAGTCATAAACCCCTCTATCAAACTGGAACGAACCAGTCTGGGAGCTGGAGGGGGGCGGGGCGTGAAGCACCTCATTTTGGTTTAGACAGCCTCAAAACAAGTTGATCTGAGACATACCTCGGAAAAGAGGCTTGTGGAGTTAAAATGAGGAATTCAGACCAAAGTATTGCAGTTCCACTTTATATAGTCCCCAACTGAATGATTTAAATGTGAAAAAGAAGGATTTAAAAGCAAATGAATGAACAAATAAGCTTTGACCTAATTATCAAATATACTGTAGAACACAGGTTTTTGTTAGTAGTCAATAGACAAATGAACAATAGCACAGTTTGCGATTCTCTTTCACAGTAAATGTCTTTAATTTCTTTCAGAATAAGGAAATGCGAGACCACATGGAGTACTTGCTAGCAGGTCAGGACCCCCCACCCTTGTCCAGCCTAAACAAGCCAGAGGTTGTTTACAGGTGAGGAGTGGTTTTTACGAATGTGATCAAGCTAAGAAATCAAAATCAAGAATCAAATATCAACATTTTATATTTCTGTATGTTTGTGCAGCAAACCGCTGACACCGACCTCACCGACCAACAAAGTCCTTCCGTTCATCAAAGTGATCGAGATCAAGTCCTGATGGGATCAACGTTCGAAACAACCAGAAAACTATTGTGTAAATATGTATTTATCCACCTGCTGGTATAGAAACAGTGGACCTCGGCGATTAAAAACAAACCTCATATTTTCCTTCACTGTTCACCTCCTTACCTATGTGTGTACCTGTGTTGTATACAAGATCTTTGTGTCGAAAACAAAACAATAAAACAGCACAAGAACTTGTATAAACGAAGCAAAATAACTCATTTGCAATGCAAAGATTGTTCTGAATTTCTTGGCTGTTTCACAAAGACACAGGTCTGTGCAGTTTGTTCTTTTGTCAACAAGCCTTCAGGATACAGTAGCACAGTTCACTGAAGCTTCACGTTAACCTCAAGTTGCCTCTTGTACAGAAAAATCATTTTCAATCACGGTAATGAGCTGTTTTTCATCACCGAGTGAAAGACAAGCTGTTAGGAAGCTGTCATCATTAAAGTGGGTTAAAAGTAAAAATAATCGTGTTCTGAAGGTCTTCAGCTCCTCCTCCTCCCACAAAGTTCCTTCAGGGGTCACGGTTGAATTCCTGTGTTTTGCACCTCATTGCAGGCTTGTCATTATGTCCCTGTGTAAAAACTTGATTTTCTTTTAAAGTTGATGCTTTTTTTGTGGATCAGTGCAGAAAAAACATCCATATTTAATAATAACATTTTGACTTATCCTAGATTATGCTAAAAACAAGATTTGAGGCTTTTTTTTTTGTTATCTATATTTAGTCCAGACCTGATTGTGCAAAAATGATACATATTTAATTACCGTGCTTTTATTTAACTAATCTCATTTTATATTGTTTGTATAAACTTTGTGGCTTTTTTTCTGTACAAATTTCTGTTTTACTGTGAACTACAGCTAGATACACTCAAGTCTTTATTGTAGATTTTATTTAAATAATAAAAAATTTAATAATCTGATTCATTACAAGTTTGTGTGTTGCTGCATTTTACGCTAAACTATACTGCCACCTGGTGGATGTATGAAGTATGGACAGGAATTGGGGCCACGGTAAAATAAAAAATGTATGTAAAACACAGCTTTTCCTGAAGATGTTAATGAATATTGTGCGACACTCTGCATATAATAATCATAACTGAACTCAGCTAACACGAGTTGTTTTGTATGCGCAGCCTAATACATTTAAATCAATTT
>NW_013952458.1:412785-430004 GCF_001266775.1 Austrofundulus limnaeus
AGTTATAATTGTCTATATAAATATGCTACATCTGTACAAACATACTTAGAAACCAACGTTGAATTTGTAAAAACAAATATTAAATAAATTGGATTTAACCGAGAATAACGTCTTTGCCAGGTTATTCACAATTAAATGTATCCTCTAACTGTGATTCAGTCGGTTCAAATTAGGATTAAAAATATCAAATGCAGTTTTTTTTTCCAAACTTGACCTGTCATTTACAGTTTTAAAGCTCAACTTAAAAAAAACAGTAGCTTTGTCCGATGTTGTGCGGCTGTCACAGCGTGCTCTCCAACGTGTTGTAGTTGTCTTTGAAACTTTTGAGCTCCAGGAAGTGTTTGGGCCTCTTGCTGCGCTGACCTGTAGAGGGCAGGTAGGTGACCTGGATGGTGGACGGGGTGCTGCGGACCGGGGAGCCCGTCAGGTCTTTGGCTGCAGACTGGTGCTGCTGGTCCAGGCTGGTGCTGCTGGAGTAGGCCTTCACACTAGAGGAGGTATGGAAAAAAACAAACAAAAAAAATCTAAACACTGTAAGACACTTAAACGTTAGAATAACTTGTTCTAATAATGTTACAAAACTAAAAGCACAGCAGCTCTTACACGTCCAGCAGTTCATTTAGAGCTCGCTGGTATTCAAGAAACTCTGCCTCCCCGAACATCTAAAACACCCAGTTCAAGTCAAATCAGTGAGAACAGCTCATACATGTGTTATAGCTTCTGTTTGCATGTTTTTACTGAGGATGTTTGCCCACCCCGGTTCCGTGGCGAGCGTTGTCGTAGCCTTCCAGTAAGCGGTCAATGAGCGCGCTGCGGCTGCTCTTGATCAGGGAGTGGGAATTCCGCAGCTCCACCAGCCAGTTCCTGAAGCTGCGACCGGTGAACGCACTGGGGTTGCCACTGATCTCCTGCAGAGGAATCCCTGMATGGGAACAAAATGTTGGTAAAGATGAAGCTGCACAAGGGGACAAGAATCATTATTTAAAAAAAAAAAAAACTGATCACAGTATTACAAGTTAAGAAAAGTGAAGATCTTAATTATTAATTTAATATTTAKTTTTAGAGATGCACTGATAAAAGATGTGTGCACTGGTGTTTTGCCACCCTTGAAAGGCATGCAGTATATATGGTTGCATCAAACTTAGTCGCTGTTCAGACCTGTTGCTAAATTCCATTCTGAGCAATCAGATGCTAAAAACAGGTATGAATGGCTTCAATGTGCAACAAATRTGCATTTGTTATCTTGCTGATAATCAATCATTATTTTTAAGATAAAGCTTTTTAGGTAAAAGTTTTAATAAACTGTCTGTCAGGATTTTAGATGTATGARGCATCTACTTGTAGATATATCATTTAAAATGCAAGGTATAAGTCTTATATGCAGGGATCTCACCTGAGTCTCGAATGGCATCCAGAGCCTTCATTCTGTACAGATAGTTGTAGCAACCTGTGAAAGTACGGGAAGTTATTTTGGTACAAAACTAAATGCTTATTGCAATAAATTAGGAAGCATGAACTATYACTGACTTATCTGTGATCCCCGCCTGAGTCTGTCATCCTCTTCTGATAAGAGACGAGGCTCAAAATGAATATTGTGGACCTTGGACAGCTTGGAGTCAATCTCTTCCCTTAAACCCTGAAAAATAAAAAAGGAAACTGTGTAAATGTTAAACTTGACTGCCTTCGGGAAACAGCTTTTTACGTGGCACTTTACCTTTGGTGCATTGTGGCCGATAGGAGCATGGGGTCCACGGCGGGATCTCATTGCAAAACGCATGATCTGTCTTTTGACGAAGATGAACAGCAGAACAAACACCTGTAATTATAAATAAAATAGTAGCCAAATGTAACAAGGCTTTACTAATAGAGCCACATCACTACGTGTTACATATTATAAAACGGTGACTTACCAAGCTTCCATAAGCCATCACCAAAACCACATTAACCCCGGACAAAGGCGACGAGTCTGCCATGCTTTTACTCACTTAATAACATAAGGCTACATCCCAAATTTAATAGGTTCATTTTTAAGAATAATTAACAAAGAAGCACCGGACGCAAAGGAATGATCCCATCACAGCTTTAAGAATAGCCTTTCTCAGATAAATAAGTACATATTAATCGCGCAGGAACTCTTCTTTAAGATCATAAATGTCATGAAAGTGTTTACGCAGTTTAGCATTAGCTAAGGGCTTTAGCTAGCTTTGAAGCGACAAAAACAACCAGCCGTGCAGTGAGCAACGTCATGGTGCATTACCGCCCCCTACTGGTGGGACATGTTAATACCAAAATAAATGTGACACACATCATWTTACAACTGTAAACAATTGTAAATGCTTACACTTTTGTATTTTTGCATAGTACAGTAAAATTAACAACAAAAAATATATTTTATTGACTGTTGGTACTCTTAGATAGGAATGTATATAACTATTTAGCTTTCTCTTATTTTCGGTTCAGTCCTTGAACCTGACCATTTCCAGATAGATTGTGTTTTTCAGATGCTGGAAACTTGTTCCTGTTTTCTGTATTTTGTTCTGCTTTTATCAGACACTTTCAATGCGTWGACTGTGGCTATTTGCAGCTATTTGAAACTGAGATCCCATCTCAGAGAGGACAGCTGCATGTTTTGTTTAGATAAAAAAAATTATAGTAAGTCTCGTTTGTTGTAACTTAATTTTGTTTGCGGAAAATACCGAAACACAACTAAAACAATTAGTTTGACAGGCATGACAGGCATACAAATGTGCCTTTTTATTGTAAACATTGGTTTTAAATTGAAGGATCGGCTAAAATGTCTTAAAAAGTTGTATGACTCTGTATTACTATATCTTTTTTTGTTGTTATTTTGATACCTGTGGGTTGTGGCTTAAGAATATTTATGATATTTATTTTATAAAGCACATATTTAGCTCTAGTTTTGTTGTCTTGACTTGTTATGACTGTTGATCACGTCAAACTGTAGCTTGGTCACGTGGTGCAGGTCCAGTTTCCTCGAAGCGCTCTGTGAACCACGTGACGCAGTTCTCAGTGGTGTCAGAGTGGAAAAGAAACAGGTAAATTCAGCCTCTCGTTTGTTGTGGKAGCTACACGGCTCTTTAATTTTATATTTTCTCAAAATAGTTGTAATCACTTTAAGCTCAGGGATTACAACTTTAGCTTTACATCCAAAACAGAAGGTCGACAACGAGCCCTCTCTTGTCGGCCGGTGTCGTGTAGCTTTGGTGTAATATTGAGCCGGGTTTTTCTGGTCAGTATCGCCTGTTATTATTTTCATTTTAGCGGCCTGTAGGCCTGCCTAAAGCCTCGGCATTTTCCAAGTCGACAGCTCCGGGATCGGATTATACCCGGGCCACATTGGTTCTGGGTTTTGCAGTATATAAGCTGCTAATTTGCTAACGAAGCTAAAGTTGCCCAGCGGTGCGAAACCTTTCTTCGCTACTAGTTGTTAGCATTCAGCTTGTAACTCACTGCCCGACCGTTAATGGGCGTTATTTATTTAAATTTTTTTCATTATTTTTAATCATTCGAGTATTAAATCTTCCCTGCCTGCTAGTACATGATAAGCTAATTAACCTGTTGGCTATTAAGCTAAGTGAGCTAACACGAGTTGCTTTGTATGCGCAGGTTTCCGCACTGTGTTAGCCGTGTTAGCCTTGCAAAGTTAGCCTCGTTGTCGCCATGAGGTGAAGCCTTGAGAAGCGGAAGCCCACCAAAAGGGTTTCAGATATAGGATGTTTTCCTCCAAGTATTAGCCAGTGAGCTAGCATTTTGGCCATGTGGCTGGCCACTAGATGTGGGATACGATCGACGGGCCCTGAGTTTGTTTTTAAGCTGGTCAAAACAGGGTTTTACGTAACCTGGGCAAGATTAACTTTTCACTTAACATGGCAGTAATAATTTTGCGAACTGTGCGTGACGGTCTGTGCTCCTGTTTTAGTTTTATCTATTATTAAACGCAGCTCAAACGTGAATTTTTATAATCATCTGGTTGAAAACCACATTTTGCTTCAGATAGGTGTAAAGTGTTGCGTCGTGTTTTAGGTAAATAACGTGTGCAACAAGGCACGTCTCTTTCCCGAGTCATCCCAGGTGCTAGTTTTGATGCACATCTTAGAAATGAAATAAAAACAAATGTATCTCTGTTGTATTTGTGAATGAAACTGGATGCACTCCTTGCTTCCCCAACATAAAATGATATTGCTACCAGTTGTTGAGGAAGTATTTACTCAAATATAACAGACACGTATATGACAGACAAAGGTCAAAGTCACAGGTTTGTAACACTTCTCCTGTTCTTTTTTTTYCCTTTCTCCTCAGGAGTTATTTCTTTGTAAATACTGTTATTTGTATATACTGTAAATGATGACGTCCATGGGCGGGAACCGAGCCCGGGGCAGCTGGGAGCAGACACAAGGCCAGACACAGAGCCAGACACAGCACAAGCAGAGGCCTCAGGTACCTGCACCACACGGCACACRTCCACCATGATTTGCACCAGAGTTCACTACAAAATGTGGTATGCAGAGTTATCACGTCACATTTGGAAACTTCAGTTACCTTCTGCATAGCTTGAACCTCTCTAGGGTTTTGTGGTAGATGTTACATCCCTGTTTGTAAATCTGCAGAATTAAGTCAAATTTTTGGTATAAGGGAAATCTCTGATTTCTGTCTATGATTCTCATAATGGTGCAGAATCTGAATCACAAACTATACTCTAAGTAACAAGTGAGAAATCTCATCACACAGGCCATTGCTGAGATGTTTTGGCACGTTCTGTCCTCTAGAAAGTTTCAATACTAGATTGTGTTTAAATCTATGTGTGATAAAAATGTGCAAATGTTTGAAAACTTGCACACTATTAATAGTGATGTAAATAATGTTTTTCTTTATTAATAGTAACCACACAATGGATCAAAACTTTGTCCTTCCAGTGCTGCTCTGCCATAAAAATGCGGTGAAAGAGAAAGCAAATACATTGATGGTTAACTATTGATTTCCTGTACAATTTATCTTCTTATAATTACTTTATGATCTGAAGATTTCCTAAAACACTAAATATAGGTTTCTTCCTGTGTTTCCACAAAAACAATCAAAAAATCTTATGTTTTTTGTCGATGCAAATGTTTAATGTTTCACTTTTCTTGGAACAGGCCACCGCAGAGCAGATCAGACTCGCGCAAATGATTTCAGACCACAACGATGCAGACTTTGAAGAAAAAGTTAAACAGGTGAGCAGCTGATTTTCTGCAAACTGCATTAAGCAGTTTATCCTTGGTAAACTGGCAAGCGTCTGTTTTAACTWGGGAGTTTATTCTAGAAAAGTGCAGGACAAAGTTTATTAATTCTGCAGGAAATTGCGCAATAACCTCCCAAGGAAATGAATCTCTTTAATTCAAGAAGGTGCAGGTTAGACTTGCTAATTTAAGATGAGTTAAGCTGGAAGCTGTTCGTGACTTTGCTGGAATTCTTCAGCTGTCACATGACATTTTAGCCATGTCAAAATATCTGCTTTCTTTCAAAAACAAAAAATAGAAATAAAGTTATTCTTTTGCTTGGTGGCTTACAATGTGTTATTTACAAAACTTAAATAATGAGGTGTCAGAGTTGACTGAATTTACTGTTAACTATTGACACTTATAATGTTACCCTGATTAATTTTGTCTGTTGTCTTCTTCTGTAGCTAATCTTGCATTCCTACACTATAATTCATTTTTAAATAATTTGCACATTTKCCATAATAATAGCTTGAATGGTTTCCTTTTTCCACTGAGATACCAAAGAAATGCGCGCTGTGGGTCGTTTCTGTGTCTCATGATTCCGCTCCACCTCTTTCAGCTGATCGACATCACAGGAAAGGACCAGGATGAGTCGATGATCGCGCTGCATGATTGCAACGGAGATGTCAACAGAGCCATTAATGTGCTGCTGGAGGGTAGCCCTGACACTGTGAGTAAATGCTTTGTCCCGGGGGCAGATTCTAGAGACATCAGTGCTACCCGGGCTTGGATAACTTTTGTTAGGCAAGCTGAACAGATACGTCTTTAGTGATAAWATGGAGATAGGAATTGTTCTTCAGACATTTTAAAATCACGTTTTAAAAAAAATGCTTAAAATTTAACTTATTTTTTTTACAAAAACACTGCATTCTTTTGCTTTGTTGTTGAGCTTCGTTCGACACCTGCATCATTTTCAGAATGAAATGCACTAATCAACTAAGTGTCTAACTTTTTTCTGTATGAAAAAGATTCGAAGTACTTAAAGCAGCTTTGCTATGTGTGTCCAGAAATATTATTTTAGCTGTCTGAATGTAAATGAAAACCCATAATGAAGTGGAAATTTGTCTTATTGTACTTGATAAGACATCAGCTACTTTGATTATCAAGATATCGCCTCAGAGGAGGAAATGTTTGCAAACCAACATGATTTGCTGGAGCATAAATGCTGATGAGTTGAATTTATTTTTCATTTAAAGTAGCTGCAGGCTCACACAACTTCAAATTCCACCATCTTCAACAAACAAGAAGTGATAATTTACTTGGATTTATCCATGTACAGAAACACTAACATTAGGTTAAGATGTATTTATTGAGCCAGTAGCCCATGCCTGGCAACTTCAGACCGTCTTATTAAGAAACGACCCAGGACTGAAGCAGTATTTTGGCACTGTTGGTTTCTTAAGGACTCCTGGGAAATGGTGGGTAAGAAGAAAGGAGTGTCAGGTCAAAAGGAAATCAGCCAGGCAGAAACCGGAGAGGAAGGAAAAGAGAACAGAGAGAAAGGAGGGGATAAAGATGCAGCACGTCGTCGAGGTGGACCACCACGCAAGGGCCGTGGAGCAAGCAGGGGGCGAGAGTGTGAGTTTATACACTCCTTGTTGTGCTTTTCTCAGTTTTTTCACCAATTTGTTTATTTACAAGAATAAACACGGTTGAAATGCAATATTTTGGAACCACACACTTATTGCTGGTGATTTGTTTGAACTGTTTTATCAGCACCTCAGCTGGTAAAATTTGGTTTGATGGCTACATGATGTAATGTAAAACTAAACTCAATTAAAATCTTGCTTGCATCATTGTTTTTTGCAAGTTTGTGTGCTCAGTGTGACATATTTTAAATTCTTTTTGCCCGAGGTCCACATGCAGTTCAGAGTTTTATTATCTTGTTGTTTTTCTCTCTTTATAATAAAAGTCCGTGGTCAGGAGAACGGCTTGGATGGAGGAAAAGCTGGAGTGGCTGGAAGAGGGGCAGAGCGAGGTAGAAGGGGTCGAGGCAGGGGACGGGGAACTGTCGGTGAGCAAAGTTAAAGTATCCTGTGCCCTTTTTGTTTTTGTTTCAGCATCAAACTAAAAGTGACTCTGAATTTCTCCTCAGGAGTATCTGGACGGCGAGGAGGCAGGTTTTCTGCACAGGGCATGGGGTAAGAGAATACCTGTGTTGCCTAAATCCAGACAGCYTTTTGTTCCACTTTCACCTGTTTCCATGGTCACCAGAGAGCAGAACCCAAGTCTATTGTTTAGCCTTAATCCAAAGGAGGGAGGCCAGACTCCATCCAATGAGATGGAGCGGCGTGGGCTGAGTTTCTCAGTGGAGAGAGTAGCATCTAAATATTTCTGTTTTAGTGAAACTTGGATAGATCTGCAAAATATGCAACATTAACCTGAAGAGCTAACTGTCCTCTCCCCTCTTGGCTGCAGCGTTTATCAGTCTGGTTTTTGTGGCATTTGTCTCAGTTTCACTGTGTGTGGGGGGCGTGTGTTCACGCCCGAGAGCCAGTCGATGCTTTAACATCTTTTACTGGCAGTCAAGTGTCATAACAGAGGAAGTGTCTGCGATGACATCCCTGATTCATTCCATTGTTCTTTTTTTTTTTTTTTTTTTTTAACGGGCAGCTTCAGAGTCTGGTTCAGTCTGAAATGCAGTGGCTTCGCTCTGCAGGAGGACTTGTAAAACCTTTTGGGTTCTGCTGAAGTAATGCCTTGTGTTTTTGAGGTCAAGAGCTGTGTGGCTTCCTTCTCAGAAGATAGAATCTAATTTTCTGTCTTTAATAAGACAAAGCAGAACATCTGAGCCACTAACATTTTAATGAATGTCTGTCTGTGTGCAGTTCAGAGGCTGTAACTCAAAGCTTTTGTATGAATCAGATTTGTTCAAGTGGTTCTGCAAACACTGACCACTGGATTCCATATTATGCAAGGTCTACATAGTCTGTATTCAGAAATGTTGTAAAAATGTCTTGTAATTTATTTTTTGCTTTCATAGATTCTAAACTAAAGTTTTTCTGGGTGAAGTGGGTTCCTAATCTTTCTATAGGTCTCAGAGCAGCAACAGCTTGAGCTTTTTTGTTTCAAAAGTAGTTTACCTGCATGGAGTTTGTCATTGCTTCACAGACAGCACCCTATACTAAGGTCTTTATTATTTTATTGTTGAGCAATGCGATGATGGTGGTCAGGCTTGTTTTTGTGTCATGAGTAACATCTGCTTTAATATCTAAGCATCATAAAGGAAACACCGAATCACTAATAAAACATTGATCAGAGATTTATGAACTTTTATGATTGGATTATAAAACATTTTTTGCTCGGGGTTTCTGCAGGGTCTTGAAAAGTCTTTACAAAAGTTTAAAATTCASTAAATTATTGCTTTCAAGTCTTAAATTATTTCAAATAGGTCTTAACGCTAATGTAACTACCTATAATGATCAATAACATGACCCTTCAACACTTATTTATCAATTGAATATAGTTACACTACAAACACACAATCTATATTGCTGCCAATCAGCTTTCGTTTTTTTTTGGCGAGTCATCACTGGATGCAGAAAAAGGAGAARAGCTGTCGCTAACATGGGAAAATGCTAATTTATCACTTGCTTCAAAGGGATGAGTTTGCAGCATTTTTTTGTTGGGAAATACGTCCTAAATTTAATTCTTAATGGTCTTAAAAGGGTCGTTTAAAAGTCTTAAGTTTGATTTTGTGAAGCCTGCAGAAACCCTGTTTGATGTAAGGTGATGCATGTTGCCAGAATCTTTTGTAGCCATCAGAAAGAGTTGGCTTGTGTTGAATGAACCAGCTTTACCCAGCTCAGGTTGTGTATTAATAGAAAACGGAAGCTGTGGAGTCTCAGTATTAATAGCCTGTAAAGCTGGTGACTACTCTTTTCTCTTAGGCCATATTTGCACTGACAACATAAATCTCTTGCTGTATAGCCAGACAGGATGTGATGAATATACTCTACAATGTGTGATGAATATACTCTACAATGTTTAGGTTATGTTTCGGTTTTTCGTGGCCCACCGTCCTGCAGGTTTTTATTTGAAAGAAGTGTCCCGACTCCATCACACCTGGTTTAAATGAATGAAGCCTGATAATTATACATCAATTAAAGCAGAGAATGATTGGCAGTGTGCTCCCAACTCCAGGCTGGACATGGTTTTCAAAAAAAAAACAAATATTTAACATCAATTACTTATGAGGGAAAATGGTGAGATGTAATAGACATATTTTAAAGCTGTGTAACTGTAGCGTTTGTGTAGCCAATGTTTGTAGTATTTTAGATTTTTAAACTTGACAAACCATGACTAAAAACACATCGGCTTGTTTTGCATTCACAGACTTTTTGTGTGATGCAGAGTGGTTATTACAGTGCTGGCTCCAGCAGGTTTAAGGCATTTTGCTTATGCTGCTGTTTTGGGTTGTGGTAAGAGGGGAAAAGATTGTCCTCTTGTTATATTGCTTGTTATTGCTTTCTTTTTTTTCCTAAATCTATATTCATGTTTAAGAGGCGAGTTCTTTGCCTGTTTTTTAAGTTTTGATCCTTTTCCGTTACGCAGTTTAGCTTGTTTTTGTAAGATTTTTCTAATGTAGGTAGTGTCATAATAGTGAAACTTTTGTGGGTACTATGTAAGCATAGGTGTTTGCTAAATCATTGCTCTAATCACACATGAACTTTTAAGTTTTTGTCTCCACCACTGTAGCATTTGACAATGTTTTGGTTATTTAATAAAAATTTCTAGAGTGCATATGGAAAAACATTTCTTATCAAATATTATTTTAGCAGAAAGTGCATGAAATAGAAACTGATGCCATGCTGTTTGTCTTATAATGGAAAATACACTTGATAAGTGACTCCATTGTTGTGAAATTGGATAATTTTGCACTTACTATCAAAATAAATATTATTCCTCTTTTTAAAATATAATAGACCTCACTGAAACTTGACCTTTGTGCAGTTCCCACAAGCCTGGACTGCATCTTGATTTGAACAACAAACTGATAATAAAAGGGCTTGGTTGACTTGGTGCTCTCGATCATATTGCACCAGGTTTAATTTCCCCAGCATCTAATGACAGGTCAATCTCATTAGATGTATCTATAGCTGAATAACGTGAGATGGCCACCACAGCTAATTAATCTTAGCACACAAAAATAGCTATAAATTGCCAGTTTTACTCTTACAGACCTACATACAAATTAAATTTGGTGTGGTAAGAGCTCTGAGTCATTCACAATCACTTGTTTGTTCAACACTTAATTATTTCCCCTGGTTAACAGCTCTAGTTAACCTCTTTAAGCTGTTAGTGGATGTTCAGCACTTGACTCACTTTTTATCTCTCTTTACCAGAACTTTCAACCCTGCTGACTATGCAGAACCAGCCCAAACAGAAGACAACTATGGAGGGGGCAGCACCTGGAACAACACGGGAAACGTGGAGTTAGAGGAGGGAGCAAGTAAGTTAATTCATCTGTGAAGTCGTTGCTTAGAAAATGTTTTTTTCTCATCTGCCCAGCATCCAAATATTCATGCTTCGAAAAAGGTTGTAAATCTAAGATGAAAGAAGGGTTCGCTCATTTCTTGAAGTCTGGATTATAAGTTTAATTTACGAAGATATCCACTCCCAGACCTGGTTTTAAAAAGTTTCTCTGTTAGAACAAACAACTGTAGTTGTTGTTTGTATCAAAGCTGCTGTGTTTCATTATTCTTCATATCCTAATCGATCTTTCAGGGTTGGAGTACTCTGCAGGAGAGGGAACAAATTACCCACCCAAGTTTGAGTCTGCTCCTGGTGAGACCCTTTTCACACTTCTATTGAAGCTCAGTTTGTCTGCAACAAAAACAAAACTTGACAGTTTTGTTGACTCTCAGGTGCCTGGAGGTCTGCCCCAGAGGAGTGGGGTACMGAGGACTGGAATGAAGATGTGAGTGTTCTGTTTGGATTTTAAAAGTATAAGCACTTCCTGGGGATAGTTTGATCTCTAACAGTATTTACAGTGATGTTGCTGAGGCAGAAATGGTTCTTTCTGGCTCCGAGGGTGTTGACATACTTCCTTCCAACTTTATCTTGTGTTTTGTTTTGTTTCTTTTCTTCTGCAGCTATCAGAGACCAAAATTTTCACAGCCTCCAGTGTGGCATCAATGCCTCTGCCACAAGAGAATGTTACAATCACCAAAGGACAGAGGTGGGTYACTCTGAGCCAAACAATTAAAGAAAAAGGATTTGCAGATCATTTTAATAACAAAACTAGAAATTAGAGTTGAATAAAATAATATTTTTATCAGTGATGAATACGTTTTTTCTTTCTGTCCGTAGGATTGACCTTGCGGTGCTGCTGGGAAAGACTCCTCCCTCTTCCTCCTCCGAGACAGAAAACACCCCCATGGAGGCTGCCCAGCCGCCTTCTCTGTCTCAGTCTCTGGTTTTTAGCAACTCYAAGCAAGGAGTGCCACTCTCCCAAACACCCTCCAACCCTCCTTATTCTCAGCACAGCATGGTGAGAACCCACAGCAACACTGCAACGATCACTGAACCTTCRACTTGGCTCCTGATGTCGATACTCTCTTGATTTCCTTCATCTAAACTACATTCTTTTTTATTAGGAGACAAGATGAGGCTATTTGCGTTTTTTATTAAATTTTTTTTATTTTGGGGGGCTGCTTCAGAACCGCTTACTGGGTCATAAAACACAGTTTTAGCTACAGAAGGAACAATCAAGAAGGAAGCAAAACGTAGAGTTAGAGAAAAATCATAAATTCTAAATGCAAATAAATACTAATTATAATAACAATTTAATTATACTTTTACATCTAAAAAACATATTTTATTCTTTTTATCAGTTCTCCTCATTCAGCAACCGATTATATTTCTGTTTTGTTATGTTTTATAGATATAACCAAGTTAATTAATGCCTGAGAAATCTACATTTTTGTTTTTTTTTTCCCAGTCAGTGTTTAATATGGCTGGAAAAATCAATTGTTGTATTTATTTACCATATTATTTAAAAATCCTTCATGTTATGAAAAGACCCTCTTGATTCAATAGAAAACTCTTGTTTTTAAGGAAATGGCTGCTTATCAATTAATTGTTAGTCGATCTATAAGATAAATCAACTTCAGACAACTTCACATTAATCGATAACTTGCAACCCTAATTTATACAGGAATTAAATTGATTTATATCTACTTATATTTATGTAATTAAGTTGTTTTAATGATTTGGCCGATTAATCAAAAAATAATCAACAGATGAATCGATTATTAAAATAATCGTTAGTTGCAGCCCTAAAGGGTGTTTTATGATTGACCAACTCTGCAGGCCAGCATGCTGAGCAAGGGATTTGGAGAAGTTGGAGAACCCAAAGGGGCTAGCACAGGGACCACCGGCTCCCAGTTCCTGGAGCAGTATAAAACAGCCCAGGCACTGGCTCAGCTTGCTGCACAGCACTCCCAGACTGGACCTCCCAGTACAGCTCCTTCGTCCTGGGACACCAGTGCCTCCTCACTGGGACAATATGGTGAGATAAAACATTTCAGCAATAATCATTCAGCTGCTTTCAGGTGGTTCGCTTTAACACAGTTTTTGCCCCTTCGCAGATATGAAGACTCAGTCCGAGTCTGGGATCCACACACCCTTTACAAAGCGACAGCCCTACCAGGCTGCCTCCTCAACCTCGTCCATGTTGGATGTTTTCCTGCAGGACAAAGGGCTGCCTCCTTCCTCCTCCGTCTCCTCGTCGTCCTCCTTACCGCCACAGACGACCTCATCGCCCCACGCGGTGCCGCCGCCTGCGTCCTCCCTCCCCAAAATGGCAGCTGTACCTTCTCTAGGTCAGCAGGTCTCCCCAAGTTCCTCAGATAACCAGGGTTCAAGTCCACTGCCTCTGCAGCAACACAAACTCAAACAGCAAAAGAAGAGGACCTCCATCACAACAAAGGTGATATTCAGAGCTGGAAGGAAACTAAAAAACTAAAAACCTTGACTTGCTACAAGGAAAAACAAGTTGTTACATATTGTGCTTGTTCAGACCTGATCTGTTTAGTTGCTTTCTGACTTGTGAATATTTTTATATAAAAGGGACAATAGATGTATTTGAATTAAACACTGGGGCCACTATCCTGCATGTTTTAGTTGTTACTCTGCTCTTCAGGATGCATTCATGCCTTTTAATCACTCRTTTATTTAGATCAAGTGTGTCAAAGCAGAAAAAACATCTGTTTTTAGATATTTCCCATGTCCAAGGATTGATTTTATGCTGATATTTTGTTTAGCTGAATAAATCTTATTTACAAAGTTTTTTTTCTTTTTTGTTTTTGTTTTACAAAAACTTTAAAATAGTGTGTTTCTTTTTGTAACACTGAGTTGAATGAATATGTGACCGCTATAACATGCAGGATAGAAGCCCTCGAGGACTAAGGCTGAGCATTACTGGCTTTATTAGATTTTATTAAAATTGTTCATTTGAGTCACTGTTTTTGTTTAGAGCATCATTAAGTTTAAATTTACACATCACAGCTCCTTAATTCTCCTGAAAATGTAATAATTGACACAACTTTTGTTTAAAATGAAGAAAGCAAACGTTCCTGTTAGGACACAGTACTAATAATAAGAGAACTCAAATATTGTTYGTATTTTTTCTACCCAGATTCCAGCCATGGCAGTGGAGATGCCTGGATCGACAGACATCTCAGGCCTCAATCTTCAGTTTGGAGCGCTGCAGTTTGGGTCAGAACCTGTTCTACAAGAGTACGAGTCCACCCCTGCCACGACGACACCTGGTAACCAAGTTCAGAACAGCCTGTACACGAGTCCCAGCAGGTTGGTAAATTCCAAATATTCAACAGAATGAAGTGTGTACAAGTATAAAAAGAATATTTTACAAGGAAGGGAACACAATCTAACTTGTATTCAAGTCAGAATCACTATATATTTTTTGTTTTTGATAATCTGTTCACTTATTCCAGTGAGTCAACGCCAGTCCTTTCCAATTCAAGCCAAATGGAGATGTATGATCAGAGAGCACCTCAAACACGTCGTTACCCTCCTTCAGTCTCCTCCTCTCCTCAGAAGGATATGCAGTCCAAGGTAAGACCAAAGTTTCACTTACAAAATGAAACAAAATATTTATTCATGTTATTGTAGCAGAATGAAGAGCCAGTGTGCTCAGCTCCATCCTGTTCATTTCTCTTAAAATGACTTGTTGGAAACTTTGTAAATAGTTTTGTAGTTATAAAACTTCACCGTTTGTGAAGATGATGATGCTCTTGTCACAGGGATGGGCAACTTAGATGATGRAAGGTGCCACAATTCTTTTKTTGACRMTACCAGAAGGGTGCACATTTACCCAAATGTAAAAAAAAAAACTACTATTTTTAAAATGTTTGTATGTATTTCTGTTTATTAAACCAACATACAGTGCAGTTACTTAACGTATTTCAWGCTCAAATGCATGTAAAAYAATTGTACTCTTGTTTGATTAATATGGATACAAAAAGTTTGAAGCAAATAAACACTTGCTTTGGCGAACTGAAGTGTAACARCATAAGACAYCTTGAGTACYGACTCCTGYGTGGTTGTGGTTCTGGTATTATGYGACGTCAATATTCTCATATTTAGCTTTGTGCAACGTGTTGTAGTGGTGACTTATCCTTCATGGCAGCGTCTCTAAGCATTAACACAAAGGTTTGCCTTGAAGTTTTGTGAACAGATAGTCTACCTCCCTAAAAAAAATAATAAAAGAAGATATATTTGTTTTTTGGTGGGCCGGACAGAATTGTTGCCCATCTCTGCTTTATTCTCTAGTTTCAATAGTTTCATGAGGTTCTGCTAAGCTAATGTTGTCAAACCCTACTTATAGTTTTACTTTGAGCTACCATTCATCCTGAGAGAAAAACAAAAACAGACACGAAAACATCRAGGATGCTTTTCGTTGAGATTCAACCTCTGATTCAAAATAATCAGAAACTCTTAATTTTCACAACAGAAAGGATCTCCTGCCCTTTATGTGTGACTACATATACAGCAACAGTTTTTTGATACATAATTCAACAGCCCAGCACCTTTTAAACTTCATATTAATAACCCGTGAGCTCACATTGATCATTGCTTTTACAGAATGGTTACAGTTCAATACAAGCAGCTCAGTCTGTGGAAGGTAAGATTCTGTTTTCCTTATTCTAAATGATAATATTAGTAAAATCAGATTTTTTCATTTGAGTCTCTTTTCTCGTCTTCAGCAGTTTCTGCAGTATCAGTAAAGTCGGCTTCTGATTTGGTCACGCCATCCTCCGTCTCCAGCTTGGGYACCCTGGCAGACAGCGGTTCGGGTCCTGCCTCGTTACTGACCACGACCAATCAGACCACCCTGAGCGCCCTGGGGGACAACGAAGACCTGCCCCCAAGCTCCATCCCCCCTCCACAGCACAACAAGTAGGRTGCAAATCAATWACACAACTCGTGCCTAATTTCATCRTGAAATCAAAGTGAGACGTGATTTATTTTCTGATCCTTCACAGCTCACATCCATCACAACAGAACAACCTTGCTCCATCTTCAGTTCGGACTTCAAACTCAAGCTTATTGGTGAGCTCTTTAACTGGCAGGAAGTATGAATGCTTTATGCCTCTTTCTCCCCTCCATYGTCTGTTAGCTGCATTTCCTTCCGTTGTATTTGGACACATTAATGTCCACTCACTTTAATGGAAATGTAATTTCATCCATCWTAAGCACATCTGCTTTTTGTCTCTACAGCATCCCAACGTAGACGGTGACTTGAGTCTGCATTCCTCCTTCCCTTCCTCTGTCTCGGCCGTGCCTCCTTCACCAGTACAATCCTCCTCTTCCATGGCAGCTGCACAGGTGTCACTGGGGGCTCCTCAGGCTCCCTCGGTGGGCCCTGCTACAGTCTCGACACCCTCTGGCCAAGGCCCAGTCAGCAGCCTGACCATGGGCCTCAACGCTCCCTCGATGGGTGCCCCGTCAGYGGTCCCTGCCGCAGTGTCCATCTCTACAGCACCCTCGACCATCCCCTCTTCAGCGACGTCTTCTTCCACACGCAGCTCTGCAGCATCCTCAGGTTGGACACTCCTTAAAATACCCATTATTATTGTAGCGGCTAAAATCCTATATTTTAGGCTACAATATAATTACTGTGGCTTATTATCAACTCATGTTTTTTGTTGAAGAAGGTTAAGGAACAAGTCATAGTTATATCAGTTTACAAATGTTTTKTCAAACAGGGAAAGCTCCTCCAAACCTGCCACCTGGAGTGCCCCCTCTACTGCCCAACCCWTACATTATGGCTCCTGGACTACTGCACGCCTACCCAGTAAGTCTCACACTTTGATCTGAGATGATTATTTTTGTCATGTATTTGAGTTTGGAACTCTTATTTTTTATTCCCTCTCCTCCTCAACACAGCCTCAGGTGTAYGGCTACGATGACCTACAGATGCTGCAGACGAGATTTCCTTTGGTGAGTTTTGTTTACCTGAAGCTACCTAGCGTCTCCTAGGAAATGGGCCTAGGAAATAGGCCTAGCTCTGGCCCTTGCCTTCCAACACAGCTCCGCTCAATTCTAGTTTCCCTTCAYTGCTYCGTCTGGGATTTCTCCCRTAGACAAGGATTTCTTCAGGAGAATTTCATTCGGGCCAATCAGAGAACAGAAAGTTTTGAACGACGTCAATTTTCTGCGCAGTGTCTGGTAGTTAGTTTAGCATACGGCAGTGGAGGAAGTGAATGAAGCCAGTCTGTGTTGATAAGGCTTCCAAATTAAATTAAATTTGTCTGACAAAGCAGCAGCTCTCATTTACAGTCGTCTTGTTCAGCTCGGTACTTCTCTCGTATCAGTAGGGTTGTTTACAGCACACGCGCTTCCCGGTTAGCTTCTTAGCTTAGCCTCCTTCACAGTGGAGCTGGTGCACACAAACGGTGCGGCCAACTGAGC
>NW_013952458.1:431375-438724 GCF_001266775.1 Austrofundulus limnaeus
ATGTTGGTCTTAAATTTAATTTCAAGTGGCATTAAAAAGTTATGTAATTTATTAATCATAACTCAGGTTTTACTTGGTCTGTCTACACAATGTAAAAATTGATGTTTAGCTTGACATCTGTATTTTGACACAGTTTGGAACAGATATTTATGGAGAGCAAATGTTTCCCACTACAGTGATTTAAATGAGTCATGTGACGAGGATAGGAGGCATCCAGGGACTCCAGGGGATYAATCGTAATATTAATCGTTACTGGCTAAATACCACAGTTAATTGTGATTAATTTTTTGCCAATATCGCCCAACCCTAACTTGGAGTCTCTAGGAGTGCAGAAAATTTTAATTTAGTTTCTGAAGCGCCTTGTTTGGATTTAAAGAGACAGCCTCAAAACGAGTTATTCTGAGACACTCCTCAGAACGGGGGTGAAAGAGGAGCTTGTGGAGTTACAATAAGGAGGAATTGAGACCAAAGCATTGCAGTTTCTCTTTTAATATAGACTCAAATATATATTTTTTATTTCACATTGCTTAAGTCGTCTTTCTCTCGCTCTGTTTTCAGGTGACTTGTCAAAGTTCGGTCGAGGTGACGCGTCATCCCCGGCTCCGGCCACCACATTAGCTCAGACTCAACAGAATCAGACCCAGACCCACCACACCACACAGCAGCCCTTCCTCAACCCCGCGCTGCCGCCTGGCTACAGCTACACAAGCCTTCCTTATTACACTGGCATGCCAGGCCTGCCCAACACCTTCCAGTACGGACCTGCTGTGTTTCCGGTGAGAAACTCCATGAAGCTTCTGCCTGGAGATGAGGCAAAGTAGCTAAACTAGAACACAAGTTAAAAATAATAAATAGTTGAGTATGTTTCAGCCTAACTGTTGTTGGATAATCCTGATGTTTTTAACTGCAGCGATTAGTTTTGTCTTTTTGAGTTTTAAAACTCTGTTTGAGTTACCTCCTCCTCCTCGTGTTCTGCAGGTGGCTCCTACCTCTTCGAAACAGCACGGTGTGAATGTTGGCGTCAACGCATCAGCCACGCCCTTCCAGCAGGCCAGTGGTTACAGTTCCCACGGATACGGCACTGGTGAGTGGGTCGAGATGGTTGAAACRTCATGTTTGGAGGGTCAGGCAGTTCCTTTTTTATTTACTTGCCCAAAAACAACGACAGAATGAAAATATCTTGATGTTCAGAGTGCGTTTGAATAAAAAGCTGCGGTGTAAACGTGGTGTTTGTGTATTAGTGTTTTTTTTCTCATTTTAATGTTTCGTGTCTTGAAACATGCTTGTCTTCCACTCTTTGCTTAAACGTTTTTAAAGTTAGTGAGKTATGTTTTTGTTGAAAGAAAACTACCTGTGGTTTCCTTTAAATTCATTTTCAGAGTAAAGGGATTAGATTATTGGTTTCCTGCTAGTTTCCGTGGCTTGCTTTGCTTAATTTGGAAAGTGGAGATTTTTTTCATTGACTTTGCTGTTGACRTCACAAAATAAACTATCACCTTCCCATATTTACTACAAATTCAACTCATTTCTGCTGATCTATTCTCAAGGTTATTTTTTTAAATCTGTTTCATGGATTTAAATTAAATTTTTAAGAATTTCTGTTTGTTTTATTTTAAATCATTTCCCTCTCTTTGTCACTGAATATCCACCACATGTGTTCTAAGCTGCACCATCTGCTGCTTTCTGCCATTACCCAACTCACACTCACTCTCCACCCCCTCCCACACACCCCCTGCCTGCCCCCTCGGTCCCCTCACCTCCTTCCCTCAGACTTGGGTCAAAGAGTATTTGCAAATGATCTCAGTGTTGATTCCGTCCAGCCGGTCGGGTCGGACAGGCGGGTTTTGCCGCGCGGACGTCGCAGCTGGTGTTGAAGTTCAGATAATTGCAGCTGAAAAGGCCTCTGCACCATCTGTGTTGTCTCGCTTCGTTAAAACCTGTGAAGCACGATTAAAAGCGAAGAAGAAGAAGCTTGGGGTTATTTGCAAATGCTACCTGAAGCAGGTCTGCCTCCCCCTGCCTGGTGTGTCTAACGCTGTGGGCTGCGGCTGTGTGTCTGACTGTTGCAGGCTATGAGGATGTGGGCCAGGCTTCAGGGAGTGGGGATTTCTGTAAGGGCGGATACGGCACTGCCGTGGCCGCTGCCGCTTCTGCACAAAACAAGCCAACCAGCTCCGTCACCGGGCCTGGAGTCGGTGAGTGCCGCCACATGCCAAAAAACCGAGCGACAAAATCAAAAAAAAAAAAAAAAAAAAACCAACAACAACCCTGTTCCTTTAAGTCTTCCTCCTCATGTAACCAGCCATCCCTCTCCCCCTCTCCGCTGTCGTGTTTCCGCCTCATTGCTGGTGAGCCTGTGGGACGAACCATCACTTCACGTCTGCTTTTAGACAGTCCAGAGCAGCCCGCCGCTCTCGTTTCCCATTCTTTCTATTTCCCCATTTCTCTCAAGGTAACTCATCATCAGTTCAGGTTGTAAATTAAATCATCTTTAGTTGGATTAATCCAGACAATTGAAAGCTGATTATGAGTTACTTTGGTCGACTCTGTCCTGTTTTCTGTGTGGCTTGCTCTCCATCTGTGTGATTTTTGCTTTTATAATAAGTTTACTTCTCTCTGAGTAACGTAGGATATACCTGGGGGAAAATGGCTGAGGTGATGTGGCTGTTTGCACTCAGTCACACCTGGTTTATTTATGCAGAGAAGTTTGACTCACAGAAGAGTAAACAGCTGTCAAATTATGAGTGTCCTTATTCAGTTCCAGGTAGTGGATCGTGTCACTGAAACATTTTGAGTCCCAGTTTCTGTCAGTTTAATGCCTACGCACAGCAGATTGTGATGATGAAACAGATGTGGATTGTCAGAGCGAACAGGGATCATTGGAAGTTCAAAAAACAAAAGGTTCATGATATCATTGATTAATCTGTGTATGGTTCGTTCTTTGTTTTTTTGTTTGTTTGTAATCTTTTGTGCAACAACACATTTTATCTACTGTTTAAATGTAAAATTTAGGGAAATTATTAAATTCATACCAGTTTTTTTAAAGTGTTTCTTTTTGACATCTTGCATTGTTGTCAAAAACCCAATAGTTGTTTTTACAAAAGACTAAAAAGTATCACATCAGAAAATGGGAACAGGACTACAAAACCACAGTTTTTTTAAGTGTTTGTGTTTAATAACATTTTAAGAAATATATTATTGATCTGTAAAATGTTAATTCTGTTATCTGTACTCTGAGCAGATTTCCATCTTTTAGCAGTTGGCAGCAATGATTTTATTATGAAAAGGCTGCTGATCTAAAGTCTTGGACGTATAAATTTGCTCCTCTGTCTTGTTTTGGTGCGTCAGTCGACTTCGCTGTCTGCAGTGAAACAAGGAATCAGTGTTTTTTGAACAACCAGGACAATAAACACCAAACAAACTGAAACACTCAGTCTGTCTTTAAACCTCCTCTTCTTAACTCATCCATCATCTACTTAACGTCTCTGCTGTCCTCATTAAAGGACAGTTTTGTTGAAGTCATCTATGAACAAATGCATAGATGTCAACACTGAAACTTTCTTAGTTTGTTTTTAACACTCCTGGTAACATCTGAATGTGGTTGGTTTGAGTGCCACGTTCTCTGTTTTTATCAACTTTTAGATCAAAGTTTGTGACGTTTCTCTCGTCTCCGCAGGAGTTTCTGTGACATCAAGCAACACGGGAGTTCCAGATATTTCAGGTTCTGTTTACACAAAGACACAGGTGATTATGGGGTTTTAGAAAATCTTGATTTGCCTTTGCTGAATCGAACGTTGGACAAACAAAGCTGGACTCCTTGTTCCGTTTCTTGTCTCAGTCATTTGAAAAGCAGGGTTTCCACGCTGCGACCCCAGCAGCTTCGTTCAGCCTGCCCTCGGCGCTGGGGAGCGGGGGGCCCATCAACCCTCCGGCTGCAGCTGGCTACGCCCCGGCYCCCTTCATGCACATTCTGGCTCCGCACCAACAGCCCCACTCCCAGATTCTGCACCACCACCTGCAGCAGGACGGACAGGTAGTTRTTTGAGCTCAATATTGTTTTTCTCCTTGTTTCTAAGAGTTCGGATCTTTTTTTCTGAGCCTTGCGACCTCCTCGCTCCATATACACGCAGAGTAGGAAATAAATCAGCGCAGAGAGACTGTAGAACAGATGCAACCATAAAAATCRGATATTTTGAAACTTAAAACCTTAAATAGACTTAGTTGGACGTATTTTCCTGCGACTCACCAGCAGCTTGRGTGACAGCATGTCAGAGCAGCCAAGTTTATATTAAAATCTTTTTTTTAATATCGCACTGATTGTTTCCTGAAAGCACACGTGAGCGCAGTCACACATCAATGGTGTAATAGTGGACCGTGTGACCGGCTTCCTGAAGACGCACGTCTCAGAGGATCGCACCTGGATGACCAGCTGCATAGTCTCACTTCACACATCCTGAAGATCTTTTACCACTAAGAGCATCCTGACCAACTGCATTACAGTCCGGTACTGGAACCGCTCCGTCTCAGACCAGAAGACGACGTACAGGGTGGTAAAAACTCCCCAACGTCTCATTTCCTGCCATTGATGTTATCTACAGGAAGTGCAGTCACTGAAGAGCAGTAAACATTAGAAATGACTCCTGGCCACCCGACTAAGATTGTTTGCACTCGTGCCCTCTGGGTGGCGCCACAGGAGCGTCCAGACCTCAACGACAAGATTCTACAACAGCTCACACACACACACACACACACACACACACACACACGTGTCTCCCTGCTGGAATCTGCCCCATAACGCCCCACTTACTTATTATAATGATGATGATGATGATGATGATGATGCAGTTCTGGTTAGATACAACGTGCTGTTTGCCTTGATCATGTGATGTAAAATGACAATAAAGTTTTATCTTATCTAATCTAAAAAAAGGCAGTTCATAAATCCTGTATGTCTGTAAAACTGTAGAGGTTACAAAGACCCAAGGTCAAGACACTCGCCTCCAAAATGCTTTGATGCATGAATGGTTTAAAGAAGACCTGTTATGGGGTCCTTGAGCAAGTTGGGATTTATCTGTGGGCTGTACAAAACAAGTTCATTTAATTTAATTTAATTCACAAAATGAAACAGCTGGGAGTATTTTTATTTATTTATTTGTTTATTTTGTGCTTGGACTGTTTCTGGAAGCATAAACACATGTTAAAAAAAGTGAATTTTACATAATAGGTCCCCTTTAAAGTGCTGAAAGTTTACTGAAACTGTTGGTTCCCGATGAATGTTTTTGGAGAAACCATAAACAGGAAACGCATCGTGGGAATGCTGAGTCAGCATTCATATGATTACTAATGTTTTCCGTCTTTGCTGTCTCGACAGAGCGGTACCGGACAGCGCAGCCAGAACGCCTCCATTCAGCAGAAATCTCAGATCAACAAGTCGGCGTACAACAGCTACAACTGGGGGGCCAACTAACGTCCGCCGACCGGAGTCCCTCCCACTTCGACAGGCTGAGAAATGGAGTGGGGCTCATCATTCCTCCTGCGAACAGTCCCCTCATAGCAGCTCCCTCCTCCTCCTCCTCCTGCAGAGATTTCCCTCTCCCCAGTCTTTTGGCCCAGCACTCCCACCGCCCAGAGGAGGAGCTGAGCCAAGAGAACGAGCGCCATCGGGGCAGGTGGGAGGGGCTTAGAAATGAGATTGGATCTAAAAGGTTAGAAAAATCCAGAGATGAAATATCGAGTGTTGGGAATTCAAAATTGTGATAATACCACCCCTATCACCCTCCCTTTTTTTTTTACTTACATGTAACATAGAACTGTTTTCTAAAAGAATGAACATTTTTCTTTATTTTATCTTTTTTTTTCTTTACATTTTTCTGGCTGAAGGGAAAGAATGAAGTAATATCTGATCGTGTGAGTGGGAAGGGGGGCAGGGTGGTTTGAGTTTCTCATCTTCACCTGTTCTTGTTAATATTCATAAAAACTCTTTCCTCCTTCACAAAATATCCAAAAACAGAAAACTGCTTTCGAATGTGTTTTTTTTTTTTTTTTTTTTTTTTTAAGTTTGAAGAAACAATTCTCTGAATTGGAAGAGTTGTGAAGTTTATTTTTTACCAGATATAAATATATTATATATAAAGACATATTAAGCGAAGCTCACTGGCTTGGGGACTGTGAGGAAAGTGTGTTTGTCATGTGACTGCGTGCATGTTTGTTCACACGGGGCCGCGGTGGTTTCTGTGCTTTGTTTTTTTTTTCTTCTTCTTTCTTTTTTCTTTGATTGTTTTCAGCACTCAGCGTTTTGTACAGTTATTGTTCCCATGAATTAGAAATGTTGAGTAAGGTCCCTTTTTCTTTTGAAAGAATGATTTCCAAGCCCCCCCCCAACACACACACACACAATCTGCCTTTTAGTGTTTTATTTTGTATTTAAGCCTCCTCCCTGCTTCACCACCTGTCCCCTGACGTAAAGAAATCCGCAGCATTGAGTACCGATGGACAGAATTGTACTATCGTTTTCTTTTTGTCAGTGGTTTATTTTATTATTTTCTTTTTGTACTGTGCGTTTTAAAGATTTAAATGGATATGTACATATATAAAAAAACAAGTACTGTAGTCCCTGTTTGTCAATGGCTTTCTCTTTTTTTTCCTTTTCAAATCCTTGCAGACTTGTTAGCTTTTTTTTGTTTCATTTTTTTATTTTGTAAAAATATATAAATATTAAGTAAATAAGAAAAAGGCATTTTCATCATTTTTGGATGTTAATGTCTTTTAATAAACAGTTTCTTGTGGCTTGTGATTGCAGCAGCATTTCTTGTTCTAAGGGTTTGAATCCTGAAAGTTTGATAAACTGACCTGGTTTTAATGAACAAACAGCATGAAGTTATTTTACATGGTGAATTTTTATTTTACAAATAATTCAGTAATTTAGAATAAGGTCATCAATTGAAGCATGGCCAGACTGGAGGTGAGAAGTGATTTATTTTAACAACAGCAGTCATAACATGAATATGAGCAGCATCCTACTGCAGAGAGACATTTCTAATAACTCCTGAAAATACGCTTCCTGGATTAGTTAATCCTGGGGCAGGTAAAGTGCACAAATAAGGATTATTTGTGTCACTGCTTTTGTTAAACCAGGTCAGTGTTTGCTGGAATCTAACCTGAAACACTTTGAACTTTGTTTTTCATATACACAATTAACACCATAAAACAAGGATTTTATGTAGTAGAAGTGTTGGCTGAAAATCTGATTTTGTGTTCATAAAAATTAACTTTAATTTGAAAATATTAATTTATTTATCAGTGTTTATCCAGGCAAACCCCTTTGAGATCGCAAGAGGCCTGGGCCTGGT
>NW_013952458.1:439604-442035 GCF_001266775.1 Austrofundulus limnaeus
GCTACCCTCGTGCTGAGTACTCCTGGTAGACCCAGCATCAGCAAAGGCAGAATGCATTGCCGTCACCGAGTCCCCAGGCACTAAGTCCTCCGGTTGTCCAGAGCCCAACACAKAAGTATCAGGCTCCGAAGCCAGAGTAAGAGTTGTTCCAGTCACTGTACTGGCCTGCCCAGCCTGGTTCCCCACCAGATAGACCAGAGGCACAGTTCTAACGCTCTGAAGGAAATCTGGGTCTTGCATCACATCGTAGTCGTCCTCCTCCTTTTTAATAACAATAAGAAATCAGTTAGGCTAAATTAGATCTTGTTATAAATATATGATCTCAGGAGTACTGCATGTAAAGATCACAAACTTGCTCATCCTTTAAAGTCAGTTWTTTTTCCCCATGGCAAACAAATAATCTTTGCATTTTCGTGTAGACACCCAAAATTAAATCTTTAAAATAATAAATTTAAAAAAATGATGTCACAGCTCCACTTCTAATCCATCTTGTTGTTTCTTCTTCTTGTTTACATTTCACACCCAGTGTGTAAACTTCACACACGCTCCACACCCTGTTTCTGATGTATTTCTATGTTAGCATTACAGCACCACATCCAGGCCCAACATGCCTACTAGGGTTTTGTGTCAATTTGGGCAWTTCCATGTGAATGAAGGCATTTTTAGTAACAGTACTGTTTTTAACTAGGTTATTTTTTATAGAAATGGCAAATTAATATAAATCATGTTCAGAAAAGCTGTTTTTGAACTGATAAGATTCAGGAGTTAAAATAACCCTCTACCTCATTAAAAAAATAAAAATAAAAAGGGCACAGGGTGCGCAAGTTGAAGGTTATGCTGATTTTTAATAAAATCATTTAAAAAAGCAAAAACACCAGTAAAGGCTGCTAGCCCTTATGAATTAAGAAGTATTTAAAAAGGACAAAATATTTAATAGTCAAGAACGAATGTGCTTTAGCTTTTTGATTAAGCATTTAAGCATTAAGCATTAGATGTGTAAAATTACAAACAATTCAAATTATTATTTTTTAAAATTATTATAGTATTTATTTCATTTTAAAAACAAAACATTACATACAACAAACAAAAATCAAATCAAATGAAAAGGCCTCACCTTTGTTGACTCTGCAGTCTCCATGGGGCCTTCTGTGTTCGTTTCACCATACTCTGTTAACCAATAAGAACTTATTTTACTGACACGCCTAAAGAAGTAGTTTGATTTACAACATAAACTAATTTTACAAGTGAAATTCACCTCCTCCAGCAAGAGACATCTGCATGGCATAGGCGATCTGCTCCTCCTCTGTCATGCTGCTGAAATCAGGAAGCACCGCTGCGCCGCTCTCAGGCTGAGATACTGACATTTTCAACAAGGCCTCCTCCGATTCTGCAACGAAAATGCTAACAGTAAACAAACCACATCCTTCTTTGTTTTTTTTTTTAAATCAGTGCGCCAAGATGTAATAAAATATTCTAATTACCATCAGCGCTGGGTGTGGGCACGCCTGCCTCAGCAGCAGAAGCAGCAGCAGCTCTACGGGCCTCCTCCTCCTGCCTCTGTCGCTGCTCCTCCATCGAAACACGCAACGCCTAAACAAAAAACCACCAGAAACAAACATTCATACCTGCATTCACATGTAAAACTTATCTTTCATTCTAAACATGGAACTGTGGGTGAAGTCAGCTGAAAACGTAGTCAATCCTAAAACTGCTTATCTTTATGGCATTTTCAAAAATTTCCTGCGGTTTTAATTATCCAGCWTGACACTTGTGCACATTTATCACCTACCAAGGCCAGCTCTGGATCGGCACTTGGGTCCACACCAAACTCAAAGTCGCTGGCGCCGAGACCCATCATTGAGCCTCCTTCACCGGCCAGGATTGGGGAGGACAGCAGAGCATCAGCCAGACTGGGCCCAGGAGGGACTGTGACCAGGTGGGACCCTGTTCCCTCCTTCCCATTTAGAGTGTTAATAAAAGCAGTCAGCTTTTCTGTGTTGAACTCCTAAACACATGATATAGTTATAAGTAGAAGCATTTAAAATCATGAAAAACTCTGTTATACTTTAAATTACAAGTTGTTGTTATAGCAGATAAATCAACAATTAATGACCTCTTCTCCAAAGTTGATGATGTCTACATTGACTTTCTCTTTTTTCAAGCGCTTTGCCAACTTCACGAGCTGCAACGTCAGCAGGTTGGGACAGAAACAAGAAGGGATAAAGATAAACAAATCAAGTTAACTTACCCCTAACAAATAAATGAACATTTCCCTCTAAGGGATTGACCTAAAACACAAGACTTTAAACTCACATCTTTTTCCATATCCTCCACTGGACTTCCAACAAATGCAATGATCCTCATTTTGTGGTTTTTTCCTTGTCTGTGCTTTAAGGCCAGCTGCAAAAAATAAAATAAAATTAAATAAAAT
>NW_013952458.1:442389-446882 GCF_001266775.1 Austrofundulus limnaeus
TGTGTGTGTGTGTGTGTGTGTGTGTGTGTGTGTGTGTGTACATGAGAAACAGCTGCTTTTCATTACTGCCAGAGAAGCTTCAACTTACACAACCAGCTGACCAAAAAAAAAAAAAAAAAAAAAAAAAAAAAAAAACGTAGGGTGGGGACAAGGCAGGATACTTCTTTTAAAACTGTGGCCTCTGGGGTCATTTTGACCCAAAGGCAGCAATTCAATTCAAATTCAAAAATACTTTATTGATCCCAGAGGGAAATTAGGTAAGGAGTGTTAAAACAGAAAGTTCACTTCATTCATACATGATTCATGCATCTTCAGCTTTGCTGTTTGTACTTTCTGTTTTAAGGTTTGAAATGGCACAGAAATGTGATTAATTAGTGAGCAACAGTTCTGAGTTCTCTATAAATTAAGAGTCTCTATTGTGTGAACAATGCAGCTATGTGAGGCATGAATCTGTGTTTGACAATTAAAGAACAAAGTACAACTTGTTCAAACAAAGCAGGGCATAAAAAATGTAGAATTACAAGAAGAGTTATAAGCTTTTTTGTTAGCCAATCAGGAAATGGATGGTAAGAAGAGGAGCAGTGATTTCAAAAGTAGTTGTCTATAATAGTTGAGAGAATTCGGTTAAGTCGTTTTGATTACAACAATAACAGCACCTTGGGTTTTAATTATTAATTTTTCTTCTGGCCCAAAACATTGAAGATCTTATGGGCTGAAGATTACTTACATGAGCCACTCTGATGCCCGTACAGAAGCAGATTTTTCCTTTGGGCTGGACAGCGTGGAGTTTGGACAGGATGCGACCGGTGTCTGGTGTCAGCGTGGTCAGGACCTCACAATTGCTACATCAGAACAGGATAAAAAAAAAAACACAGTTTATCATCATCAGCATGACAAAACTGACCAAMAGGGGCCAGATCATGATAAAACTGCATAAATGGACACATACATGACACTATCAGTAAATTGTCAGATAATGAAAATCCAATGCACAAATTCACAAACGTCATTACATCGTTATATTGGTAAATTGGAGAGAGAAATGCTTACTTTGCCATAGTGATGAGTCCCACATTGTTCTCTGGATTGCTGCGGGTTTTGGAGTGACAAACTATGTTGACAGCATCTTGCTGAGCCTGTAGCCTTGTGGGCAGAAAGTCTCCATTTCTCATGTACTCGCTGTTGTCCACACTGAGGGAAAGATATCAGTTAGATAACACTTTAGGATCAGTGTGGTAACCAACTAGCTAACGCAAGTCACCCAGAAAGTGAGTTTTCTTCAGCGCCGATAAACCTCGAGTAGAAGCTAATGTGACAAAAAGTCAAAACAAACGGTCGGCATGCTACTGTTAGCAGCAGCTAGATACAGCTAAACTAAACTAGTATTTGAGTTGTCAGGGGATAATTTAAATACAAAACATTACACCAGAAGCACAAACGTTAATACACAATATTGGATGTGCTTAAATCAAAGCATACATTTATTTAAAACCGAAAATATAACCGAATTAGCGCTAACAATGACTCAGCTAGCCGTCACCGGTCAACTAAGCCGAAGAGGCCCATTAATTTCCCTAATTTTCCGATTTATACAATAATTAATCGAGTATTTAACTTTAAACTCTTCATCTATTACTGGTTTGGAAACGGTTGAGAAATAGTTTCTTTTAAGGTTCCTACCAGACCATAGTACTTTCCAGACCCATTTTGGAAACTTCTTGTTGCTCTCGGTCGCAGTCTGACAAGCGCGCATCCTATTGGTTAAAGACTGAACAAGCAGAAACGTGATTGGTCAGAAAGTGTCTGCTTTGATTTGGCGTTGGAAAGCATTCACAAGTAAGTAAGTAAGTAAGTAAGTAAGTAAGTAAGTAAGTAAGTAAGTAAGTAAACAAATAAATAAAAAGATGCACAGTTAACATGATCCAATCCTAATGTTACATATATCAAAAAACAAATTGGCTACTAGCAGTGTTTACTCTGCAGAAAGTGACAGAACAAAAACACTTAAAACAATTTGCCTTCAACCTTCAGAAGAGAACTTATTGTAGGACTGGTCATTCTCTGAATGAAAATTCACAGCTTTGTAAAACATAAACTTTTATTTACCCCAAAAAATAAACCAGTGAAACTGTTTTGAGGCAGTAAGTTTTATTTAGAGCTCATATTTTACAAAGGCACAAAAAAGCAGATTAGACTGCTATTAAATTATTTTAAATCACATAAACAAGAACTTCTGCACACAGACAGATGAAATAACAAAAAAGATACCAACATCAAAAAGTAACTCTGAAGTCATTTCAGGTTTGGGCCACACATCTTTAGTAAAAGATGTTTATTTTGATGTAAATACATTTGTAGAGTTCTGAGTAATGCTATGAACAACAACAAAAATAACCTTAGTGGAGGTAATTAGAGTAAAAACAAACTGATTGTGCCAGCTTGCAACATGCTCTTTGGTATTTTTAACAATTAGTAAAAACACCCAACAAAAAGAAAAAAAAACTTCCTCTTTAAAGGTTTGATCAGTGGCTTTAAATACTTGAGAAGCACTTTAGTTTGAGCAAACGTGAGGAAAAAAAGAAGAAAGTACAAGATCAGGACCAAACAACACTTATAAACTCAGTAGTCTTGTTTCATGAAATAGGCCCCATTTAGTTTTTGTGCTTCATCGCCACCTATCAGTCTCTCTATTCACATGTACTCAAGCTACCATACGAGTATAAAACACATAGAAATCCTCTTAAAATATTGTTTTGCTCTTGTTAGGATTCACAGCCCCTATAGTAGTATAAGTTCATTAGAAAATGAGTTTAAATAAAATGCCTAAGCTGAGGGTCACGTCTTTTTCCAGCATTTTTTTACATTAACAGTAAGTATTTAAAAATATCTTTACAGCATTTTAACACGAATGAGTACAGTATTTTTTTTTCAACAAAAGACCCTATTTTTAAAACATGTGCTCCCAAAACAACTAATATAATTTGTGGTAAAGCATCTAAACAAACAAAACAGGTGGGTGTAAACAGATTTGACCCCTTTAGGGGTATAAACTGTAAATAAAAGATGGATGTCTTCTTGCTTTAGGAGTAAAAACTGAGTGGAAGAACAAACCGCAGTACCACCCATAACCACCAGGGGTCATTCACAAAAAAGATATTTAAAAATAATATAATCTATTTTCTGAAACATTTTTCCCAAGTCCTTTTGGCACCAATAGTTAAATTCACTCTCTTTTTCAGCATGTTTAAATACATTTTAATTATTACACCTCAAAAATACAGTTTTATCCAATCAGTTTTTTAATCACTGACGTTTCATCTTTTGGTTTTATCTTTATCTCTTCTGGTTCCTAAAACATCAAGATGATGTGATGTCAAATCTGATGCTGCAGACTGACTACACCAGATGATGTCATCACTCTAAACACATCTTTTTATAAGCAGTCTGATTGAGAGATTCAGGAATATGGTAAATACAAAACCTGTAAAAGGAAAGAATACTTGAACGACTTTTCTGCACACAAGAAACACTCAGCCCTCATGAACGTTGGCATTAATGAGAAAATCAGGACCAAAACAACAATAACAACTGGTTGTTAATACAGGAACGTTTATATAAAGGAATGATAATGTGCAACACCCACCACATTAATGTCCCCACAAGTAATAAAGTCAAAACACAATTGTTTATCAAAGTGCAAAGAACAGGAACAAATATAACTATACCGCTTTGTCTCAGTGATACACTACGAGGCTTTTATTTTGAAGGTGGATGTATTCTTTCAACCTTGTTTAGAACAAACTCTGTTCTTTTTGGTTCATTCGAGTCCTGTTCATCTTTCCACATTTACACCTGGAAGCAAAAAAAATCCTTGTTATAAAAGTACAACATTTAAGTAAAGAACAATCACCGCTGAGACGCCTGTAATGTACTTACAAATGACTGGCTCTCGTTACAACCTGTATCATCGAGTGAGGTTGAATCCTCAGTACCAATACTTGCTTCAAGGGAAAACTGAGCTCTGAAAAACAAAGACAAAATAGAAATATGAGGCATTGCGATTCTTGCATGCTTTACCAGAAATAATTAAACTTTTTATTGCAAGATTTTAGAGATTTGTCTTCTAATGCTGACTGGAGTGGACAGAGAAATGTCAACAATTCAAGGAGTCAACTTTTTTTTGTTTACACCTGGTAGCGAGACACCAGGGCCCTGTTTCAGAAAGCAGGCTTAACAAACCCTGAGTTAAGGCAGATACTCTRATGGCTCGTTCACACCGAGAGCGTTTTGAGCGGCCAAAAAGCGCAAAACGGCTCTCACTGGACGCTCTGAAGAACGCACTGGTGTTCAGACCAGGACAAGCAGCGGCAGCAGCGAGGTGGGGGAGGAGCATGTCCTCGGCGGGTGAAATAAAGATAAAGTAAAAGAAAATGGCTTTGATTTTTTTACTAAAAAGCAAGCGAACGTTGCGCACAGCAGATAATTAACTCACC
>NW_013952458.1:447792-462631 GCF_001266775.1 Austrofundulus limnaeus
GCCGAGGACACGCTCCTCCCACACCTCGCTGCTGCCGCTGCTTGTTCTGGTCTGAACACTAGTGCGTTCAGTCTGAACATAGAGCGTCCAGTGAGAGACGTTTTGCGCTTTTTGGCCGCTCAAAACGCGTTTGGTGTGAACGTAGCATTAGGTTTTCAGTGGGAGACGCGTCGAGCGGCGAAAAGTTCAGATATTTGAACTCTGGCGGCGGCTCGGGCGGCGGCGGCTTCTGCAGCACCGCATGCACGGAAAACGCTCTGCGCCCCTTCCGCCTTCCTTGCGCGCCGCTCATAACGCGCGTGACGCGACGCACAACCCCTTGAGGCGCGTTCGCCATAGACTTTGCATGTAAACTGGCAGCTCCTGCCGCTCAAAACGCTCTCGGTGTGAACGAGCCATGAATCAATTTACCCCCCTTTGTGATACTCAGGATTTTCAGTTTAGGAACAGGTGATATCAATTGGGTAATTTAATTCTGAGTCAAGTTACCCTGAGTTAAGTTGGAACACGAAGCCCTCATTAATGGAAGTCAAATAACATGATTCATAATGTCAACAGGAGAAAATAAGACCAAAAGTCCATTTCTCGCACTGAAACTAGAAATATTAATGACAACATTTAGAGAATATCAATATATTTAAATAAAAATAATAAAGCAATACTGTTGCTGCTGCAAGAGAAAGAGTTAGTGTGGCAGAGAATTACTGATCAAGTCAATGATTATGATTTTACATGAATCTAAACTTTTATTCTTTATATTTATTTTTACCTTTATTCTTTATGCAAGTGGATAAAAGTGAGTGTGTGTGCATTATGTGTGTAGATGAACCCAGCTGGTAATAAACGGACATGGCAGCAAATAAAAATTAAATATGAAAACATAGTAAAATCAGGTAAGGTCAAGTATAATCTCTTATGTTCAACTTTAAATAAATTACATAATTCACTGCTTCAACACACAAAATTATTGTGTCCCCCCCAGTGAAAAATATTGTGCATTACTCCATCTTCTCTCTGCCAATATTTAATACAAGTTTATTTGACTTTTCATTGTGAATCAGAATGATTATTTTTCACAAAAAGAGCTGTGATGGACGATCAGCTGAAGAGGCTACAGCTCCTCTGGTGCTCAGCTTTCTTCTGTAATTTTTTTTTTTATTTTCAGAAGTTTATTTCATTTTAAAAACCTGATTCTATATACAATAAAATAAAAATATATACTTCTGTAAGAATTTAAACCTTTGATCGTATCTTCATTAGAGAGTAGAAATGTAAATCAAATTTGATCATTTTTCTGTCCCTAAAGCTTCCTGTGAAACAGCTACAAGCTTGACTTGAAGAAGAGATTGAAACATGAGCAATTAAAAACATGTAAAAATGCTCAAACAGATTCATACAAAAAGACGTCACATGCAAAGTCTATGGTGGACGCGCCTCTGGGTGTCGTGCGGCACGTCACGTACGTTTGGCGCGGCGAGGTGCGTTGAAAGCAGCTGACGCCCGAGTTCAAAAATCTGAACTTTTCGYCGCTCGACGCGTCTTGACAACCAATCAGAGAGACTCGTTTTTCCACGTGATAGTTTCCTGAATGTTTCCCACTAAACCGAAACAGACGGACAGGAGATCTTTAGCTGAAATCGGCCGTCTGCAGTTGGATTTTCTGGCAGGATATATCAGTACCGATGTGGGTCAGCTGCTCGGGACAAAAAAAATACAAAGAAAGTCTGTCAGTTCGCAACTTCTGGAGTGGCAAAAACAAACGGAACAAATCGCCTCTAAATCATCTGGTGGATTAATTATCTGCTGTGCGCAACGTTCGCTTGCTCTTTAGTAAATAAATCAAAGCCATTTTGCTTATTTTATCTTTATTTCACCCGTTGAGGACAGACTGGGAAAAAACCAAGACGCTCCTCCCTCTTCAGACGCGCGTCAGCTCTGTGTCCTGGTCTGAACATTGTGCGTCCAGCTGGAGGCGTTGGGAGCTTTTTTGCTGCTCAAAAACGCATTCGGTGTGAACGTAGCATCAGGTGAGACAAACTCAGGATTTGTTCCAGTAATCCTGCCACAGAGCAGGGTTGGTTCATGGAGTAAGTTGTGGGGGTAAGTTGACTCAGGATAACGGCTTTCTGAAACCCAAAACCCAGGATATACACAGAGTTAATCCAGAACTTATCAGGATTTCCACTTATCCTGCTTTCTGCAACAGAGCTCTGTTTGTTTCCAAAGTGTG
The DNA here is from genome assembly GCF_001266775.1 of Austrofundulus limnaeus. Taxonomy (NCBI): domain Eukaryota; kingdom Metazoa; phylum Chordata; class Actinopteri; order Cyprinodontiformes; family Rivulidae; genus Austrofundulus; species Austrofundulus limnaeus. The sequence goes on from NW_013952458.1 coordinate 450,023, forward strand.
CTTTTCAAGTTTTAGTGCAGTTTTATGACAACACATACAGCACACAGTGCTTAAGGGAAAATAAAAACCTTTGTGCCTCCCAGTTTCTGCCACTGTAGTTTATTTTGAAAATGTCATAAAGTCAAAACTCTGGTTCAACGTGAGCTCAGCTTTACGGCCGGAGCAGATGCGTTCCTTCCATGTTGATCCATTAAACTAGGGAAGGAATATAAAGATTCACTTCCTGTTTGTATCCCTTCTTACCTTACGGGAGAGCTTGCTTCCTGGTCTTTAAGCTTTGCCTTATTTTCACTTCCTCCCCCCGACTCTGAGGTTTCCTGGGAGTGAGCTGGGGAATGTGTTGTGGGAGCAAACCCTGAGCTAAGCAGGGAGGTAGAAGCCGAGGCTTCAGGAGTGTAGTCAACAGGGATGCTGGGTGGTAGCATCTGTGGGAGGAGGTCAGGGCGACCTGACGGCAAGACTGGGTGGAAGAGGAGGATAAAGTCTCGTTACGATGTTGTGAAGGAAGAGATTCGCGTGCTGGCACACATTTGAAGTTATCAGTAAACATGACATGTTTTCCAGTGAAGTGAAAGCAGCTGCGTTCTTTTTGTTTTCTTACCAAAACTTCCATCRCTGTCCTCTAAGGTGTCAGAGCTGGTTTGGTGTTGGAGTGAGAGTGAGTGGTTGCCAGTTTGGGTCAACAGAAAAGCCCCAGGACCAGCAGGCTTTTTCATAGGACCATTAGCACGGCGCTTCTTAGTCGGGGAAGACCTCACTAGACAAGAAACAGAAAAGAGTCAATTAAAACTTCAAATAGTTCCACTGATTTGTTGTATTTATTTTCAAACTGACAGTATAAACTTACTTGGCAACCTTTTGAAGACCGTGTTCAACATGAACCTCTGAAATCTTTCTGAGTAGAAACCTGGCTTGTGAACTGATACTGTGTCCTGAGAACAAACAGATGTTTTTTTAACAATCTGTATTTGTAGACACTACAAACTAACACAAAGAGGAAACTCACCCCATCATGAACCAGGGCTTTCCAGGAATGTTCAAGCTTCTTTACAAATCTGGAGAAAAAAAAAACTGCATTGAAATAAATTGGARGAAGAGGATGTTTTTATTATTATTTTAAAGCCCTCCATGGTCTTTGTCTTTCCTTCCTGCGATACTACACTTCAAACCCACCTGATACTGAGTGCCTCAAAAAACTAAATGTAGAAGACAACATCTGAGATGATGATTTTTTAGTTTAATCTAACTGATTTCATGGGTTTTTAAGCTGATTTTATTAATAGGGCTGTTTGTACTTTATTAGGCCTTTCATTATTTTACGTCTTGTGACTTCTTTATTCACTCACACTGTTAACAAGCCTCTGCTTGTGCAAATTAGCTACGATGGATTCAGCAGAAAAAAAGCAAACAAGTTCAAGCAAGTCGAGCTGAAATACTCTGACTGYAGTCCGCTACCAAGCAATGGGTGTATCCTTGCATAAAAACCGGTCATTGTTGCTTTCATAGACCAAACAAACAAAGATCGTCATGCACAGCTTCATTTATGTCAGTGGTTCTCAAACATTTTCTGCTGCAAAAAACATACACGTCAAGGTGTATGGATTGTTCGTAAATTACAGATTTTTCTACATTTTGCGGGTATACGGACGTATAGAGAAATCTCAGGTTTTTCAAAAACTCAATATATTTTCAAAAATAAAGCTTCAAATTAATTTCACATCACAGAGCCTGTATAAAATAGAAAACAATAAAGGTAGAACTCGATGCCAAAGCATCGACTGGTATGCCTCCACCTGCCCTAGAGTCAACTGCATTGAAAGCACTGGGCCTGCAGTTAACTTTTTACCTCTATGTCTAAACATGACTTCATATTTACCATATTATTTAACCAAGTATTTTATTTGTCCTGTTGAAGGATTAGAAAAAAAGGCAAGTTTTATATTACAAATCATCATAAATGACCTTGACCTTTGACGCCCAAATCTAATCAGACTGAGTACTACCCTAATGGAGTTACTATGCCTATTTATAAGGAAATATATCATTTCATTCAGGAGATATTGTGTACAAAAGACCCACTGCACTAACACACAGACAGCCAGAGTACAGTATGCCCCTGGCCCCGGTGGGCAGAGGCATAATAATAATAAAGTTAAACGTCTATCTCCTCCTTTCCCCGTTCCTCTACACTACAGGTTTTGTTATCTCCACCTCATGCTCTTCTTGTCCCTGTGTTTGAGTCACACACACCCCGTTTTATTGTGAGAGTACTGTTGATTTTTTGTGAAAATTACAGATTTTTGAGGGTCAAGATACAAATGTCCTAAGGGGTTGACATGTATGAATAAAATAAACTACAACTTCTTTTAAACAACAAAACTCTTTCATAGTGTCAATATTTTAAGTGCAACTGTTGTTTTACTTTGTGACAATATTCAACATTGCAATCAATAAATCCTTCTTCAAAGACATGCTTCTCTGTGCAAAAGTGACAACTTTCTTTGYATTTATGTGTGAACCCTGTCAGTACGCCAGCAGTGTCTGAGCGTGCTCCCCCTGCAGCACCACTGTGCCACCCCCCTTTGGGAACCTCTGATTTATGTCACGTGAACCTGGCTCATCTGTCCTTGCTTCTCTTGTTCTGACTTCACAAAACACATACATTTCAATAGAAATCGCTCAACCTGTTCTTACAGCTACAACAGCCATGAGTTTGTTAAACTCATCCCAACGTCTACATGCCATCAAAACATACCACTGGATTGTGTTTAAAACAAATCACCTGAACGTATGTGGAGCAAACACTGACAGATCTCTGAAGTTGTTGTTCAGTTGGTGTCGTTTTTTAATCCTGTCTGGGTTAGTGTTTTGAGATTTAGTCACCAAAGGGTAAAAAAAAAACATGCTTTGATACCTGTAGGACTGCAGAATGTCAATAATGCCTGTGTACACCAGCAGCCTCTCGCCTTTCGAGTTTCGTGCTGGAATTCCTCCAGTCCTGAAAAATAAAGCACAGGTCTGTCAAGGCTGAGAGACTTCTAACAACAAAGTCAGCGCACACAAAGCCTCTCCGGTGTCACTCACGTGTCCGCTGGCTCCATTGATCCCACGCCTCCTGACTCAGCCTGAATGGCCTCGATAGCTGTACTATACAAAGATTTTTGGACTTGTGGCCTCCTTTGGTCCAAAGCAGCTGCCTCTTGGCTGGCCCTTTCTCGACAGGCCTGATCTAAGTTGTGAATTCCTACTAGAAGGCTGTAGTCCATAATTTTGAAACTCTGCAAAAGCTGAAAGCAAGTAGAAAAACACAAGTAATGAAAGCTCATGGATTGAATTAGATATTTAAAATCTAACGTTTTATTCAGTCGTATTAGGTTTTTGAGGGGAACCTTACCAAACAGTCTCTCTGGATGGTCTTACAAACAGCATTGTACTTGTCCCCCTCGAGTAACAGGCCCCCTGTCATGTCCTGAATAAAGTCCAGGTCTTTGTATGTGGGCACGGCTTTCTCTCTCTCTTTRGGCGAAGCTCGTCGCTTATAGGTAGAGCCCTTGAGATCAAACTTTTGGTGCATTGTTACCGCACTGGGGAGCAAATTGTTCATGACTACAATACGGATGTTTTTGCCACCTGTCTGCATGCAGTACAGCCCATAAAACTTGGGCAACAAGGTCCTCTTGTTTTGGTTCAGATTCTGCAACAGACCAGAGGTAAAGGGAGAAAGGTCAAACAGATTAAGAACASCGATAATCGTAAGTGAGCTGAATGACAATAGGAACATTTAAATATATCATAATGAAGAAAATAATGAAGGTGTGTTTGTAATCATCTCAAAGCAGCTAAGAACATTTCAGAAATGTGAGGCAAACCGCACTGTCTCACATCATTCACAAACAAGAACACATTACGGAACCAAAGTCTGGCAGGAAAAATATTTCAAAACTCTTAACATTAAAATAGGAACTTGTTTTATATTTTAATAACAAATCGTCTGCAGATTGTCTGTAAAATCATTAAATAATAAAAACTATCAAAGTTTCTGATCCAAGCCTGAGATAATTTCATTATCCAACTTCTTTTGTCAGAGGAATCAAAATGCTTGAAGTTTAAAAACATTTGAAGTTTCTTATGTCATCAATACGGACCTAAACTCTCTACACTGAAAATAAAAAGTATAACCACTTCTGATGGACTATCTGTGGATATAACTCAGGCTGATTTACCAATACTGAATTAAAATTTCACATGTTCACAGCAAACGCTCGAGAGTGACGCCATGAAGAACCACTTCCTTCTGCCTTCCAGTTCTGTTGCTAAAAATCAACACAGACACACGCCCTAAGTTGATGACAAGCTAAACTAGATGGACTTAATTCTGCAGATAATCTCTGTTCTTACCATAAAGTATCCGGGCAGAAGTTTCTGTAGAAACTCTGCCTCTTTGTGCTGCACAGTCTTGATAATGAATTCATCATCGCTAGAAACGTAAAACAGAGATCCACTGGCCCCGGAGTTCGACAGCTCAATTAGTGGCTCGTTGCACAGAGAGTACTGTAAAAAAAAAAGAGAGAAATTGTTAAAGACGTGAAAAAAGAACCAAACAATACAACTGGCTTTCAGACGGAAATAAATGACGAAAGCTCCACCTCTCTTGTGTCAACACTCATTTGTTCAAACTTCTCTCCAGTTACTCAATCACTCTATTCTTCTGGGCTATTTGCTTCTTTTAGCGACACTTGATCAGAATATAATAAATGCTGTTTAAAGAATTGTACCATGTAGTCATCGGGGCGTATGCCAAACATCTCTCTGAAGTAGCGAAAGGCAATTGGAGCGTACGTTTTGAACCTGAAGTCTCCATAGTGGTGAGCTGGTGTCAGGTTACTGCCCTCACTGACAAAAAAAAATTAAATTAATTGAAAAAATTTAAAAATATATAATAAAAAAATAAACACTGCATTTACACATAAATAGCAAAAAAAAAGGTACTTAGTGGTATGAAAATGTTCACACACAATAAGCAAAGCAACATTTCCTCATTTTAAAACTCTCAAAACTCACTTGGGAAAGAAGATGCTTTCCACCACCTCAAAGTCCTGCAGTAGAACATCTCGCTCAGGTTTTTGGCTCAAGCTGCCCACTGTGTATGTGATACCCAGCTGTATTGCCCCTTTCAGAGCAGAGGATCTTGTCTGGAACAAAATAAAGAATAAAATTTTAAAATGCTGCCAATGATGACAATCACTGCTAAATCAAGCATGATAAACACTGAAGATTAACTGAAACTACAAACGGTAGTGAAAGTGCATCTGTGTGACCTAAAATCCTTGCTTCTGTTCATTGAGTCATGGTTCCTGATATGATTAAACTGGAGTAACGTCTACACTTCTGCATTTTCGTACTATCAGATCTGATTATTTACTTTGGGAAGTTCAGTACAGGCAAAACTCGTGAGTCTGCAGTGTTATGAAGCTGATCTATGTGGGTTTTACTGACAGCGGAATAAGGATTTTATTTTTTATTAATTTACAAAAATTATATATTTTTTAAACCAGCCCCCTATGTTGAATTAATTTTTTTCTTTCAAATACAGTGTCAATGTTTAGTCTAAAAAAAGTTTATATCCAACCTTGTAAACATAATTTAATAAAATAACAAATTTTAAAACTGGTTTTAAGTTTTAAAGATTAAATTATTTATTAGCAACATGTGAGGAGAGAAACTTGTGAGTATTAATATTTCAAGATGGGGGGGGGAAAACTGATAAATTAAATTGTGGCTGCTTATGTGCGTTTGCATGTGCGATGGCACCTTTTTGTATGTCGTCTCCCCTGTGGGATCAATCCCACGATGGCCGATGGTTTTTTTCATGGCCGGAGACATGACGATGCTCGAACCCTGTCAGGCCAAACATAAAAATGCGGAAAGTTTCAAAAAAGGAGAAAAACAAAACTCATAGGTTTGATGCAATATGTAACCGTCTTATGTTTCAAACAGGAAAGAGGCAATAACATGTCAGCAAAAAAAAAATGCTAAATATCATCTTGTTACAGTGATTATTACATTTTGTGTTTCCTAATTGACACAAAACTCTATTACACACTTCCTCTCTGGTTGATTCTCACCTCTGCAGAAGCATTTTTTCTGGTCCCTGATGGATCTGGAGAGAGTTAAGATAGTCAAGACACAAATTAAATAAAGAATTACAAACAGGAAAGAGAACTTTGGCAATCAAGCATAGGCACTTTCTTCACTAGATGCAATGAAATCAAACAGCGCAGCTTCAAAACCTTCCAACATTCTGACCTACTAAAAAGCCAAACGCACAGCTGAGCTTCAACACAAGCATGCAGACGAACCTCATTGATTACCCCTGACAGAAGACAGCACCTTCCCAAACTGACCGTGCAGGTCTTTGCGAGCAATGACAGGAATTAAAGTGAGTTCAAACAGAGCCCGTGAGGAACAATTTACAAAAGTGAAATATGTTAAGTCTGCTGCCGTTCAAGCATAACTCCTTTATTTTAAATTAGTTTAATGGGAAAAACRCCACACAAGCTTTGTCAAACAACCCTGATAAGACTGAAGAAATGCAGTTACAAATGTACTGGTAACAACTAACCAAATGAATAACAAAAACAACAAAATCATGGCTACAAAGTAAAACTCAAAGAGCTAATAAAAACATGCCGGTGGAAATATTGTGGTAAAGAACAACATCAGTTTGGGCTTAAAATACCTTGAGAGAAAAAAGAAGTATAATTTTTGTCTCCTTCGGTCTAAACAAAATGCTTAAACCACAATCAACAAAATTTACATCAGTGAGCACTGATAACAGAAACAAGACAGGTCAGTATTTATACTTAAATACCTTACATGTGTGTCCTAAAAAGATTGAAAGAAAAAGCAAAACACACCAGAACAGGAAGACATTTAGGGAAATACAATCACTTTCTTGCCAAGAAGCACTTTTACTGCAGCGTTTATCATTTTAACATGAATTCTACATAATAACTTGTAAAGAGGGTGACGACAGCACTAAAAACAATAACCAAAAATAACCAACCAGTGTACTGCCCTGAGGCAAAACTGGAAATCAAGTATTTCAACCAAATACAGTCATACAATGGGTTCTCGGAAACACGATATTTGACCCATGTCTATATGTGTATACATATAAACAAACTCGTCTTAAGCCACAAATTATGAGCTTTTGAAATAAATGGTGTTATTTTAATTATAACACAATACTTACTGAGAGTTTGGCCCTGAAGACCTGGAGGCTCCTCTAAAGCTGTGGCCATTCAGACAAGACAACTAAACCCAGGTTTTAATGGCAACTCGAGCTGTAAAAGTGGACAAATAGGAGCTCGTTAAAAAAAAAAAATAAATAATAATAAAAAAAAAACATACCTGAACGACCAAGTTGACTGACTCGGTTTATCTAAACACGTACAAAAGAACACCAATCAACTTAGTTAAGACAAAATAATGAATCTAGAATAAGAAAACAACCAACAATTGTTGACTGCTTAAAATTACTGATAAAATGAACGTTTAGGTTACGATACTTGACGAACGGCGAACGAACGAAGCGTGAAAGCTAGCTGCTAACTTACTTTGCTTAACTGTGTTGTTAACCAGATATAATTCACAAAGAGTTTTAACTAACAAAAACGACACAAACAGTCAACTTACTCGATAATCTTTGTAAATTATTTTTGTGAGTTACCAGACTGGAAAAAATGTCGTCTTCTAAAAGGAATGTTACCCCAGACAAGTAAACAAGGAAGCAATGCGAATAGTTTTGTAATTAAAAAAAAAAAAAAAAAAAAAAAAAAAAAAACTTCACTCACAACCGGAAAAGGCACCTCGTTTCCGGCGACTGTGAGGTTTTTCACAATAAAACACAAAACCGGAAGTGTCCTTCCATGCGGAATATATAATAAAAATAAATGTCTATAAAATGAACTCTCCAAACAGAGAGTAACAAGTTCATTACAAACGTAAACAATAAATTGTTTTGTCTTAATATTCAATAAAATACAACAGATTAAAACAGATGCAACAAGGTTTCAAATAATAGTTTGAAAAATGATAGACATTTCATATTTTGTACAAATATTTTGTAAAGAAATACATAATATAATTATTTTCAAGTTATTATCTACTTTATATTTTTATATCTGATGAGGAAATTCACTGTATTTGTTTAAAATAACTTTTTTAATTCTTAAAAAATGTCTGTGACACATCCTACCTGCAGGGTCTGAACTTTTTTCATTCAACATTAAACTAATTTAATATATGAATACATGAACACAAGAAAAGTAATGAGAGCCATTAGAAAAACAGCACCTCTGCTTTTATTTTGAAAGCATAATATTTGTTTATAGACTAAGTGAAACAGCAGGATCATGTAAGGAAAAGTTATTTATGACTTTTATTGGACATTTCATCTGAAATTAAGAAAAACACACCTTTAACGTTTTTTTTATCCAACTAACCAAGTTAATAATTTATTATAACTTCTGTTCTTCTGAAGAAATAAAATGCACACATGTATTTGTTTGTTAGTTTGCTTTGTTTTATTTATTTCAGTCATTTATTTACAAAAGTTTGTGATATTAAAGTAAGAAACATTTTGTAAGAGAAAGGACTTATACATTTGAAAGTAAGTTTCTGGTTAYCTTAAAAAACTGATTACAGTAACACACAATAATAATTTTAAGACTTAGTGTCCTTAACAGGAGCAAACAACCTCATTTCTAATTTTCTCTTCTGACTGCACAAGGATAAACTCTTTTATCTTTTCTCTGTTTCTTTTTCATTGCATTTGAGTGAGTTTGGTTGTCAGTTATTGCAAGCATTTGGGTTAAATATGAATCCCGGTACTGCAGGCATTGCAGGACAAGTGTACCCCGGTGTTCCCAAGTAATATGGATTTGGCAGCTGCTCATCGAAGCAGGTCCATCTCTTTTCTTCTTTGTACTCGCAGCACTCGTATGGATTAGTCTTAACAGAATATTCCTCATTACAGAACTGAGACAGGGCTTGTTTCCACTGCAAGAAAAAAAATCACCTTTATTCATAAAGGTAGTCTCATTGAGTCGTGATTTACAACAATAAAAGCAAAAACAAAATAGTGCAATAGAATTAATAAAATCAGTCATTTAAAACAAGGTAAAATACTAAAATCAACAACAAACCCCCATCAAGCTGTTTGTCTCCACAAGAAACAAAATCATTATAAATCTCTTTATATATTTTATTTCTTGATAAAACAAAGTTATAATAGTGAATATGAGTATCGCTTGCTTATGTTACATCCAGTTTTACCATCCAACATTGCTGTAAGAGAGGAGGTGTGAGCCTTAAYGGGACAATTTAAGAAAATGAGGTTTGTTATGAGAGAACGACAAAAAAACCTTCACCTCAACAAAACAAACCTCATCACTACCAGATAAGGAAATAAATCTTATAATCTTGAGATAATGTCTTAAAATCGTGATTGGCTTTTTAAAGAAATACTCTACTTTATGTGTTTCCAGCAATTTCAAATATTRCATTTTATGTGAAAATATATTTGTTTGCTGTCTCTCTGAAAGTACGTTTCTTTGATCAGATTTTAAATTACATTATGTTTGTGCATAAACTAGGGCAGGTTATTAGAGTTCAGGATAGCGCATACTTTTTAACCTTGAATTTCTATTTTATCATGAATAGATTAAAAGAGAGTTCAGGCCTCTTTTGATTCCAGAAACTCACAGCTTGATTGGTGCAGCAGAGGATCTGGTTGATTTCCTGTGCTACCAGTCCACTGCAGCACACAATGTACCATGACTCCACGCGGTTGATGGCGTTTCCAGTGCGGCGGAAGAAGCTGAAACCAGAGGGTGGGTAGAAGCTGTCGGGATATCTGGGACGGCTTTGACTCTGGAGACAGATGTTGGCCAGATTTAGTGGAGTGGGTTTGGCAGGTGGGAACGGGATGTCTGGCTCATTCAAGGTGTACGTTGTGGTCTCTGTGGGAATCAAACACAAAGCAACACTGACGTCGTCGCAGTTTGAATGTCACACAAAGCGTGAACGATCAAGAAGTCTTACCTTCCACAGTTGCACCAATAATAGTTATCAGCGCGGTTACCCAAAACGCAGTGCGGCCTCTGGCTGAAGTCATGGCTGTGGTGGCAGCGAGGTTGTGGAAAGGCGGGTTTGTGATGTGATGATCCCAAACTAATTTATAGGCGTATGGATGTGGAGGGGGGATGTGCGTGTTGGGGAGAGAAACCTGAAATGGATGTGGGAGTGGAGGGTGGCGAAGGGATGTGGTGATGTGTCAAGATAAAAACAAACTGAACTTGTGTTTTTGTTCTGATATGGTTCAAGGTTAGTTTTTTAAAAACAATTTGTAATTCACACCAAAATAAAACTGAAGAAGGCCCTATAAATATTTCATAAAAAAAGAAATAGATAAACAACACCTAATAATTTACTAAAAAGCAGTTATCTGTGAATTTCATGTGGTTTTTATGTTGGTAAATGTAACTTTTTATTTTATGAACAAAATGGATGGATGGATGGATTATTATCTTACCTGTTGTGGATAATATTTCATTTTCATTTCATAAATTTTATTCATTTCATACAATAAAAATTAAAAATAAAAACACAACGAAATGAAAGGAAGCAGAGAGAAGAACAAAAATCTCATAATATCTGCCCCTTTCCCCCYTCATTTCTAACAACAGTAATCTTAACAAGCAAAACAAGAACATCAAATCTTTCTAGAACAACAAATTATATGGTTACACATACTGTTTCATATTTTTTTCAACAATCCAACCTTTATCATTTTCTACTTTGATTTGGTACTTTTCACATCATTTTCCAAAATATTCCACAATCTGACTCCTTGGATTGAGGTGCAGCGTTCTTTCAATCATGTTCTAAATTTAGGTTTCATGAACAACTCTGTCCCCTTAAGATTATCATAGCTCACTCTCTTTGCAAAGTTTTTCAGGATGTTTATTGGTAATGTGTTTTGGTGAGCCTTATACATAATTAACAAAATACTGTAATCAAACAAATCATAGAATTACAATAATTTCAGTTTACATAATAATCTTTTATGCAAAACAAAAACAGGATGTGTAATTGTCTTACATCCCATACCTCAGTACAATAGACCAAGTGTGGAACAATTGATGCGTTATATAACATATACAGAGTTTTATCATTAAACAAGTCCCTTACTTTGTAAAGCAATGCAATAGATTTAGCTAGTTTTATTCTTAAGTAATTAATATGAAGTTTCCGTGTCAGTTTCTCATCAATAATAACACCCAAAAACTTCACCTCACTGACTAATCTCCACACCATCAACTCTAAATGGAATATTAACAGTTCTTTTGCTCATTGTAAATATCTTATAATTAGTTTTATCCAAACTGGGTGATAATTTGTTAAATTTAAACCAGTTTTGTATTTTCATAAACTCTGTTTGCATTTTCTCTAACATCGGTTCTGTGTCTTTACCCGAACAAAAAAAATGCAGTATCATCTGCAAATAAACACATTTAAAGAGCACTGAAACATTAACCAAGTCATTCATATACAAGATAAACATTTTGGTCCAAGTATAGAACCCTGAGGAACTYCACACGTAATTCCACAYAGGTCAGATCTGACATCATGTACTTGTACAAACTGTTTCCTATTTTCCAAATAACTAGATATCCATTGTAATGCTAGTCCTCTAATCCCATATTTATTTAGCTTTTCAAGTAGAATGCTGTGGTCARTCGTGTCGAATGCTTTCTTCAAATCAACATAAATACTGGCACAATATTGTTTTTGATCAATAGCATTCGTTATTTGTTCTGTTAGTTCCATAAGAGCCATTGAAGTAGAGTTATTGGCTCTAAATAAGTAGTGACTACTACTTAAAATATTATTTTTATTGAGAAATTGATCTAATCTACAAATAACTTCTCCAAGATTTTAGAAAACTATGGTAAGAATACTGGTCTAWAATTACTAAACATTCATTTCTCACCATTTTTATACATGGGAATTACTTTGGCTATTTTCATGTTGTTTGGAAATGTTCAYAAAGGGCTTAATAACAAAACACAYTATTTCCTTAACAAACATCATGTCCATGTTCACCCAGTCTTTTGACCTTTTATCCCATACTCATTATTYCTTCTTCATTTGTTTCACCAAGAAAGATGCTGTTTGCACAACTTCTGATTGTTTGAGTCACATCATTATCAGCTTTTGACATTTGAGCAGCGAGACTCGGACCAACATTAACATAATAATGATTAAATTCTTTAGCTATTTCAGTTTGATCGTAAAGTTCCTTATTATCTTTTACAAAGTATTGTGAAATACCTTATTGTACTTTATGCTTTTTTTAAAACACTTTTCATTACTCCCCATTTTGCTTTAGTATCACCATTACTTTTGCTTAATAAATCACTGTCATATTCCTTCTTATGTTTTCTTGAAATCCATACCAATTTGTTTTTATACTTCTTGTATCTGTCTTCTGCTTCTTTTGTTCTTAATTTCAGCAAGGATGAATATAAATTATTATTATTA
>NW_013952458.1:462724-482269 GCF_001266775.1 Austrofundulus limnaeus
CTATTTTGCACACAGTGTTTTTCACGCAAAACTCCCAAAGTATTCATAAATMCATCATATGCTCTGTTGACATCCTTAATAAATACATCTTTCCAATTTTGTTTTTTCCAAGTCATCTTTCAATTTATCCAAAGCTTTTTTCGATGTGTTAAACATTTTCTTATCTTTGGATTGATACTTTTTAAAGACTGTGAAAACTGGTAGATGATCACTTACATCAGTTGTCAAARGTCCACTCAACCCCTCTCCTTTTCTTACAGTAGTGAATATATTGTCARTTATTGTTGCAGGAAGTGTTGTGATTCTTGTTGGTTTTGATTTTAGTGGATAAAGCCCCGAACTGTTGTATTATAAACACATTAGAGTCAGTTTGATTTCCCAAGTCAATGTTGACTTGTTAAAAGACCTTGTATTGGAGAAATAGAACAAGACCCACAGGCCAAAAGTGTCCTGCCACCGCATTTTATGTGTGCTTCAAAGATGCATTAACATCTTGAAATAAGYGTATACTGCATTAAAGCCAGTATATGATAAAGTACATCTCCCATAATACCTGGCTGACAGAATTCACCACTTGGCAGCGGTGCACAGGGTTCAAAACCTGTAGTCAACAAAATTTGGCATGCAAAATCTGCATTTTTCTGCATTTTTGCAGGCTTTTTTGTACTATAAGTGGAAATTTCYCACTCAAAGTGCTCAGGCTGCACCAGAAATGTTGCATCTAGCTGCTGATACTGTTTTCATTTTTTTATGCTAAATAGATGGCAATAAACTGGTGGYTTTGCAAAAAGACATTCTCCTTGTTCCTGCTCAGACAAGCTGTTAGCTCATCAGTAAATAATAATTTTACTAAACTTTCTACAGAGCAATACTTCAAAAGATCTAMACTGTTGGTTTCAGAGGTTTCTGATGAATATCTGCTGTTGAATATTTACCCAATGAAGAAGTAATCTAGATGATAAATGTTGATTAAAACTATTGCTTTCCTTCTCTGATGCAATTCAACCACCGGTTAATGATCTGCAACATGTTTACAGCTTGATTCACGATTAACAACCTAAATGTTAACACGTTTTTTTGTAAARAGGCACTGAAAAGGAAACAGAACACATAATTGCATCAAAGCAAAAGTTATTTCAGAGCACAGGTGAGATCTGTTATTTGATACAGTGAAACTTTGGCTCTGCACATGGCTTTTCTGCAAAACAAAGAGCAAAAAGTTTTTAACAAAACAAGTTGTTCTGCTGTAACAGTATCTTTGACTGGTTTTATCAGCTGTTGGAGAAATCTTCCTTTGTGAGTTGGATTCCACATCGAATGGTCATGCAGATGAAAGTGAATACCTGAAAGAAAAAAAAACAGAAAACAAACAGCTTGGGTGCAGTAATGTTGAACTACAGAACCTATACAATTTTTGCAAATCTTTAAATGCAAATAAAATATCCACACGTAGTAAATTGCAGCTTTAGTTTACAAAACAGACCAAAATAAAACCATGCACTCTTCTTCTCAGTATGCAATTGAACAAAGCAAGAAGCAAACACATATCTAAAAGGATCAAAAAGTTAGTTTTAACTCTAAAGTAGCTAAATGTTAGGCAAAAGCTGAAAGTGAAAAGTACCAAAACAATAACTAAACGTATTAAAAAGTTAATTAAGAAGCAAACATTTAAAATGTTAAAAGAGTTAGAAGCTTTGAGTGGCAAAATACAAAAGCTTGGAGTAGCTACATAAAAGTACCAAAACATCAAGTAAAAGTATCAAGTTTAGCTGTTTGCTAAAATGTGGCTAAAAGCTTAGTTAAACAAAGGGCAGCAAGGCTATAGCTGAAAGTAATAAAATCATAAATAAACGATTAGCTAAAAATATCAAGATTTTTAACTCATGAAGTAAAAATTTAAAATAATCTCATTCAAACATTTAGTAAGTTCGAAGAAATCTTGTTTGGAGATTATTATTGTTAATGGAATATTTGAATTGAACCTTCTTCTTTTTTTAGTTAAAAAGGAACAACACTAAAACATTTTTATCCTCATTGCAGCACAAGTCCAACAAGAGTTTTAAGGATGTCTAATAAAAATAAATAAATTTAAAAGATCAACCTGACCTTTTTCCCTTCTAACGCAACAAACATGACAAAGCTTCTGTAGCTCTTTTTTATTGACTGTGTGAAGGGAAACAAGCCCTGAACTCCTTTTATCTTTCTCTCCCCAAACAACAAATAGTTTGCAGGAAACTCCTTTCTCGTGTCTGCTGAAACTGCATGAGAGCTTTCTGTTATCTGAAATTCGTTTACTCACCAAAAAAAATGATGAAAATGTTGTTTGATGTCGTTATCTGCAGACCGTGGAGGGTGGAAGTAAGACTGGGCTTAATGAAATCCTGCTAATCGGTTTTTACACTCCTTAAAATTCAGTCATGGAGCAAGTATTTACATGGGTCTGCGCTGTTTTCAGTTAATATCTGGAATATCAAACATCAGGATGTTGTGCAAAAATGTAGTAAAAACAGAAAGTAATCATTTGCAAATCTCATAAATTATTTATAAAGGAATAAAACATGGATTTATGAGATTTGCAAATTATTATTTATTTTAAAATGAGGTCAACAGATCTCAAAAAGTTGAGACAGGTCAACAAAAGGTTGTAAAAATAAGGCCTTTGGCTACAAAATACAACTAGAGGAGCATTTAGTTAGCATTTTAAAATACTAATAAAATATATTTCAGATTAAAATGTATTTTTCATGTTTGTTTGGTTTCTTTACAGCTGTCTTCTCCTGCATTTCCCTGCTGTCCCTTGAACTTGTCTGTAGGTGTCATCAGTCATCTAATACAACAATTAGACACAATAAACATTTGCTTGTGGAAGTTCAGCATCTATGGCAGCAGAACCCTTTATTGTCTTTAAAGAAAATAATTCAAGCATTTTAATATTTCATAAAGAAAACTTAAATTTGGTATAGCAGTATTCACAACACACTGATATCACTTGAAATCCTGAATATTGTCATTTAAAAGATTTAACCAAACCATTTCTCCTCCTTTTAATTGAGGCAGCAGATAATTAACATTGTAACTGAGATCCTTTCATTTATTTTTTCCTTTTCCCATCTGTCAGAAGCTGTCTGTTTGGGCTCTGATTTAGTTTGCATGTTTTCAATAGTTAAAAATAGATTAATCATCAATCAGCTGAACTCAGTTTTATGGTTTGGCTGCCAGTCAAAGGAAAGGAGCGTACCTGCTTTGTTTATAATCTGATCATTTTATTCTCAGCACTATACAAATGTAAAAAGTGCTCTTGTTTTGCATATTTAATCTTTCCACCACCTGGCAGATAAACCAAGACGATGGGCTTTCCTACTCATTCAGCGTTCATTCTGTTGTTTTTAGACTTTCATGTATCAGAACTCAACTCAATGCCTTTTGGTTTTTGTAACTTTTATACATTTGAAAATGTTTCATTTTAGTTACAAAAAACTTTTTCACAGCAATACACTAGGATCACATCAAAAACAAAGTTCTCTTTTAATCTGTCTGCTTCAGCTCAGACATTTTTGTCTTTTCTGCTGCTTTTAGCAATGTTTTAGCTGCCATTAGCTTGTGTTTTACTTTTTGCTTCTAGCTATCATTTTTGTACTTTTAGCTTTTTGTTACTTAGTGTTTGTGACTTAAATTTAAGCTAGCCTCTTCATTTTAGCTACTATTTTGCCTTTTTCATCTATTATTTTGCTAGCTATTTGCTATCATTTTGTTTCTTTTGGCTGTTTCTTTTAGCTATTAGCTGTGTTTTGGGATTTTAGCTTGCCTTTTGCTTCTTTTAGATTTTTTGCATTAATTTGTTCTTTTTAGCATGAACTCAGTTTCAGCTTTGTTAACAGACCCATTTAGTGCACCATATTCACACTGCATTTTTTTGCAAATTATAAATAAATAAATGCACATAATCGTTGTTTTTTYGTCTTTGTCAAATATTAGTGTAGCTGCAAAATTAAAAAAATAAATTTGCTCTTTTATGATAATTTTTAAGGCTCAAGATCATTTCATAACCTTTCTTGTAAAAGTAAGAGGAAAAAAATCTGTTTTTCCATGGAAGAAATACTGAATATTTATTAAAGAAAATGTGTAACAGCCCTCGTCTGTTAAATTTTAAAAGTTATGAGTTGAATCATTTGCAAAGCAGGAAACCGTAGATCCGCTCTGGTGTCCTTTTCCAGGTCTGACAATAGGCAACAGACAGTCACAGCTCTTCATCTGCTCCTGGTGGGACCAGAAACACCAGTCAGACCAGAGGTACGCTCAGGGGAAGTGTGTGCAGGCGTTTAAGCAGTAACGGATGGAGAAAACTTTCTGAGCAGAAAAGAGAAGCATGAATTAAAAGGATCCTCCAACAGAAGGAACAACTCTGACATCAGAAACTTTTAGGTAAGTCATTTTTATTCACTTCCAACACRATATTTTAATTATTCTTGTTGAACAATTTGAAACCTGCTGTTATTAGACACATAACCACATTGTTTGGCTTTCAAACATGTCAAATTACATGTCCTATCTCTTGTTGCTGGAAACAATTATGTAATTATTTGCATTTCGGTTGCTTTGAATAAGCCACTGGAGCAGTTCTTAGAATTTGGACACATAAACAGACGAAAATTTGGATCACATTGTAATTTGCTTTGCCTGCAAGCTCCAACACTGTTCACATACACCTGCCTGCAGATCAGTGCTGACACTAAACAAAAGCTGTTCATGGCAAAACAGAAATTTTATGCTCATTTTGCACAAAAAAAAAAATGAAACGTAGACAGAAAAAAAGCTGCTTGTCATTTCTCAAAAGTCTTATTATGAACTATTTATAAGACAATACCAAACAAATCGCTGTTAATTCATGCAGTTGCGTTTTACTATATTGACAGAGGCAGGAATTATCTGATATAAATGCCAAATGCAATTACTTTTGACCCTGCAGGAAATGAGAATGATTTGACTGAACTGAGCTAGACGTTACATTTAAAGCTGTATTTCTGGTGACTCTCGGCTACTAACGCACCAAATTTTAGCTCAATGTCTATAAAAATGAAGAACCTATAAAAGTTTTGTTTGTTTGCTAATGTGCTTCYGTTCCTCTTTGAACCAAACAAATTAAATTACCTCTTTAGGATCTGATGCACCACAGAAAAAACTAAAACATTCTTCTGCGTTCTAAAACCTTTTTCACCCCGCAGAAAGCTGCAACGCAGGTGGACTCAACTCGTTCCTGTGGCAAGTAAAACCGAATGAATTCGTGAAAAACGGAGGAAGATTGTTTTAAAAAGCGGATGAAGTGTTGCTGACATTAAGAAGATCACCACTGGAGCAGAGGTTTAGTGAGAGGGAGCTTCAAAGTGGGCTACAAACACCAGTGGGTTTTCGAATAAATGCTTCTTTTTACGGCAGGTGACAAGAATGCTGCTGATTTACATCATTCTGTTTTTTATTATTTCTTCACAGCATCATGAGGAATTCCTGGATCCTGTTAGTTTTCCCCATCTTGTTGTCTCTGGGTCTGGTGATGGTTATCCTGGGTCAGTTCCAGGAGATGGATATGATAAATAAGAAAAGCAAAGAGCTGCAAGAGTCGTCAACGGCAGCTTATGACAGACTTCAGTACGAGGCTAGCTTTAAGAAGGCGCTGGATGATCTGCTGGTCAAGGGKGAAAAATCCATGAAGGAGTTGGAGGCTGCGCTGGTTGACCTCACCGCACAGCTGGATAACAAGAGAAAGGAGAGCATCAGCTGTCAAGAACAAGTGGTAAAACTTGCATTTATCTTTTAGCTTCAAATGAAAAAAGTCAAGATTAAAAACAGTTTGGACCATGATGCCGTGATGATAAATCAGTGCACAACATCAATAAAACTGACCGAGTAAAAGCTGTTATTGATTAACTGTGGCAGTTAATCAGTTGTAGATAAGCGTCCACTGATCACTTCCTGAAAGTTTCATTAAAATCTTTGATGTGGTTCGTGAGATATTTTGCCAACAGCCACACAGACCACCACGAGGGCCTTTTGGATGGATGAAGGGAGAGGCAGAGAACTGAGTGGAAAGATACAGTATTTACTCAAAAAATGCACAATATGTTTTAAAACCATCTCAGAGCTGGAACCATTAAACCAGGTCTTTGAGCAGAAACACTCCTCCCACAGCTTAAAGTGGAGTTTTCTTAGAAAAAGTCTAACAGAGCTTCCCACCCTCGGTTCTTAGGACTCACTTTCCTGCATATTTTAGGCGTGTTTCTGTTCCAACACACCCACCCTACAGGAGTTACTGAGTTTTGCTGAAACTTGGGATTTACTCATCAAGTCAAACCAGATACAGTTTACCAAGTCAGCAGCTCAGAGGTCCGTCCAACTCTGAGTTCAACTCCAGGTTGCATCAGGAAGTGTTGCTAAATCTTTCATGTGAGTTTACTGGTGACCACTGCAGAAGGGAGCAGGAAAAACAGCTAAAACAGCTAAACCAGTGTATCCCCGCACAACGATGACTTCATACAGGTTTATTATTCTCAGTTAAGTGAAAAAAACACATCATCTCCTGTTTCCAACAAGTTTTCACAGGACAAGCATAAAGAAAATGACATTAGCCTCCAGCATGGGAGGAACAATAAACTTGAAAATTTTGTTTTTTTTTATTTTTTTTGTCTTTTTTTATGCAAAATTAAATTTTTATGCAAAACATTCAAACTAACAGAAGTGCATTCATATTCAAAGCTAAAACATTTGTCTCACTTTCACTAAAACATCTGCTTCACAGAAACTGAGAACATCTTTAATGATGGGCAGGGTTTCTCAGTTTCACTCACAAAACAGACAGAAAGGAGGAAAAAACTTTTGAAGGACTTTCTAAAGCTGTGTTTGCAACATTTTTAACATTATAACAAAACACCTTGTATTATTAAATTAACAAAGTCATATATGGGCTGTGCTAACCTTTTATTTTCTTCATAAAAATAAAAGGTTTCAGTCTTTTTCATGACAACAGCACGATAAACCAGTGTATCCCCGCACTGATTTATTTTAACAGTGGATGAGAGAAACGGTTTAAAGGTTTTATAATACTAGCTTCCAAATTTTATTTTACATTATTTTTCTTGTTTCAGACAGGATGTGCATGTATGATGTGTGAGGATAAACAGTCTCCATCAGCAGGACAAGTTTAGGTGTCAGGTGTCTCRTTCTGTTTAGAGGATTATTTTCAAAGATTTGTGTTTTTGAACTTTTCCAAAAAGAGAAGGTTGGACTATTAAACAATTCAGAATAAGTTCAAAGTCATTACAGACAATTCCCATGGCAAAAAAAMATTAAATATGTTTTAACTTTGTTTTATTTTGCAAGGGATCTAAAACCTTAACACGTGCACCAAAACATCAGTGATTTAAAGATCTTTTCCAAGGAAAAGGGATTTATTTATTGTCACGTAATCTAAAATCCCCAATTCCAAGTTTTCAGAGTGTGATGCSTCCACGTGACAGATTTATCTTCTGTCATATTAAAAAAAATTAAGCTGCCGCAGTAACACTTTTACTGAAGGGCATTTTAAAAAATGATCACAATAACTTGAAACTTATCATTATTTTATTAAATGCACTTGTTTTTAATACTAAATCTTTAAGTTTGTCCATTTTTCTGCAAGCATTTAGCAAATTATGCAAGTTGACCCAGTATAACTAACTCACATCTATCCTGTTTTCTTTYAATAATATGTAGAAAACAAAAACCCAGGAGGTGGCAACTAAARAGGAAACACAAAAGAAGACAACAGGTACAACAAACTCTGTTTCTGCTGCCACCGTGTGCTGAAACACAAGAACGACAGTTTAAACCTGTATAAAATCTTTTTTTTCCCACCCCCTGTCACTAAGATGAACTAAATGCAGAGTCTGAAGCCTGGAAAAAGGAGATTGTCACTTTGAAAGCAACCCTGGTGGGATACAGGCCAATATGTGATTATATGAAGCCCGACAAGAAAGCTTTGTGAGTCACAAGAAAACAAACATTTTCAGACGACAACGCAAAAATGGATGGAATGACATTATATTCATGTTTTTCAGGGAGTTGTGTGGGAAAAAAAATCAAACAAGCTGAAGAGAAGTGGATGAAGCTGCAGCTCCAGAAACACAACATTTAACATTTGATGAATAACTTTTATTCTTTTATTTGCTGCATTATTACAGTCATGCTTGACTTAAAGTTAAGATATTTCTGGCCAAAGCAAAGTGTTAATCTCAGTTACAGCTACATGAGTAGTTCATCTGAGTCACGTTTAAGTGAATTTTTATGTTATTTGAAGTGGGTTTCTGTAAAAAGTATAAACAGTTTATTTATTCCTTTGACGGCTCTTTAAATGACTTAATTTTGGATAAAAACAGCTTAATTCTGAGTAAGAGTTAGAGAGCATTAATGATGAAATCTTAATGACAAGAAAAGGAACATCTGTGATATTTTACTGCATTAACGCTGTAAGCGATCACGTGCAAACCTCTTAATGGGACATATCATGTGTAACATTTGTACATCCTGTACTTTTTTTTGATTAAATGTTCATGCTTTCTTTTTTTTTTTTTTTACTGAAAAACATTGTGAACCTTATGTGATGTCAAAATTAGAAACTTGAAGACCAGCACCAAATAACACATTTGTTTTAGTTTTTSTTGTGTTTAAAGAGCCAAGATACTCAGAATCATTTAAATTAAAAAAGGAAAATCAGGAAAATTGGTCATTTCTATATCAAATAACACAACTCAGAGCTTTAATGGTGACTAATTTCTTATTTTGTTCTAGTTTTGTCAGCCAGCAACACGACCTGCAGCCTGTAGGCGCCTCAGGAGGGGGAGGAGGYGCAGTCACCAGAGGAAGGAGGAGGGATGGGGTGGGTGGGGAGTGTTGAGTGGACGCAGCTATGACAAAAAAGCCGATTATTGAAGGCCACTGAGTCCCCTGTGTCAATTTGCATCCGTCCTCTCCTGGTCAGACGGGAGGAGGACACATCAGCTCCTGAAGTTTCTGCTTCTGCAGGTTTTTTGTTTTGTTTTGTTTTGTTTTAGCAGTCTGAATGGGACTCATTCTGGATAAGAACTCTTATGGGATAAATATTCTTTAAAAAGAACATTTTATCTTTTTTTAACTGCATTATGTTTGGGACACTTAGTGGTAAATTAGAATAATACATTTGCTATTTGATATGTTTTTATTTGGTCATGGAAGATTTTTTTATTTTTATTATTAGTTTAGAGTTAGATATCAAATAAGAAATGGAATTTTTACCAAACTTTACTGCAATTTGAACTTTACCCAGAGTCATCAACACAGGTAAATCCACTCTACTTTGTTCAGTTTTGATGGTTTTAAAATGACCAGCCCCACCAGGAGTGTAGATGACCAGAAGGTCATCGGGGAAAGCCCAGTACACAAGCCGGAGACCCCCAGGTACCGCAGCTGGAGCAGCCTCCACTTCTCCAGATGGAGGTGCGGCTCCCAGAGGGCCACCCCTCCAGGCACCCCCTCCCCAAAAACAGAGAAGAGGAGCGACGTGACCAGGACCTTGTTCTCCCTGGTCAAGACGCACAACGACGACTACGTCGCCGACCCCGATGGCACCCTGGACCCCACYGGCGTGGGCGAGGGGGGCTACGATGACCTCCTCCAGGACCAGTCCACCTACTTCCAGAAGCAGTTTGGCTCCATGCTGCAGCCGGGGGTCAACAAGTTCTCCCTGCGCATGTTTGGAAGCCACAAGGGGGTCGCTGCAGAACAGGAAAGGGTCAAGAGCTTTGGAGTGTGGATCATCCACCCCTACAGTGACTTCAGGTAACTTCACCCTCAATCCTGAAGCACCATTTTACACACAAGTTCTGTAGAGCTCATGGGAATTTCAATTTGTGCAAAGAGTGAAGAAATATGCAAGAATTTTAAGACTCCGTTAGTTATTAATGCCCATAAACTTCCCTTGAAAGCATCGTTTCCCCCATCAACACCCAGTCAGCCAAACAGCTTGTGACGCTCACGTCCAGTTTTCCAAGGACGTCAGCTGATGTCACGGTCCGTAGCACATGGTAAGACGATGAAGGGATTTGATGAGTGATACAGTATTTAGGACCAGATCAACTGGATTAACCAGAGAACTTTCATGTGGTCCTCTTCACAAGGAGAGAAGAACTAGATTTTGATTTTGAAACGGTTAATTTGAGCCGAAATACAGTTGTTTCCTTCAGTCTAGATTGGCCTTCCTTTCAGAGGATTTCAGTTTTTGAATCTAAATTACATCTTACAATGAAGCCGCGGCAATCTGTCTGCGGACACAATAGCCGGCATCAAATTTGAACAATTTTGAACCATCAGGCCTATATGCCAGACAAAGAGGATAAACCCGTGCATTGGGGATTATTGCCCATAAGAATCCCTATAATTCCCATCTTGCTCTATTATGCAATAATACACAGACAGCTGAGAGGGAGATTATAGAGGGCCGTCTCTCCTTAAACCTTATGGCCCAACTTCCCCTTTAACTGGAACAGCACATTTTGCTTACATTTAAAGATTTCAGAACAGATATTCATTTTACTGCTGAGGATTCAATAAAAAAATGGGCAGATTAATATTTTCAGTCATATTTCAACACGATAATTAGCATTTAGCATATTGAACAGCCAAAACTGATAGAAGCATCTTTAAAGTTGCAAACCTTTTGCTTTAAAAAAACAAACAAATTTAAAAGTTGTCGTTAAACTGAAGAGGTTAATTGATTGAGTTACTGCAAAATAAACTATTTATAGCCTGTCGTTTTGCTATTATTAGTTCCACTAAAAGGGACTTTTTTCTGCAGAAATTACTCGGCTTCTCTGAAACACTAAGCTCACATTAAAATGTACACCATGTCCATGTCGACAGCTGTAAAAACTTTCCCGCGTCTTTGCTGCAGTTATTAGCAGCAGGAAGGACCCACTAATCTGCTGCAACATGAGATGTGATGACAAGCAGTCATGTAAACTGCTGGGTTTGACACAGATAGCCAGCAGGAGACGGGAGGGTTGGGCGTGTGGGGAATTGAAAAACTCGATTAATTCCACTCTGACTTAAAGAAGAAAAATGAGGAAATGCCCACACTGTTGGGGGGTCATGTTGCAATCACTGAAGGGTGGCAAGAAGTAATCAAAAAACGGTCCAGTTGAGATTCTGTTACTGTGCCAGTGTAATGGAAGAGAGCCAAACAAAAGGACTGACATTTGATGTAAACAATCTGTAAGGAAATCCAAACCGTGAGCGCCACGCATAACGAGACACTGGAGACATATAGGCCAGTGGAATGTGGGTGAGACGAAGCTCAACAATGAAACTATGTGGAGCACAAAGTCCAAACCGCAAACATTTCCACTGGTGTTGATACTTCCCTTTGTTCATTGCCATTATGAAAGTGTATTGATCTAATTGGAGCAGACTGCGTTCATTTTTAATGGGAAGGGGTTCCTCTTGTGACAGAAACAGTTACGAGATTAAGGGTCACTCCCTGAACGGGACACTGTCCTCTTAACGGCATGACTTCACTCGTTCTTGGTTGTTTCAAAGCATGCAACTTTAATTTTGATTCTGTAACTTTAAAAACTTAATTAAGGCCGGCAACCACACAGCACCTGGTCAAATGTTTGCATACATGAAAAAGTGTCCTAGCTAATAAAAAGTGGCAACAAGACAGAAGTTCACAGATCTGACCCATCTGTTCTGTTGTGTCCAGGTTTTACTGGGACATAGTGATGCTCCTGTTGATGATGAGCAACCTGGTCATTCTGCCCTGGGGAATCACCTTCTTTGAAGATCAGAACACGTTGCCCTGGATCGTCTTCAACGTCATGTCTGACACCATCTTCCTCATGGATTTGTTTTTCAACTTCCGCACTGGTATCTTGGGAGAGGACAGCCACATTATTCTGGACCCCAAAGAGATCCGTGTCCATTACCTCCGCACCTGGTTCCTTGTGGATTTCATCTCCTCTATCCCTGTGGACTACATCTTTCTCATTGTCGACATGGAGTCCCGGCACGAGTCATCCGACGTGTACCGTACAGCTCGTGCCCTCCGGATCGTGCGTTTCACTAAGATCCTCAGTCTGCTGCGGCTTCTGCGGCTTTCCCGTCTCATCCGGTACATTCACCAGTGGGAAGAGGTAAACAGGATGAGACAGACGACAGCATTTTGTCTAAATTATGGCTACATTGTCCTATCCCTCTGTCTTTCTCTCTTAAAGATTTTCCACATGACCTATGACCTGGCCAGTGCTGTGGTGCGTATAGTCAACCTGATTGGAATGATGCTCCTGCTGTGCCACTGGGATGGTTGTCTCACCTTCATGGTTCCCATGCTGCAGGACTTTCCTCCAGACTGCTGGGTCTCTAAAAACAACATGGTGGTGAGCCTAAACCTTTATATTTAAAAGGTTAATTCAGAATTTTAGAACGACAACCCTAGTATCCTTCAGAAATAAACGTACCTGCCTTTCAGGACCACATCTAAAAATACCTTGTTTCTCTGATGTTTTTGCACAATTTAGCTCCCCATCAACCGTGCTGCTATGATTTCCTGAATTAATTGACCACCGAAAGAAGACATGACAATCATCTAAAACCTTGCTAATGCCAGATGATTCTCAGGCGTTTCAACCATTTTTCTGGATGACTTTGACCTGATTTAAATAAGAATCTAAAGCTAGAATTAGACTGGCTCAGTGAGCGTCAACAAGAAGATTGGAGGTTTGAGTCTTTTGTGAGGCTTTCTCCATGTACCCCGTTTTCCTCCTACTGTCCAAAAACATGCAAACAATCTTAACTGTCAGTTCTAAGTTCGCCCCACATGTGTGTGAGTTCCCAGATACTTGAACGGAAGGACTGACCAAGCTGGGCCTCAGGGCTGCCTGAATGCACGGGTGGACCTGGGCTAAAGTCCAGGGGTCTACAGTGTTCGGGGGCTTTTCTTTTGAGGTTACATTGTGAGATGATAAAATTACAAGTTTTGTAACTTTTTTCTTTTTTCACTTTTGTAATTTTTTTCTGTCACTCATCCACTATCCTGCATGTTTTAGTTGTTTCTCTGCTCTTCAGCAGGTCAATCACTCATTCCTTTCAATCAGGTGTGCCAAAGCAGGGAAACGACTAAAACATGCAGGACTGTGAGCCATGAGGACTGAAACAGAGAGCATTACAGATACATGTTCTTGTTCATGGCTGCTGTAACTAATAATGAACTTACATAAGATGACCTGTTAGGATGTATCTTGTTAGTTTTAGGGCGTGTCCCTTGATAATTGACTGCCAACATGGTGCTCATTAAACCTCCTAGCCCCAGACCTACTGGGGGTTTAAGTTGGCCCTGGAAATAAGAGCGTCGATCAAATGAGTTTTGAAAAAAAGTCTTCTTTGCAGACTGTTTGGTTTGTCCTTCCTGGGCTATTGTAGTAACACAAACCTGCAGTGTTTTGGACGTTATTCTTGAGCAAAGGGAGGTTTTTAGTGCTTTAAAAAATACAAGAGAAGGGTTTGCGAATTTGACAGAATATCTTAAGTAAAATGCATATTTGAATCAACTGACAACTGTCTCAGTTTTATTTTATTGTTATTTCTAATATTTAAAGAGAATTTTTTGAAAATTGTGAATATGCTCAAAATGTTGCAAACCTCAATCATAAATGTGCTCAAAATGTGCTCCATTTGTTTGCATTTCGTTCCTTCTCTATGCGACTGCATTAGTGCAGCTTTACTCACCACCTCTTTTCAATCCTTCCTGCTCAGAACGCCACCTGGCACATCCAGTACTCTTACGCCCTGTTCATGGCCATGAGTCACATGTTGTGCATAGGATACGGCGCTCATCCTCCAGAGGGCATGAGTGACGTTTGGCTTACCATGGTCAGCATGGTTGTTGGAGCCACCTGCTACGCCATGTTCTTGGGTCACGCAACTAACCTGGTCCAATCCCTGGACGCATCCCATCGCCAGTATCAAGAGAAGGTAATCATCTCACCTGTAAAACGTTTTGACCTTCAAGCTTTGCGGACAATATGTTCCAAAAGCCTCACATGGACATAAATGTGCTTCTGGCTTTTACTATCCCGATTCCCGGCCTTCTTTTACATCATTACCTTGCTCAAACCATTTTTTCCCATATACTGTGCAACATGGCGTATTATCTAATGGATTTTGTGACCTCACTGCAACCCTTTCTCTGGGATTTTCACATGATAAAGCTAAGCAGATGATGACAAACGGCAGCACCTTTGTTTTGGATCGCTGTCGGCTGCTGGTTGCCACAAATGAGTTTGTAATCCACTTAAAAACCAGAGAAAAGCAGCCTATAAATCAAATGGAATGGATGTGTAATCACTGTGGAATAATTCAGCGAACACATGCCAGAAAATGTGACTAATCGTAACCTCTTATATCAGTCTTGCAGAACTTTGTTTGTGTATCCTCACAAGGGTCGGGTCCTGATGTGCGTTGTGCAAATCTTTGCAGTATAAGCAAGTGGAGCAGTACATGTCGTTCCATAAACTTCCTGCGGACGTACGACAGAGGATTCACGATTATTACGAGCACCGATTCCAAGGCAAGATGTTCGATGAGGACAGCATACTTGGAGAACTCAGCGATCCGCTCAAGGAGGTGGGTTAAACGTCACATCTTTGAGCTTTTTCCACTCAATCCTGTTTCTCTAAAAATAACTACCTGTCTACGCTGCAGTGTGAACTCTTTAAAACCAAAAACACTTCAGCGGTACTTTGACCACTTTTAAATATTGCCTTTTTTATTCCCGCCATTCAGGAGATTGTCAGCTATAACTGTCGAGGACTCGTGGCCAACATGCCGCTCTTCGCCAACACCGACCCTCATTTTGTGACCGTGATCCTGACCAAGCTTCGTTTTGAAGTCTTCCAGCCGGGAGACTTCATCATTCGAGAAGGAACGCTGGGTCGGAAAATGTACTTCATCCAACACGGCACTGTCACAGTCATCCCACGTGGCAGTAAGGAGATTAAACTCAGCGATGGAGCGTATTTTGGAGGTTTGATACTTTCTTCTATCAGTTCCAYTGGCACTACTTGGCAACCTGAATGATACCAGGAGCTGTGATGAGGGACAGTTTTGCATAAAAGAAACCAAACTAGATAGAACTAAAACACTGTTTTGAATTTTAATTTTGCTGTTATTCCAAAGTGAAAATTTTCCGGCTGCTTCGCTTAAATTTGCTCAGAGGCAACATTTGTTGAATTTCTTCTTGCTCCAGAGATCTGCCTGTTAACTCAGGGACGACGGACGGCCAGCGTGAGGGCCGACACCTACTGCCGYCTCTACTCCCTGAGCGTGGACGATTTCAACGAGGTCTTGGAGGAGCATCCTCTGATGAGGAGGGCGTTCGAAAGCGTGGCTGTGGAACGGCTCGATCGAGTTTCACGAAGACCCAGTTATCAGCCTCCGACCACTGAGTCAGAGTGACATCTCCAACAGAAAGAGACAGAATTTTTTAAAAACTGAATTCCACTTTATTAAATGTAAACTTGAATAATTATTCAAGTATATAAGATTTTACACCTTCAGCTAAATAAATCTATATTTGTCTATTTGTCATTTGTTTGTGATAGATTCACTGTAATTCCCAAACTGAACAGACTTTTGACAAGCTTTTCGCTTGTGTTTCTTGCGCAAATTCCATTTTTAGTTATGCAGGTATTAAAGCTCAGTCACTCATAAAAACATATTTAATGTATGATCACTARGGACAATTAGTTTTAATTATACATGTTTTTTCCAACTTGCACAAGGGAGTTTTATTTATTTTTATTTTTTGTCTTTATTTTGAGTCGGATCCTGTCATGTCAMTAAAAATTATTTTGATTAGATTAACAATATTTTAGAAGATTTATATAGTTTTWTTCTCTCCTTTTTTGAGCTRTTTGCACACACAACAGTATTGTACATCCTGTAAAAGTGTTTAGTTGGAACCAAAATGCCTATTTTCTGCCTGTTTATTTTGACTTTCCAACAAATAATGTTCATACTGATCGTACATTGTAAATATTAATATTTTTTGCTCCTGAAGCATTAGTATAAAAAATTTTTTCCTATCAAGTTGCCATAAAGTGTGTTTTTTCATCCACATTTCTCAGCTAGAGAATAACAATTTTGAATATAAATAATTAAAATAATATCAAGCTTTTTACATACATAATAGGACAAAATATTGCCACCTTTTAACAATATAGATTTGTTTTTGCACTGATTCATGAACACCACAAAAGCGACTCATTCACTGTTGCCAGATATGTGATATTTATTGATTTACTGTATCAGGGTTAGTGTCAGTGTTAGTGTCTATCTGACGTAGGATAAATCATTTTTAAAAGCTTAAATATATAACAGTTTTGACATTTCCGTGCACCAAAAGAAAACCTAATTTTATTCCCTCGAATATCCGAAAACCATCAGAAAGTTTTATCCGACCAGCCAGAATATCTGGCAACCCTGGACCATGTTGACACTTGTATCCGGGCTAATAGCGTTAGCTTCCTGCGGAGCTGTGTTTCGTAAACTCGTTGACGCAGGGTAAGTTGAATCTATTGCGTTTTCTGTCTAAATCGACACACTGTTTGTAATTCTAAGTTTTAATGCTACATTTTGCATGAATCAAGCATCGTTGTTGGGATGTTTGCATGCTGGAGTCAGCTCCTTTTATTTCTCTACAAGGTTAAAAACAAAGCTAATCGGACTTAGCTGTTAGGCTAGTAGGAGCTAATGGAGGTCAGGCGGTACACGACATCAACACAGTCGATGTGTTAGAATTACCTCGTTTATTCTTGTTTCTTATTCAGTCTTTTTAAAGTGTAACGCTCTAAATTCTTACAACATGAACGTTTGAAGTGCTAGAGCTTACCCTCTCCATAGCTAACAATTAGTTAGCTCTTACGTGTTATTGTTATACAACTAAAGCAATAACAAACTCCAAAAATACCCTAACCCAGCACTGAAAATTTATTAATTTATTGTGCTTGCTTGTTATATTATAAAGTATTCATTAGCTTTTCTTTTTGTTTTTAAATGTAAATGATCTTCCTGATTGGACAGACGGTGGGCTTTTGCGTCGTTTTTTAAATTTTATTTTGAAAGTCAAATCCAGACTTGTACAGTATTTAATTAATATTTCACATTTTATGTTTATCTTACTAAAACACATGTTTTGTACTTTAAAGCAATTACAATACACATTATTACAGTGCACATTACATCTTGACTGTGGTTAAAATATGGTGTATTCACAATTCATTAAAAATACACAATTCAGCCTGGAAATGGTTGGGTACATAATTGGTAAAAACTTATTCAGTTACCAGTACATAAAGTTAAGTATCTGTTATGTACTCTATAAGTACAGGACATCAAGTTGCATAATTCAGCTCAGTCTCTGTGTACTTGAAAGGTAATTGATATGCCCTTTAGTTGGCAAGTAAGGATGTACCGGCATTTAATGGCTAGGAATCAAGTACCAGTTGTGTACCTGATACATACCCTGTACCACACTGTATGTGTAATGTTAACAGCATTTTATATCTTTGTCCCCTTAACTTTGACAAAAGTTGAATCTAAGTATATTTTTGTATATTTTTATTCATTATCTTTGTTATTTTGCTGTGTTCATACTGTGACACATTCTTGTAATTAATTTTAACTCAAATTTTTTTTGCTTTGCATTTTTTTTAATTTTTTGTTTAAATTGCTCACTTTTTCTTTTAATGTGCATAGAAAAAACAGGAAAAGTACATTTTGAGAGAAATGTATACAGTCTGTTCTGATTTGTTTTAAATATTTTCTTGAACTAAATGAATTTGAAATATTTTTGTTTAACGTTTATTATTATCTCTTTTTTTAGTGTTTATTTCTGCAAGGATGCTGTCCTTGTCTCGATCAGTGGTGTGTGCGGTGGTTCGCGCGCCAGCTGCTGTCTGCCAAGGTGGTGTGACCACTATAACCAGGTTCAACAGCACAGCAGAGGTATGATTTTGTTTTTTTTGCCAAGTTGATGATGAACAACAAAGAGTTTAAATGGTGGCCACAGGAGTCATTTTTTTGTATTTATATATTCAGAGTGCTCCTAAGAAAACCAAATTTGGGCCGCTGGCAGATGAGGACAGAATTTTCACAAACCTTTATGGTCGTCATGACTGGAGGTAACCTGAATTGTAACTTTCACATCCTCTGTGAAATCTAAAATCATGATAAACATGATGAGATGCAAAGAGGTGATCAGAAACATCCGTTAAAAGCAACATGTCTTCATTTGCTTCTGTGGTGTTTTAGGCTGCAGGGTGCGTTGAAACGTGGCGACTGGTACAAAACCAAGGAGATTCTTTTGAAAGGAGTCGACTGGATTCTCAATGAAATCAAGATTTCAGGTCTGCGTGGGAGAGGGGGAGCAGGTTTCCCTACAGGCATGAAGTGGAGTTTCATGAACAAGCCCAGCGATGGTCGGTCAGTAAAGAGATGGATATGTTTACTTTGGATATTCTTGTGTTTTAATCATACTTTGTGTACAAAACAAAAGTTTAAAAAGTCACTATTTTCCAAAATTTATTTTGCATAGCATAGCTGCATTATGCAACCTGTTTTTTGCATTTCTATTTTAGTCCAAAGTATTTGGTGGTGAATGCCGACGAGGGAGAGCCAGGCACCTGCAAGGACAGAGAGATCATGCGGCACGACCCTCACAAGCTGGTGGAGGGCTGCCTGATCGCTGGAAGGGCCATGGGGGCGCGAGCCGCTTATATCTACATTAGAGGAGAGTTCTATAATGAGTCATCTAACCTGCAGGTGAGCGTGGGCAGAATGAAAGCTGTCGTTTAAACCTTAAATTACAAAGAAAAAAAATTAAATATCTCCAGATTTATTAGAAGCTGTTCCTTCATAGCTCTGGGATCATTAATAAAGACATTATCTCTCTTAGGTGGCCATAAATGAGGCCTATGCTGCTGGGCTGATCGGTAAGAATGCRTGCGGTTCTGGTTACGATTTTGACGTGTTCGTTATGCGCGGCGCTGGAGCGTACATCTGTGGAGAAGAAACCGCTCTTATTGAGTCTCTGGAGGGGAAGCAGGGGAAGCCCCGCCTGAAGCCTCCCTTCCCTGCAGATATTGGTGAGCTCCACAGTCATGGCTTTTTATTTTAAATTGTGTGTATTTTTTTTTAAAATCAAAACAATAGTCTCACACGTTCCCATCTTGTGATATATTAAAGGTGTGTTTGGTTGCCCAACAACTGTTGCCAATGTGGAAACGGTGTCTGTGGCGCCCAGCATCTGTCGGCGTGGAGGCACCTGGTTTGCGAGCTTCGGCAGAGAGAGGAATTCCGGCACAAAGCTCTTCAACATTTCTGGCCACGTTAACCACCCGTGCACTGTAGAGGAGGAGATGTCTATTCCTATGAAAGAGCTCATTGAGAGACATGCAGGTATACTTTATATTTGAGTCCTTTTTTTTT
>NW_013952458.1:483392-497072 GCF_001266775.1 Austrofundulus limnaeus
ACCTAAATCCATCTGCCGTATTCCTACATTAAGCGCCATGCACTCAAAGATTAAGATGGCTTAACATAAGCACAAATGCAGGTTTTTATTTTGTTCTTTACTTAATTGAAACCAACATCTGTCTGACAGGTGGCGTGCGTGGAGGCTGGGATAACCTGTTGGCGGTAATCCCCGGAGGATCCTCAACTCCCCTCATCCCTAAGAGCGTGTGTGAAGAGGTGCTGATGGACTTTGATGGCCTCATCCAAGCTCAAACTGCGCTCGGCACAGCTGCTCTTATTGTCATGGACAAATCTGTGAGTGTGTCACCTCTGCAGCGTATTTCAGCTCACGTAAAGACGCTGGCAAACATCTGTCACATCGATGAATGGGTCTCTTTTTGCAGACCGATGTTATCAAAGCCATCGCCCGCCTGTTGGAGTTCTACAAGCACGAGAGTTGTGGCCAGTGCACGCCATGCAGAGAGGGTAAATACTGCCATAGCATCACTGTCATTCGTTTTACTTAATGTATTTGTTCTGCATTTGACTAAATACAAAAAATGTGTTTGTTTTCTGCAGGAGTAGACTGGATGAATAAGATGATGTGGCGTTTCGTTCATGGTGATGCTCAGCCATCAGAGATCGACATGATTTGGGAGATCAGTAAGCAGGTTGAGGGACACACCATCTGTGCTCTGGGTGATGGTGCTGCATGGCCCGTACAGGTAATACCACGTGCTTCATTTGAGTAATTACTGGTAAATACTGCAAACATCTTATTGATTTAATTGGAATTTGAACTCTAGAGTTTCCTCATTTTATTTTTGTAGCAATTGTTTAGCTCAGAGAAAAATAGCTCTAAGCATTATATTTTGTTTTTGTGAAGAACTTTATTTTTTTTAATTTAAAATTATTAAATGAAATGAAGAAATGGAGTGTGGGACACTTCCTTCTTTAATTTCCTTTCCAACAAGAAAACTTTCGGATAGTCTTAGAGTTGCTCATACCCAAGTCTTGTCTCAAAGTCTGATACTTCTTGTAATTTGCAACTTTACCACTAAATGTCACTAAATCCCAACTAACAAAATCCACATAATTTCTAGTTCTGTGTATTTTGAGCTTCTATATTATATAGGTCAACAAATAAAGTGTTGTGCTGATTCGCCACAGATATTTATTAAAGTGCATTATCTTTTTAAATAAATTAATTACATGAAACATGAAATGAAATAAACTGGATTGCATACTTAAATGATTCTTTTTTATGTGTTTTAAGGGATTGATCAGACACTTCAGACCTTTGATGGAAAATCGAATTRCTGAATACCAGCAGCAGCAGCAAGCCAGGGCTTAAATGAAGCCTATTTCAACTTCTTCTTGAAGTCTTCATCATCCTTATATAAGCCTTTAGCTTTGAGCTTCTGTCCTTCAGAAATTATTTAAGCAAAGAATAATATGACACCTGGTCACCTTCTCGTCAAGCTTTGAGTGCTGTCTCTACCTTGTTGGATAAAAGTATCATTAAAGTTTTATGACAACAAATGTGTTTCAATTCATTTTCTTTTAACTATTGTACATAAAAAAGAGGGTTTTCTGCCACAGTTCAAAAACATGCATGTTAGTCTGTGATCTATCTGTGGGATTTCCCTGATTATGTAAATAAAGATAAAAAAAACTTGTAATAAAACAAATGATCATAATGTGTCTTAAGTTTAAACTTAATAGTTTATTTTATTGAGTTTGCATATTATGCTCGTGCACACATAGGTTTTGGGTACTCCGGCTAAGAGAGTTGCTGCACAGTGAAATTGTCAAAATTCAAAGATTTATGTGTAATTCAATGAAAAACTSGAAGGAAATCCCATCTAAACTGAGATCTCGTCTTGAAAACTCGCGATGGCTTCCTCCTCACGTCACGTGACATGATAGGCTAAAGGCTTCGATGGACGCTTTAGTGAACGGTACGAAACTCATCCAATCTTTACTAAGACTCAGAATTAACCTTAAGTACGTACAAAAATGTGGTTCCGAAACATGCATTTATTGCATGAATATAGGTTTATTTAAATAACTTATAAAATGATGCAATAATTGCTGGTTAGCTCCGATGCTAACCAACACCATCCATAACCATGGGATGGTTCATGGCTATTATTAGCGGGTTTGTTTCATATAATAATTTTATATTAACGCAAAGACTCAGTAAAACCTTGGATACCTTTGCTTTGAACGTRGAGGTTGATGGATGCATATGCGTTGACAAATAACAGAATCTGCTAAGAAGACATGATTCTTCTTCTTGTATTTAAAGTTGCAGCTGCGTTCGGATCGGCTGTGTGTGGAAACATGAGTATGGAACTGGAAAAGATCCAGCAAGTTATTGTTGGAGAGGAAATGAAGACCCCCTTGTCTAATGAGGTGAACCCTGGGCATGTGGACTTCCCAATTCAGCCACGTAAGACTGAAAGCCTTGTTTTATTTGCACATTGTCATTCCTCTAAAACAGTGGTTCCCAAACTTTTCAGCTTTTGACCCACAAAATACGAACAGCAGAGACCAGGACCTGTAGCTGATGTCAGTTGATAAACATTGTTTTCACGTCAAACAAACAAGCGCATAGTTACATTATTTATTATGCTACTTTTGCCTATTTTAAATACACTAATCTTACTATTTTATAACAACAAAGGCAATAAAATGTGCTTAGTTGTCATTTTTTAGTGTAATTAATTCATAAAATATTTTCAGGACCCCACCTTGATGTTTTAGGACCCCACTGTGGGTCCCGACCCGAACTTTGGGAATCACTGCTCTAAAACACACCTTTGATTAATAAACTTGTAATCTTGTTGCGATTCAGATGGTGATGAGAGTCTGCAGTGTTTTCCGTGCTTCATCACCTTCAGTGACCCTAAAGCCAAAGAGAGACACTTGAAGAAGCATCACCGCGACCACTACRCACAACTCCTGCAGCAGGTACAAGGAAACAAACTGTCCAATATGTGTGAAGTGGCAATAATTGTCCAGTATTTTGTTATTAAATGTTATTTCCAGTATCGTACTATTTTTAAGCCTGTGAGGTTGCATCCTTCACTTACATCAGTGAAATTACATTTTGAATATTTATTTTATTTTTCAGACTAATACACTGTTTACTTGCTACAAGTGTGACAAGTCTTTCAACTCATCTGAAGAGCTCAATCAGCACCAAGTGACACATAACACAGATAAAACACCCTTCTTCTGCAAAGAGTGCCAGAAAAGGTTCAGCATGTTATCTCAGGTGAAGACACTTGGCTAGAGGTTGTTTTTTTGTAAAATAAATTATCTATTTTATTTACTATAATAATTGTTTATTATCTTGCAGCTAAGCACACACAGACGATTTAAGTGCAAAGAGCGAAAACATGCCTGCAAGGACTGCGGTGTTTTGTTCCTCACTGGCCTTCGGCTTCAGCTCCATCGCAAAACAGTGCACCGCGGCAACGCAGGCGGCGCTAAAGACATCAACACCTTCCGATGCTGCAAATGTAGTTGTGGTTTTCAGACCGAAGAAGAGCTTCTGCAGCACCAGGAGATGTTCGCTAGTGACCAGAACTGTGGTCTTAAGCCTCGGCGCAAAAAACGTGTCTCTAAACGCAAACGTGCATCGGGGAAGATCGAGCAAGAGGCCGGAGCAAAACAACTCATTGAGCAATCCGCCTCTGCCGAGCTCAACATTCCCTGTCCTAAACCAGATTGTGATTGCACCTTTCCCTCCGTTGAAGCCCTGAGGGCACACAAGCAAGACAAACACAGCCCCATCCTTCACAAAGCTCCCAGCTCAGAATACACCTGCCCCACATGTGGGAAAAGCTTTGCAAGAGAACGTAGCCTAAAATCTCATCAGGCTTCCCATAAAAASGGTGAAAAGGTTGCAGATGTGAGATAATATATGTGACATTGTCCTACATCATTTGTGTGTATGATTTTCATTAAGAGTTCTTTTACTCTTAACTGGAAATATAAATAAATAATCTTTATTAGACCATATCATAAAGGCTTTTGTGCTGTCACTACATCRCATTTAGTTTTAGATGGATTGTAAATTAGTAAGTTAAGTTCATCCTTAAGTGTGTGAATGTTTTGTTTCTTCTACCATGGTGTTTTTTTCTTCAATAAAGTATATGAAAAATGTTTCTAAGTATGTTAAGCAACTCATTGTATAGAATCCTGCAAGGCCTCCTGGAAGTACATCTRTATGTACTTATGTGTACTTATATGCACCAGTTGTATCAATGGGTTCATTGGTGTGTTTTTTTTTAAAATTCACTTTCTGTGAAAAGTGGAAATGTCATATTACATATTTGTTCATGAAAACAAGACAGAAACCTTCAGTAACACRATAGATGTGTTTTACTGTATATTGTTGTCATAATAGACTTTGTAGAACTTGATTTTAAGAAAGATTATGACCGTAAAATTAAGCATGAAGTTAATGGCTAATTCTTAGTCATTCTAGGAGATRAGCAAAGTAAGACAACAAATATTTTGTTTTATTTAATCCTAACTGGTAAACTTAAAATCAACTTGTAACTTTGGAATTATAATGGCAAACAATTTGATATGTTTAGTTTTTGCTCAACAAAAGCAGTACGATTTAAAAATCTCCTTAGATTTGGGTAAATAAAAGCTTAAGTTAGCTGATACCTTATTACAAATTTCAGACATAACCACTTCTGTAGGTTTAGTTTGGATACYTTATTTTGTATATTTTGTTCAAAATGTGCATAATATATATAAATTCATGCCGGATTTTACTAAATTATTTCTACATAAGGGTATACTGGGGGTCTGATAAACGTTTAAATGTGGCCTGAACACTATCAGTTTCYGTTTTTATAAAGATTATTTTAAAATTTACGTCTGAAATCGAAACACAATCAGCACAACAAACAAAATCGCCCACATTAAGCGCTGTAGTTCATTTCTCCCATGATGCACCGGTGCTCGCTCCTATCTCGCGCCTTTGCCTCGGAATAGACCATCTTGGCTCGCGCATCGCTGCAGTGATCCTCTGCCCGCGCACTGTTGTAGTAAATAATGGCGGCCTCGGGAGGCGGATTATCTTCTCCTTCTACSACCGCGGGCCCGGGTACCTACTGTCTACCGGCCCGGGCTCGCTTCCCAGGCCGTCCGTGCGCGGCTCGCTTCAGGTTTCGGTCGGAGAAACGGACCAGACGCGGAAGGTTGGGCTYGGCCGAACTCGAGCTACCTGCGGAAGGGCCAAGGCCCGTCAACATCGGCCTTGCGTTAAGCGAAGATCCGTCCCTGCTGCCCCTGCTCGGGGTGGCGGAGAAGTATAGTCGCCAGAAGGATGCGGGGTTCTATTCCAGCAGCAGTGATGGGGTGAGTTAATTAGCTGGAAACCGTGACGAATGGAGGCAATATGTTTGAAAGACTGATTAAAAAAACAGCGTTTAATCACTTGTGAATAACATGTTAGCTGATGTGTTGCTAATTTGCTGCAAACACAAACCCAACACGGGCATTGTTTGCCTGCAGGAAAAGCCTCCAGAGAGGATTTGAAGCAGTTTTATCCTGATTATTTATGCAGATATTCATGAYAGCGTTGTTGTGCAACACATAGAATCGATGCAGCTGTTCATAATGTCTCTCCAGGTGAGCTTGAAAAGCAGATATTTAAAGGCGGAAACTTTGGCGGTATGATGGCACACTCGTGTTTTGTTGTGGAAACCATGCTTTGTTCAACCCCCCTCACCGCCCCCTCAGGTGTGTTAAGGTTAGCTAAAGTTCCCATCCAGTTCTAACAACTTCTTCTGGCTCAGTTTTTGTTTTAAAACGTTGCTGCTGCGGAGTGTTGGATCACACTCTCCACGTTGGAGCTGCTCTGTCAGCTGACTGCTCGGTGTGTTTTAACGTCAGCTGAACGTAGGAAGCAACAGCGGGGAAGTTAAACGTCTAATMAACGTAATAACATTCAACCATCATGCATTACAGCTGCCTTGTTTGAAAGACAAATAAGCACATCCTGCAAGGTAATATTGAAGGTTATAATCAAAGCTTTTAAAAATGTAAGTAAATGTATGATCAGAGTTTCTGCATGTAAAATAAATGAAAATAAGTTTTGTGTGCTATGGGCTGCAGTTTTTACATCCTGTTCTAATTTATTTTAGTGATGTTACAGTCAACATGGCCTGCTAGCTTTTACCTCAGTCATAACTGCAGCAAGTATTTTGAAGGGTATTTTTAAGACAAAATGCAAAGTGTATACAGGGATCCCATTTACCTGCAGCTACGTGACAGCAATTTAAAGGCACTCATTGCGAACTAGAAAATAACAGTGTTATTCGAAGCTATGTATAATTATGCAGTTTGAAAGTGTAAACTACATTTTAGAGTTGATATACTATTCAAAAATGTGGGTATGCACTCAGTATAAACAAAGCACTTGAGTTTCCATAGATAACAATAAGTAGGTGGAAGTTGGCAGCCATTCACAAATTTTGTTTATAATAAAAAACATGTTGCTTTATTGGATCTAATGCCATCTGTTGCCTGCAAAGTCTTAACTGATGCAATCTCTGTAGAGGGGACTGTAACAGTCACGTAGTTCATTATAAATCTTGTGGATGCTGCTCAACTTGAGTGCAACACGTATAATACTTCAGTGTTCTTCAGWGGTGTGGAATATATGCTGTTCAAGTGGTTTCACTGGTGATCTACCTGTGGAGAGATGAATGTAAGTAACTGAGGTATGCTTTTGAGCTGAGTATAGAAAGCATTATTTAAATATTAGATGCAGAGGTGCCTGAATTATTGAATTCCAGAGATTTAATGGTTTTTTTAAGTTCTATTTAAAATACATGTATTTGTTACGTTCAGTTTGTTTATTATGAGTAAAGTTGTGGTTATTTTTTTCCCTCCTTTTGCTCATTGAGTGCCGGAAAAAAACGATCTGAAATGTGGATTATTTATATGTTTGGGCATGTGTAAAGAGGGGAAAAGCGTGAACTCATTATTTTATAGCTTAGTCACGGATGGAACATGAACACCTTTTTCTTTGCAGTGTCAGAACTGCGCTGATGCAATGCTAGTGTAAGAGAAGAGAGCTGTGCTGCTGATGCGGCACCAAAGTTTCTGCTGGGCAAAAACATGAAAATCAAATCATGAAAAGCAGTGACTCATGTTTAGTTTCAACTACAGTCTCATACATTGTGCAGACGGTTTTAAAACGGTCATGTCAGTAATGTATCATACACCTAGTGAAGCGCTTACGAGTCTGCTTTGTTTCCTAAAGTCAAATAAGAAAGATTCGAAACATTGGGTCCACTTAGGGCAGTCTTGGTGTATTAAATAATAACTTTCTTTGAATAAAAGTAATTCATTCTCTTTCCTGCATAACAAAAAAGACTCAGCTGTGCAAATGTAGTATGACAGAAAAGATACGGAGAAGCATAACAAAGACTTATTTGTTTTTTAAAAACATCAAATCAACTCATTGAATGTTGCACTATGCAATGGCCATATAAAGTCTGTGTGTAAAACAGACTTGTTCGGTTACACCGCCTTGACATTAACCTTATATTTTTACAAGTTACAGCAAAAAGTCCGGTCAGGTTAACGAGAGACCGCTTCTTAGTAATGTCACGCCACTTSTCAAGTTTTCGTGTAACGTGGTTTGTTTCGGAATTTGTTTTGTCTTCATCCCGCCGCTAATCTGGAGGTTGCAGGTTTGTATCACCAGACTGGCACATAAAATGTGGGTGAAAAATATGAAGCACCCACATACTCCATATTTGCCCTATTGGGATCCCTTTGAGCTAGGCCCTTAATCCTCCTCCTGTTGCTCCTAAAGCTTTTTGCTCCAACGTGATGAGAAAAATGCAGAGAAGGAATTTCCTCATTGGAGACTAATAAACTAAACATTATTGTTTTAAGTATTTCCTTATACTGACGTAAGGACTGCTCTTTTTTGTTTCTAGGAGGAAGATTTTCCTGGATTTGGAACCTCAAGAGCTTGTTCACAAAAATCTTCAGCCGCTGTTCCTCAGTCATCCGTCAGGGAAGCCAAGTCTCCAAAAGCTTCAGAACCGTCACCAGAAGCAAAAGCTCTTATTGGAAAAATTATCCCAAAGAATCAAAAACAGGCTCTCATTGGGAAAATTGTACCAAGGATTGCAAAGGAAGGAGATGTGAAAGAGAGCCTCAGCCCAGTTAAAGACAAAGAAATTCACAACAAGCAGGAGGCTCCCTGTTTGAAAGCCAAACAAGATAAGCAGACCTCAGATGGACAACATAGCATAGCTGATAAAACTTACAAAGCAGAAGAAGCAGCATCTTCAGAAAGTGCAGTGGCCCTGTCCTGTAAATCTTTTCATAAACGTCGGAGGAGGAGAAAGGTTCAAGGTGTGGGTGTTTCTCCTGAGGCTGGAGCAGAAGCTGGTGCCCCGAGTGGCGAAGAGCCAGCAGTGACACTCGAGCAAAAAGCTGGAAAGGGTTCGTTAAAGGGGGTGCGGAGAAAACGCAGAGGAAAGTTTTTGTTTGGGTACAGGCGAAAGCCATCTGCAGTCATTCCAGATAATAACCGCCCCAAAATCAAAAAGGTCCGTGCTCGGCGGGTTTTTTACGCCTATGTACCTGAGCCACTACCTGTAGTAAGTAATGAGCTGCAAGGTCAGAATGTCACCCAATCAAATACAAGGTCCAGTTTGGAGCAAGTAGACCAGAGCTCCAACAATTCCTTTTCAACGGTAACAAGCGGGCGGTCTTCCCGCACTATTAAAACTCCAAAGAGATTCCTGAATGAAGAAATTATCCCCTTTCCAAAGGGCTCTCTGTCGACGTGGCTGAAAAGTCAGCAGAAAGACGAAGGCAAACCACTTCAAGAGTCAGATTATGACAGCGTCTCACAGCCAGTGGACAGGGACACCACGCCTGGGCTCGATGGGTCGTCTGGTGTGTCAAGAATCTCATCGAAACCCAGTCCAGGYGCGAGTCACATAGAGATCTACAAGAACTTAAAGAAGCTGACCTTAAAGCTAGCAGAGAAAAAGAGAAGCCAGGGTTTTAATCAAGAGGATTACACACATCAGAGCGATGATTTGATACCTCACGTGAGGAAGAGACGGAGACCAAAAATCATGATGGAAGAGCTGGACTCTCCTGGGGTTGTGAGGAAAGTGGCTGTGGTGGTGCAGGCAGATGTGGAGTCTCCTAAGCAAATCCCATCAGAAGATGTGGGCAACAACAGTAAGTAYAACTTACTTTTCTTTTTAAAAAATATTAACAACGCGCTTACAAGTTGTTTGCCAGCTTTTTACCACTTCCGGGAATACTTGTCAGAAATTGGCAGTCAGTAATGAGGCTTTAAGCKAATTAAAAGAGGCTTTTTTGTATCATTTGATGCAGATGAAACAACAAGCATAAAAGAGGCAGGAAGTGAGGTGCTGGAAACTGGTGGTCCYAGCCATCGGATTGGTCTCAGTGGTGCTAATAGGAGGATGCTCCACCTGCTGAAGAAAGCCAAAGTGCAGCTTATAAAGATCGATCAGCAGAAGCAGCTCAAGCTGTCACAGGTAAGAGACCATTTCTTTGCCATAAAAAATGTTTATAAAATATAGTAAAGAATRATTGAATAAGCATAATTTACTCTATTTATGTTCAAAGGCTTTATATATTTTTTCTTTCTGTTAAAGTGTGAATATCTTATTTTGGACTGCTGAACAAACAAA
The DNA here is from genome assembly GCF_001266775.1 of Austrofundulus limnaeus. Lineage (NCBI taxonomy): Eukaryota > Metazoa > Chordata > Actinopteri > Cyprinodontiformes > Rivulidae > Austrofundulus > Austrofundulus limnaeus. Next base: position 493,108 of record NW_013952458.1, read on the forward strand.
ATGACTTGATTAGATATCACATAAAAGACAATCTGCTTACGCGCCCTTTTGTTTTGCCTTCTAATTTTTACATGATTGTATTGGCGTGTATAAATTTTTTGCATCTCATACAAAAACGCATGCTTTTCTCTCCCTGTTTCGATTAAAAGTTGGGCCTAGGAGAATCACAGGTACCGGTGACTGGAAGGAGGAGGAGGAAGAGGAGAAGGGTTGGGCTGTCTCCCAAAGAAATTCCTCCACAGGTAATTCTTTAAAAATTTAAGCTAGTTTGTAATCAGTTTAAATGTTAAATTGATTTATTTTGTTGAAACTAGTTGTGTTTTTGCTCTAATAAAGACAGCTTGTCTGTTTCTTGTAAATTACTATTAAAATAAGTAACTTATATAATCAACCAATAAAGGCAGATTGAGAGTAATGGAAAGAAATAGATTTTTCTTGCTGTCGTTACAAAATGTTTTGTACTTTTTACAGCTTTACTGTGAGTTGAAATTAGCTTTTATCACAATAACAATACTTTAACTWAAAGGTTAATTTATTTATGTCCTTTATTTTGACCCAGTTATTTCCAGACTTGTCCTAATTTTTAATTTGTTTGYAGGAGCAGCCACTCGGAGGCCCGAGGATCAAACACGTGTGTCGGGCAGCAGCGGTGGCTTTGGGCCAGCCTCGGGCCATGGTGCCGGATGATATTCCCAGACTCAGCGCTCTGCCGCTTCACGAGAGGGAGGGCATCACCTTTTCCCCCGCAGCAGAAGGTACATTCCTACCCCTGTGCTTTTCTTTTTAGATCAGGATAAATGTTGAATATAGTTTTTTTAATATAAATTTTTACACAAGTAATTTGTTCAAAATTGAAAACTCTTATCTGTTATGYAATTTTAAAGTGTCCCAAATACTTCCATATGTATTTTTTTCAGTTGTGTATTTTCTTTAAACTTATTTTGCAAGTTAAAAATTACAGCAAAGTGTACAAGTATATACTCTAAGGGGGATAYTGCAGTCATTATTGATTGTTGTTAAATCATTAACTGAAGTYAACAATGTGCTTATTTATTATTGTATTAATTATTCCTGGGTGATATCTGATTAAAATGTAAAAAATCTGACTTAAAATTAGCAGAAAAGAGAAATCACAAGATGGGCTCATTTTAGAAGAGAAAATGTTTCTCTGGTTTTGTTTTGTTCATTTTATTTGGGGATTTTGTGTGAAACCTTTGTTATAAACTGCTTTAGTGAATTGTGTTGTCCAATCTTTCATTGTTTAGTATCCATGAGAATTTATCAAATTTTTCTACCAAAAAATAAATAAACAACTAATGAGCTGAATCGTATTTCAGTCTATCTGTTTCAACCTTATATATGTTGCAGAATAATRTTTTATTCATATTCATCAGTAATGAAGTTTAAGAAATTTGACAAAATAGCTCAAATACTAAATCAGCTCAATTAAAACAGGCTWAAATTTAGCTTCTGTGTTAGTTCGCAGATCATACATAGCAAGAAATATAAATTTATCAATACCACAGATTTTTTTTTTTGAATAAATTGTTTATTTTTTCATTTGATTAGAGCTGATTTCAGTTTCCAGGCCTTTTTATTATATATTTTACCCTATCTGATTTTTTAAAGTATATTTTGTCAAAACGTATTACTCAGATTTTGTAAACAAAACTATTTTGGGTGAAAAAAATGTTTTTGAGCCCTAAGTTTTAACTTTTTGAATCCACCACAGTGAGGTTAGGTAATGTGTTAAAAATCTGTCGACCAAGACAAAAGTGGTCTTAGTTTGTATTTTTTAAGTCTTTCTGAAGTTCCTTTAAAGTTTCTTTGACCTTTGGTTGCCTTTTTTATTCATTTTCCTTTACCTGACCATTTTTACAGGAATGTTCATATATTCTGTCAAAAACAAACTGTTCCTTCACTGGTTTTTTAAAAAAGGCAAACTTTAAAAATATAACAGAAACCATCACCAGTGGGGACTGGATGGGAGGGGAGTGAGTTGTGATGCATTCGAAGCACCTGGGAAAAGCTAAACTCCTTGTAAATTAGGTGCTAAAATTTATATGGTTTTTGTCGCATAATAATATTTGATACTGCATGAGAGAGAACTCGTAATATATTGGATATACTCACTATATTGTTCACCCTACTTCCAAAAAGTTATTAGCTTTTCCATTTATAGAATAAGTTATAAGAACCCCAGAAAGTCGAGCTCATAACAACATAGATGAATTTCATACTGCATGTAACCTCCCTCAAGTAGTTTGACCTGTCTTTTGATGTAGTTCACCTCCAATGCTTCATTATCATCCCCCAGATGTATTTTATTTTGTTTGGGAAAGCCACTTTGACTGTGTTAAAATAAAGCACTAACAAATTTCTGAAGTAGTCGATGCACCACATAAAATATAGAGAGAAAAAAGTGTAAAAGCACAGTTTTGTTAGCTTTTTGGCCAAGTTAATATGCTAAGCAAAAATTGGAAGAAATTTGCTTTGATAGCTCAATGTAAATAAAATATTTTCCAGCAAAAAATTATCTTTTGTCACACACAGATTAGCCACCGCTGTTGGAAAGCTATACCCAACACTGGTCGAGTGAGCATCACTCAGTAAGAGGTGAGGAAGTACTGCTTGACAAATAGATTCACTGAACACATCAAGAGCAAAAAGTAATCCCTTCACAAGATTATCCTAGATGCATTATTCATTCAATTACAAACTAAAAAAACACAATTTTTAATGTCTGAAGTAACAGAGGCACATAGGGGAACATGAGGTTGTCATTAAATATGAAAAATGTTAAAGTTTCCAGCAGTAATGGACTTTGTGGGAAGCTCATTTTAGGTTGTTTTTTTTCCTACAGGCAGCCTTTATTAATGCAGCTGCATGACCCAAACTTACTAATTTGGAGGGAGACCTATAAATTCATATGATGGACCTGCAGTCACAGCATTTAGACTTTTAACATCTCCAGCAGACTGAGGAATAAGCTCTGACATTCAAAGATGTCGCCACCTCATCACATGTGCACAATACGGATTTAAAGGTGTATCACCCCTTTTACCCATCCGCGCTCTGTCTCGCCTGCAGATGTTGCTGATGACGACGACGAAGACGACGACAATGACGATGGCGACGACGACGACGATGACGTCTGTGGTCAGGGCGGGGCCCAGTTGGTTGTCCCTCAGAAACGTGTCCAGCGCAGGAGGTGGGGGAGGGGRCGCAAGTTCAAAAGAAGGAAGATTCTGGGCAGAGGGGTGCGTTCCCGGCGCTGTGGAATCTGTACAGGCTGCCTGGTAGAAGAAGACTGTGCAGAGTGTATGAACTGCCTGGATAAACCCAAATTCGGAGGCCCCAACACAAAGAAACAGTGCTGCATGTAAGTCCACAGGTTTTGTTTACGGCAGTGGTGTTTCTCACWCACAATACACTTTTAATAATAACATCGTTACTGTTTGAGACCCTGAGCCTGAAAGTCATTTACTGTTTTTCTCAAACCCATTCTGTAGAGACGCTGGCAAAAATCTACTTTTAAAATCTAGTGAGTTTAATTCAAAGTGAGAAGACGTTTAGGGAGACACTCATGTCTGAACTATATTGCTGTGTTTAAAATTAAGATGTCTTCATATTAAAACATCAATATTTAAAAAAAAAACCTTTACATATCAGTATGAACCAAAATCACTGAGGAACGTTTCCAACATTTTCTTAATTCTTTAGCTTAAAATGAGTCTTGTGTAGATAAATTACATTATGTGGTGATTACCCTGTACCTGAAAGATTGTTTAAATTTTGTCAGTAAACTACAAAAATGCGCTCTCGTTCCTTTTTTTTTTTTTCTTAAGAAAGGCCAAAAACTTATTGTGCATTACATTTGTAGATGGCTTCACAGGGATTTTATCTTCAATAATTTCTATTATTATTATTATTATTATTATTATTATTAGGGGTAGACATAAGGA
>NW_013952458.1:499988-502614 GCF_001266775.1 Austrofundulus limnaeus
TTATTGATCGTTTCCCAACATAATAAATAATTACTACATCAACTGTGACAGCCAATCAGCATCCGGAAGAACTTCGTCCCACCAATCACAGTTTATCAGCTGCACACTTTTATTTGCATAACGGAACTGTGCTTCTTCCGAGTGCTTCTAGAGTTTAACTTACTTTTTGAGAAAAGCTGACAAAGCCTTGACAAATTCCTGCTGGTTGACATCTTTCACTGTTACACTGGGCATCTAAAAAGCAAAATAGAGACAGAAGGTGAGCTTAATTTTTAAAACGGAAGTTAAAAGAGGCACGTGTGCCACAGAACGTCATGTGTTCATTTCTTGCTAGCATTAGCTAGACGGTTAGCTAACCTGGCTACAATAAATTCAACTGATGGCAGGCAAAAATGTCGCTCTTTAGACCAAATTATATGTATAGTTCATTTAAATTACGCACTAGTCTTACTTTTGTCCTTCAGTGCGGAGGCTCAAACGTTCACCCAAGGCGAAGCTAACACGGAGGAGCATCTGGAAGGAAGATGCTGATGATGAAGGATGGAGGGAGACGGTCCTCATTAAAAAAAGGATGAGACGTAGTGTGGAATAACCCTGCCTTCAGCCACAAAATTGCTTATATAAAACACGAATTTAAACTCMGTTAAAAAATAAAGATGCCTTTCTAACATGACGTTGTAAAGGTTTAGTCGAATTTATAGTTTTAAATGTTTTAAACAAGAAAAAAGTGCATGTGTTCTTGTTGTGTCCCAGCAGAGGGTAGTGTTGTGAAACTTAACATTTTGGCCTCTCTCTCTCTCTTTTTTTTTCTTTTTCTTTTTCTTCTTGATTTTAACAAACCGACACAAATGCTTTGGAGAAAACTGCGGTGCAGAAGTTTGAGCAGACACTTTAACAAGGTCAGTAACTTTTTGATAATTTACCTAAAAGTTACAAATGAGGTGTAGAAATACACTTTATGTATGTTATAAACGTTAGTTTCTTTTAAGGCGATAAACTGAAGTAATTTTGGTTAAAAATAAATAAATAAATAGGCCTAAGGTGACTTAACATTTATTATAAATACAATTTTCACTGTTAGTTGTTGTTATTGTACTTGAGACCATTTTTTATAGTCTGGATTAAAGCACAAAGCAAGTTTGAAATAAATATGCACTGACTTATTTCAGTGTCACACAGTCCTCAGAACTAATTCACATGGATATTTAAGGACAGCGCACAGAAAACTGTATCTAACCAACGTGACCAGGTTTTATTTTAGCACTTTCCTTTTGCGTCATATTTTTTTTTCTTGTACTCTTTTTTGCCTTAATTCTCAACATCAAAATATTTCTAAAATTAAGTAATCACTTAAATGCAGCCCTTCATTTATTTACCTTCCACAATAATGGCATCCATTCTATAAATTTAAATATTTTTCAGAAACTTTACAAATGTATATTTAACAGTTTTAACATCCAGATCAGTGAGTTTAAACTACAGCTTGTTTTTACAGTTGATTACTGTGTGATTTGTTTTTGTTTACTAATGAGTTATTATAAAAATGTAAAATTAATTAAAAATTTCTAAGAGCAAGGATTGTTTTATTAGAATAACGCAGTTGAAAAGCCAGTGGAATTTAGTCAATTTATTGGATTTGAGTCGCAGAAATAATATTGATTCAATAACAATATTCATCAGAATTATGAAGCTCTACTGCCGGTAGTAAAATCTGCAATTTACCTTTTTTAGCATGAAAAACATCAACTGTTTAAACGAGTCTAATGCACTTAGAAACAGGGCATGCTTTGTTTTAATTAGTCAAATGTCCTGTTGAAAAGAAAATACATTGAAAACTTTTTTGAACTTTTGTTTGTGACATGGTCTGCTGTTTTTTCTGGGTTGTTAAAACTATTGTCAGGATTTTTTTAGCAGGTCAAGCACCATTAATTTGCGATTATAGGTGCTTTGATATGGCAGAATAATATAAAATAATTATTTTCTGTGTTTACAGTAAACATTTGATAACGCAGCTGTTTTTTCGGCTCATTTTGCTCCAACCTGATGTTCAGCTTAAAACAACCATCAGTTATGTGCCAAACAATAAGGCAGATATCACACTATCACACACTATAATAAAATTTAACACTGTGACAATCACGAGACACTATAAAGCTCACAGTGTGTCCCACTATTTTTAGTAAATTCRTCTTTAAAAACAGGCAGCCTGCACAACAGAGTAGTCCTGCTGCTGCTGTTTCACAGACTGAAAACATTTTGGATCAATACCTCAAGCGCAAATCATTGTTTAAATMCAAACAAAGCCTTTTTCCAAACATGGCTTTATTTTTATAAAAACGTAGTATATAGCATTGTAAAGGAGTTAGCGCAGATCGTAAATTAGCATTACTAGTTGCTAACAATGTAGAAAAACTTGCAGCCTGATTTAAAACCTTTTTTATGTCTGGAAAAAGTAACATTTTCCTCCTGCTATCAAGACTAACATCTTATTAGCACTATGAGGAAGACTGGATATAAATTTGAGGTAGGTGGATGTATGTTTACAAATGTGCAGACATGCACATGCAGGACACACACACACACACACACACACACACACACACACACACACACACACACACACACA
>NW_013952458.1:503165-521787 GCF_001266775.1 Austrofundulus limnaeus
CCACCACCACCATCTCTATCAGTCCTCTCCATACTGACACACTCCTCCTCTATCCCTCCCTCTTGGATATTTCTCTCTTTCTCTCTGCCTCTCCTTTTTCTCCCCTCCCACCTCTTCACACACACACACACATACACACACATGCACACGCCCCGGACTCCTTCCCACTTATTTTCCTCACGCGCCCTTACTATCCACTTTCACTGGAGGCCAGCTGCAATGAGCTCAGTATTTTTTTTTCTTCCTCCCTCTTCTTTTACTTTTCGTTCGCTCCTTTGCTTTCGGTTATGCCTTCATGCACGGAGAGGCACCACCACTCAGACGCTTCACCCTCACTATGTGTTGGCGCCCCTGAAAAACAGAGGCCGTGGATTGTCCACGCATTTGACTGCATGCCACAAACCGCTTGTCCTTTCCTGTCAACAACAACAACAACAAAAAAATATCCGCCTTTTTTCTTTTTGAGGAACTCGTCCACTGTTCAGAAAGCTTTTTTTTTTAAGTCCTGTTCGCATTCAGAAGTGGAAGCTGAGAGTTGGGGGATTGTGTCCGATGCATGGACGTTCGAAAGAGATAGGGACAAAAAAAATGAGGGGGAAACGGAGAGCATGTTCTGCGGCATGAAAGACAGGAAAAAGAAAGAGAAGAGTGATAGGGAAAGAGTAGCACGGGCAAGAAAAACAGGAGGAAGAGAAGAGAAGGACCAGCTGTGAAGACCCAAAAAGGAGAGGCAGCTGGATAAGAATAGCTAAAAATTGCAGAAAAAAAAGCAAGAAACTAGACTTCTTCTCAAACTCAGACTTGCACTTTTTAGCCCCCCTTCGATTTTTTGCTTCCGAACAAGATTTTTAGTCCCTCCTGCAGTCCGTCTTCTCATTCATTTGTGAGTATACACCCTGTACCTTTTCTGTTGCCTTTCCCTCCTTCCTGAAGACATTCTCCCCCCACCCTCCACCTCCACCTTCACTTTATTTTCAACTCCTCTAGTTTTGTTCTCCCCTTTAAAAATGTGTTCCCTGTAGGTTGTTAATCCCCCCCATCCTGTTCGTCTATCCCATCTCACGCTCCAGTTCTCACCCTCTTTCACTGTCTCCCTCTAATTCCTCTTTCATCTCTTCTGTATCTTGAGTTATCGCTGTTCTCTTTGCCTCTCCTTCAAGGATTACCTCTGCTCACATTTTTGATGAAGGCTCTGGAAAAGGATCACTGAATACACCCAGGTCTGGAGGGGGGCCCCATGAACGGGGTGGCTAGAACACGGAGGAGGCAGGGTATGTGCATTTCTATCAGTCATGTGTATTTTTTGTGTCTCTGCATGTGTGTGTTAATATGCTGGGGTGTGATTTAGAGTTAATGGAGCCGGCGGTGGTCCCTCCCTCTGACGCATGCGTGGATTTGCAAAATCATKGCTTATATTTTGGGATTTTTTTTTGTGCCGTGCACTTGAATTCGAGCTGCACTATGAATAAATGTGAGCTGTGAAAAAAAAGGCACAAGGTAGAGGCGAATACACTCCGAATATTGCCGTAGAATTGCATCATTCCTCGTGTACTCTTCCTTTTTTTTTCCTTCCACCCTTTTTCATTTGTTCATCCGGGTATTCCCAAATCCGTCTGCCATTAATTTGAACCTACACGTGTGGTTCGCCATGATCAGAAGTTAAAGATGAATTTCTTCCAGGTTGTCGACAGAGTAACCAGCTGAAAACTTATTTAGTTCGTTATATAATGTTGTCAGGATTTTTTTGTTTGTTTTTGAAGAAACGAAGACAGAAGATTCCGAGTACTTAAGTACACATTTGCAAATAAAGCCATGTCGACAGTAATGAATGTTATGAATTCATTATTATAGAACAAATGTGGTCTGGATAACGCAGAGCAGTGCAGACATTTGATATATAACACAAGCCTGCAGCTCATTCTGTGTAATGAACATCAAAAATACCCATTTCACTCACTCAGCCTCAGAAACCTCATCTTTTATCCCTCGTGTATTTTTTTTTATCTCGTCTGTTATAGATCTCACAGATCTTCCTCTGCTTTTTATTTACATGGTTGTTACTCACTTGTCACAGTCATTACCTACAGGATCGTTATCTATAATTGTTCTGAGGGGAGCACGTAGGAATGTGTTCTCCGTTGAGGTTATTAATATCTCTGTAACACTTTCAGACGGTTCTGTTGATCAAACGTGGTTTTAAAAGTCGTACAAAAAAAAAAACAACCAAATTTGCCAAAGTCGTTTTAATTAAAAACTGTCGAGGCATTTTTGTGTAGAAGAGACAGAAAAAAAGCCACTGGCCCAGATTAAAAGTAATTGTCAAATGTAAGCTGATTCAGTTCAAATGTACTGATTTAATTATTATACAACAAAATGACCTTCATGGGCAGACGGCATCACTGCAATCTGTGATTAAGCCATGGGGGGAGAAAGCTTTTGTTTGATAGGGTCCCTGGGTCAACCTTTTAATGATCTCCACAAATGCTCTCCATAAAAGTAGAGAGGAAGTTTTCTTTTTAAACCAAAATCTTGCTGAAACCAAAGCATCTGCTCACGTCAGCAAAACTTAAAAAGAGGGTCAGAGAGATGAACCGCCCTCGATTTACTCAACCCGTTATATTAGACGTTTTGTTCCATTTCTTTACATCTCCAGCCCCTTTTTGATTCAACTCCTGGGAGGGTTTGATAATTATACTAGTGTGGTGGGACCCCCAGGTTATGAAATGTTGCTCAGACCAGCCTGGTGTTATGTAATCTTACATAACCGAGGCGGCAGCTCAGCAGGCTCGTGATCGYAGGCTCTGGAGGAGAAGCTATATGGGTCTGCTTATGGTATGAACTCACTGGCAGGGTCAACGCTCTCATGAATACCTGGCACTTAAAGGGGAAGAGACTCCAACTGCAAAAAAAAAAAAAAAGACGTTGCAGCATCTGCACAAGAGATTTCAAGACTCATCTGGTAATGTTTAAGCTTAAGACTGGCTGTCTTAATTATTTACATAATCAAGATACGTCTCTGCACATTTCCCATGTTTCTATACCAGCTCTCTACGAGGCTTGTGTGTTTCTCATTTATAATTGATGACATTCAACCGCAGCATACATTAATGGATTGAACAGACTTCAGGAATTCCCATGCAATCTGCCGTCGTGCGTAGCAGGTTTGAATTTGTGCTGATAAATTTGTCTCTAAGGCCTAGCGTGATAAACTCACGTGTGTAGCAGTAAATAAAAACAGGGCAGTAAAGTGTCTGTTAGGGTATGGAAAAGCTGTAGTTGGCGAGGAATTACAAAAGTACTTAATAATAGCAGTCGCGGTAGAATAAAAAAAAAAACACAATAAATGCTGATTTGGATTTATTAGGCATCGTGTTTTGTTATATTACAAGTATCGCTTATTTTATTTGAAATTTAAATTAAATTAGGGTTATTGTTCACAATACAATCACATTATCATGTTTTGTAATTTATAGAACATAGTAGTGTGATTGCATTTCACCAGTATTTGTTCAATATGTCTTTGTTTTTAGATGGAGACTCACAGCCAGGATTTAAGCCTCGATTTCCTGCCGATAAGGTAAGGATACGTTATTTACCTTTTTTTTTGTTAAATGGTGTAAAATTAGAAACAGGATGTACATTTTTTTGTTCTTAAAATAAGAGTTTGCTTTTAAAAAGGTTTACGTAAAATCAAGTTACTTCTTTCCAATAGCACTCAGCAGATAGGAGCACTTGGTCAGCCATTTCAGTCTGCGGCCCGATCGAAATGTCAGTGCTCCATCAGTATAATTGAATTACTCGTCCCTGAGTCATTCTGTCACGATTAACCTAACAGATATGTAAGTTATAACCATTTGGCCACTCTGAACAAAACAAACAAACAAAATCTTTCATTCTCTTAGCATGCCTGTTTGTTTCAGTTTTGTAAAACAAACTGTATGACTTATGTTAGTTAGCAACGAGTGGAAAGGTCATCAGGTGGTCATGTCCTGATTATCAGATGCTGTTGAAAAGTGAGAGTCTGTGGGCATAAAGACGGTCCTGTAGTTTTGCCTTGAAGCTAGCTTTGGAGATGCCTCACATTACATTTCTGTCTTTGTGCTGATGTCACCCCCATGCCCCCAGACCAGCAGCACCAGAATAAGAGCTACATTCTGCCTCTCCCGTACAATAGAGCCCTTCTTGCCCTGAAATTTTCACAATGTTTGTGTGCACACAGCTCTCTGCAGACGGCCGAGGCTGTAGACACAGAGCCGTGCGATTCACCTGATATTTCAAATATTGTAGAAATGTTTGTTCAGAGATTTGAAGAACTTTGCCTCCACTTTCATAAAAATGCTCTGTAAATACGCTGCAGGTCGGGTTGCTAGAATTTCAGATACATTTCTCTGCGCCCACTCAAAATGTTACTGTTGGCTATTAAATGTGCATTTATTCCAGACTGTTAAAGTGATTCATTTACGGGTCAGCGACAGAGAAATCAATAGAGTTCAGTGTGATGGTGTAGCATGGGTTAATGTCTGATAACAGGAAGAATGTGTCCTGGTCAACAGGGAGAAATTTCTCGGTCTTTTGCGACTAGGTCACTGCACTGACAAGAGTCTGCCACCTATTTTAGCATGCACAGTGCTTACCCTCCCATTCTGTCTCTACTTTTTCCTCTGATTTGCTGCAAGTCTTTCTTCTCCTTCTTTCTGTTGCGTTTCATCACTCCATCTTTTGTTCTCACTGCTTGCTCGTTGTCTCTGTGTCTGGTGTCCCTTTTAGTTAGTCTGTCTACTTCGCTGTCCTACTTTGCCTCATGTTTTCTTTTTTTTTTGTTCCTTTCTTCCCCTTATTCGCTCTTGTTGCTTGTATATTATTTAGCAATTCTACTGTTTATGCACAAGACGTCATTATTGTGTCTCAGTTTGGTTTATCCAGTCCAGAATCTTTCACCTTCAATTTGTTTTTCCAGTTTTCCTCACCTTCTGTCTTTTTTTTTCTGTGGCATATTGAGTTCAGTGCTGCAGGTGCTTTCAGGGAGGACATACCAGGAGTGCAGGGGAGTGGGAACAAAAATCCCAGTGTGCTTGTTATTAATGCAGCACAGTAACATATAGAAGATTGAATTCTGGTCATGTATGATTTATACAGTGTGTTCCCACACTGAGGTCTGTCACAGCGGCTCTCTGTATCCCTGAGTGGAGGAGTTAGCAGAATTTCACCTCCTCGACGGCTGGCAGCAGCAGTGACAGACAGACCCTCAGGTTCAGAAGTGTTTCCGCTGACGGCAGATGAGGCGATTTGACACGGCCTCATCCTCACTCACATGCTCACTGACTGGAAGCACTTTTTCCCCTTCATTTTCACACAGATGTGCACAGTTTAATACTAGATACAGAATGCAAGCCACATCTGTATCTGTTTTTATATAATCTAGCAAAACACGTGACACTTTTATTAATTATTTACATTAGGATAATATCAAACCAGGACGTTTTAGACCCAAATTTAATCGTGTCAACAACGAGAACATAATAATCTACGATTTTTGACGATAATTCTTGAAAAGACTTTTAAAGTGATAGCTTAATGTTGCAAAAACAGCACAACAATGTGATTACTTGAACATTTCTGGCGTTCTGTTTCATTCATTGATTCAGTAGTCATTTTAAAATTATTCAGCGCAGCAGTTTGAAGGCTCCAGCTCTGTAATTATGTGGTGAGCATTTCATCTGCTTCTGAAATTATTTATTGCTAAACCAATGAACTAACAAATCGTGATAAAAATTTTTAATAAAATAATCACAATAACAATAATTTCGGTGTTAACTGAATGTAAAACTATAGATCTATTTAAAGCAACATTTAGAGCTATTTAGATATCATTTCACTCCTTTGTGTGTTATTTGGGCTCACAGGATCCACCTAAAGCCCCGATGGTYTCAGACAGTGAGAGGAGGTGAGACGTGACTAATGATGTCACAGACAGCATCGTGCCGTTTTAGTTGCCCCCCTGACCCGGCTTTAGGGTGGCGGCAGCGGCGCTCAAGCACCCGTGGGTAACACACGCCAAACCACATTAGAGGCAGGGAGACGGAGGGAAGCGAGGAGAGAACACACACAACACAGCTCAGGGGGACGGAAAGAGACAAACAACGAGACGGAGAGAAAGAGAGACAGACGGGTGGGGTGGAGGGGGGGTCAGATTTAACAGCAGAGAAAGCTAGAAAAGCTGAGAGACATGGCAGTGTGCCTCTCCGTCATTTTTGTTTCTTTTTTCGGCAGACTGTCTGCTCGGAGTTGATGTTTTACATCACTGCCTCAGGTTTTTCTCACTGTTTGTCTCACACTCGCTCTGTGAGCTTCTCCATTTTTATTCTCCATGTACGTTAGGATAAATAATGCAGCTTTAAGGAGTCAAATATTTTATTACTACCATCATTTTATTTTTACCTACTTATTTCAGCTTGGTTACAATATGTGAAAAGAATGTGATAATTTTTTCTCTGCTGACAAATGTTTTTTTTCTAACAGATAAGGCGAAAACCGCCCAACTGAGACATCTATTTATGTAATTCTTGGCCTGTATATCTGCATCACACCTCTCTCTCTCTTTCTGATCATGTTCCCTTTCACGTTCTGTCTTAGTAAAAAAAATTATAATATATAATCAACAAATGAATTAAAAAATTTAAATAGTTTTTTTTTATTTTCTTCCTGTTACTCACAGCCTGACTGCCTTTTTCTGGACCCATGACAAAAAGGGTTTATCTTTAGTTTCTCGCTCACACGCTTATTTAATCTTATTTATATCCATGGCCACTGTCTGTCAGCTTTATTCACCGAGTGAGATTGCCAAAGGTGAAAATGATGGTGAGTTCAACAAGGGCGAAATGTGTGACAGTGATGCAGTCGAAGAGCTGCTGAGCTCAGACACCATTCCTCTTGCAAGACTGATATATCGACTCAGAAGTTGCTCCTGAGCCCATTAAGAGATAAAAAAAATACAGTTTATGCTTATCCATATGGAGCAGGAGTTTCATTAGTTTACAAACATACTGAAATACAAGAACATGTCTACTTTTATGAAATTAATTGATAAAAAAAATGTTTGAAATTGATTAATTGTTTTGACCATTTAGAGTTACACAGACAAAAGGTGCTATAAATGTATAAATATTTTAGAAATAAAAAAAATGTATCGTGACTTAATTAAAAAATTTATGAATAGTAAAAAATCAATATCTTCACAAAACATCCCCATTCAGCTTCCACTCATGCATTTGAGTCCAGGCCCCAGAAGGGTAAAAATATAAAATCCTATTCATCTCAAGACCCAGGGAACCTTGAGCTTAAAGTAGAGAGTGCTTGTTCACAGCACTCAGCCCCCATGTGTTTGTTTTCACTTTAAAGTCACATTATGTTCTGACTCCCAAATGGTTCTTGAAGATTTAATGTCGGAGCCTGAAGATGAAACGATACACAAAACTGAGCAATCGTGTTTGCTATTTCAAGGTGACTCTCCAAAGCATCTCAGATATTTTCTCAGCGTTGGTTAAATTCACTTTCCAGCAAACAGATAAGTGAAATAACAAGAAAAGCACTGGATGAGTACAATTTGCTTCAAAAGCCTATTTCACAGTTTGTGATCCAGGAGTACAGCAGATTTTTCCTTCGTCCGTGCCTCAGTGCTTCAATAAGTCTTGTGAATAATTTTTTTTGTATTTGCTTTTGTATAATCCTTCTTTTAGATGTGTAGGTTAAAAATTAATTGTACCAAAAATATACCTACAGTGTATACAAACAATAAGAAAGACTTGTAAATCTGTGTGACAGGTAAAAAAACAAAGCAAAACATTTTAATCACAGTATATTTGTAATAAAAAAAAGAACTTAGAAGGTGATATCAGTATTTTTAACCAATATACTGTATATGTACTCTTACAGATTTTCACAATTATAAAAATTAACAGTTAAACTTTAGGCTCATGCTTAGTAGCCAAACAATACATTGACTTTGCATTAAGACCCCTATTCAGAGCTAAAACYTTTCGTAAAAAATACAATATAGCTATATTTCCTGATTTTGGTCTTCTTAGTTGTAATGCCTAATTCTAATTAAAAAAATCTGACCCTTATAACCAAAAGTATATAGATTTAGTGTTAAAAAATCAACAAAACCAAAGTTTATCACCTCTCATATCACGACACACCAAACTTCTGAAGTTTTCCCCTTTTTTACAGTCAGAACATGTTTTGTCTGTACAGGTTTGGCTGCAAATGTCAGCGAGTGGAAATTGAAAGGTCAGAATAAAATTGTTCCTGCTCCTCAAAATATATTTTCAGATTTAGAGAGAGAGAGAGAAATGTGGTATTTTGACAAGGAATGGAAGTAAATAGGTTCAAATTAACCCTAACAACCACTACTGCATGCAAACAGTAGAGGTGAGATCAAGTTCCTTTGACCACTGCAGGTCCTGTCTACAGTAAAAAATAGTACACTATGTAATAATATATAATTAAAATGCATTTAGAATAGTAAATATAAACTGAAACCTACAGTGTTATTAAGTTTTCATCTTTTTTTGGACTTTCCTTATTAATATACTGCAATACCGTGGGTAATTTCTCCAGCACTGTCGACTGAAGACCAGCACCGGTAATTCAGGATTATTGGTTTTGTCTCAAGTCCAAGGCCACTCTTGTGTCTTTGTTCTCCCCTCCACCTCCTTCAACCGTTCATTTTAACCATCGATGACCTCAAAACATTGAGGTTTTTGTTAGAAATGAGTTTCTTTTTTCCCCAAGTGTACGGTTAAACGCCCAGCTGCTGTTGATAACACATGGCCCTGCTCAACCCTCCTCCTCCTCCTCGTCCTTCTTTGTGGCGCATCACCCCACTCACTCGCTTTCAATCTCTCCTCTCTCCTTCACTCCCTGGCTTAATATTGATCTGAATTCATTTGTTTTCTATTGATCTGCCACTCCACCCTCTGCCGCATTGAGCAAACACCAGGACACACACCATGCACACAAACGCCTTCGGATGCAGCACATGCTCGTCTTTTGTAAGCCTCCGTGTGTACGTACTCGATGGAACCTGGTGAAAAAGCTAAACCCGCCCATTTACAAACCTTGTATACTGAAGGTCATGCGCACACAAGTACCTGCAATCACATGCTCTTGATCTGAAGGGGTTAAGAGGCTGAAAACATGAAGGTTTGAAGAGGTCTCAGCGTAGCCGTCAAGCAAGTTAATGACATACAAAGGAACCTGGATTCTGTATTGATCCAACACTTCAGCAGCGAGATGAAAACATAGGCAGTCCGGAGCTGCCAGTGGCAGCCGGCGACACAATTACAGCTGCAGTTCATTTCTCAGGTCTGCTGAAACACACTCAGAGTCATTAGTGCAAGAAATGAAAGGAGTTCATTTTGATGGTAATTGTGCAGAATTATATGAGCCAAGGTGACATTTGTGGCAGTAATTATGTGTTTTTCTTGAAAGCCATTCACGGACTCAAATTGTGAAAATATTAAATTAAGTCAATCAAAGACAAAACTACACAATATTCTAGTGCATTATAACAAATGTTAAAAATATGATAGTGACCTGTACCAATCAGCCTATGGTGGAAGCTGTCACTGCGGTATAAACTAATGGCAACATTCATCTGGTGTGTCCTTGTGTCGTGTTAACTTTATCCTGAAACTGACTGGATTTGTTAACATTACCTTATATTTCTTTTTATGTAGGCGTAGAAACCTATTTGAGTTAGTATTCAACAAACTAAAACACTCTTTAGAACAGGGGTTCTCAAACTTTTTTGTTTGGTTTGTTTGGTTTGGTTTATTTATTTGCACTCACAAAAGAGAGAAAAGAAAGAAAAATAAAACTTTAAAAACAAGAAAATACAAAGATAAAACAAAATGTGCAGGAGAGGTAAAAAACAAAAAACAAATGGGCTTACAGAACAACCCCCCCTCAAAATAAATGAATTTTGACAATTAAATAAAAATAAAAAATACACATTTATATGAATCAATTAAACCTACATAATCACAGAACCTGAACAGAATCAATATTAAACACACACAATTCAAAAAAGAAAAAACAAATGATAAAAAGTCAATTGCTTTCTTTCAACATTTTTAAAAATAAATTTAAATAAATTTTTGTGTCTGGGGACCCCTTACAAGGTTGAAATATAATAAATATTTAATTAATAAACCCTATTCTGTTAATGCAAAAATAATTTTCCATTATTTTAACCCCTAAATGCCATGTTAATAGTATTTTTGTTTGGTTTAATATGTTTGTTTTACTAGTGCATTATCCCCATTATGCATTTTTTAAAATAAAAACCAAATTAACAATTTCTTGAAATTTTTTGAGGACCCTCAAGACACGACTCGCGTCTGCAAGTCTCAAACTGACCTCTGCTTTAGAAGTTTTCTTTTTTCTCCTTATAGGTTATAATTTCTTTGCAACATTTTAAGGAATAATTTGTGCTTATTCAACAAGAGTATATAAATAACTGAAATAATATAAAACTGTTGATTTACATGCAAATTTCATTGACATTAAAGGAGAAAATGCAACAAAAGCTAAAACCGTTAGCCAAATTCTGCTTCTTCTAGATGCCTCAATTGATCACGTGCAAAGTTTTCAGTCACTTTTAACATCTATGCAACATTTGTGACCCTTGAAAAATGAGCCACAAAGGAATGGGACTCCAGTACTGTGGGTTCTAATCTTGCCCGTCACTCATTTGATGAAAATGGTCCCAGTTGGTCTCCATCCTGACGGATCGGACCAGTGGTCCCACCTGGTCGGTGGTGTTAAGTTGCCATGACACCAGACTGTTTGTCCTGACCTTTGACCTCCCTTCAGGAAACGGCTGAGCTAAGTCAGAATACATCTCCAGCAGCAGCTTAAGCTCAAAGGGTCGGACAGGAAAGAAGTGAGGAGGCGAGGCTGTGCGCGCCCAACGTTGTATTAGATGAGGGGCATCAAAGGCAGCGTCCTGCCTAAGATCTTAAGTGCATGTTGACACGAGCGCACAAACCCAAATATAACTACACACCTGGGAAATGTGAGCACATACCGACACATCTTTGTCTGTGCTGTCTTTCTTTGTGCTGCCGTGTCAGTAATTATATTTGTTTGACTGGCTGCTTTTTTTGCTGTATTTTTGTCATTATTAATTTATTATTCATCACCACTATCTTTAACTGTCTCTGCTGCAGATGTGTTTTGCTCTGCCCTCTCATTTATCCTGATGTTTTTTTACTCGTTTTTTTCTGTGTGGTCAAATGCAGGGATTGAGTTACTGTGGTTTGTTTTTAATATATATAATACCGTTTTGCAAATATGTAAAACATCTCAAATTTATGAGTCGGATTGTTTGTCGGCGGTAGCCTTTTATCCTGTTGCTTACAAATAATCTTCATGTTCTGGTTATTTCAGAAATGTCTACCAGAGAAGCTCCACGATCAGAAGACAGCCTTGCAGAAAAACTCTATCCTGGCTGGGAGGTAAAGGCCTCTTTATATCATCTGTTTCTTCGCGTTTACACTGCCAAAAAATTTAAATGAAAAAGAGAGCAAACAGCTTGAAAGTTCAGAGTTCGTGACTCAGAACATCAGCTCGCCACACCAACATTTACACGCCTCTCATCTTTTTTTAATCTTCTCTCTTGACTTCTAGTCACTGGTGTTTTTTTCTTCTGCTCTAGCTTACAGCATGTGTTGAAATCAAGTTGTTTTCTACTCACGACAACAAACAAACTGCCTTCTAATCGGTTTAACACATTCAAGTCAAATAGGAGGGGGGGGGAAAACCAACAATTTTTTCTACATCATCATCATTTTACGTTATTCACCATAATTGCATATGGGGCCACATGCACATACGATTGACAAATGGCTTGCATTACACCCACAAAAGCAAAGGAGCAACATGAAAACCAATTTAAAATGGCACACATTATTTAAAATAATTACATATTGGATGCATACAAACGCCCCCATTATGGAAAATAAACATTAAATTGTTAGTGTTCAGTTTTCCTGCTTAGATGTACAAATAAAAACCGCAAACACACATGTACAGAGCGTGCACACGCACACTGGCCCACACAACCCACTAGCCATTGACAACACTGCCCTAGCAACCATCGGGCATCATGCCAAGCCACTGAGGTTGCCTGGTACTGTGTTCTCATGGTAACGCTTTCTGGCTTTGTAAATATGGTACGTGAAGAGCAAAATGAAATAAAAAACGAGGGGTGATTGGGAGAAATTGCACTATAGTATCACATTAAAAGAGCTAATAATTTATGGTTTGTGAATAATTATCCTGGCCCTGCACCAGATGCTATTCTTACTGAAGAGGTGCATTAGCAACAGTAGGGATCTCAGGTCACTGTCCTCACACACACACACATGCAGTTCTGGTTTGAATATCCCCGTGGGGACCGTGCATTGACTTCCATTCATTTTTTTGGAAATTTTATAGCCTAACCTTGACGATTTACCCTAAAATTAACCTCACAGGTACCTACCTGACCCTAAAACTAACCTAAACTCTATTCACACATTGGTCCTAAACATAACCCCCTACCCATAATTTGCATTTGGACCTGTGAGGACCGGGCATTGGTCCCCACGATGCACGTTTGGTCCTCACAAGGCTGCTTTTTCTGGAAAATTGTCCACACGATGTAGGAAAAACAAAGCCACACAGACCAGGGTTCCTGCGAATCCTTAAGTTTTAAAAATCATTGAATTTATCAATCCTAAATTAAGGCCTTAATTAGCCTTAAAATGTCTTAAATCAATCTTTCACAAGTCTTAAAAATGTTAAACATTGTAAATAGGATTATTGTAATTTGTCTCAAATATTAAAATAATTGGTAACATTTATTTTTTTAAACATTCACATGCAGATATTCCTCTTTGACATCACTTCCTGTCGCTTCACATGCAAATATCTCAACAACTGTCCATCTGAGCATTGTGAAATTTGTTTCATAATATGTTAATAATGTCGTCTTTCCAAAAATGTATTCACATTTCTTACAAAAATGCTGATGTCACAGGCACTTTAAGGTTTCATCTACAGCAAATTGGGGTTGAGACCCCACTTTTGGTCATAAAACTCCAAATTTTGGGTCGTTAGAGGATTTCCAGGAATAAAATTAAGTTTAAAACTGACTGCTCAGAATGTTTTTACTACATTTGACAAAAAARCAGTTYGATATGGTCAAAAACAATTTGTTTATTAGGAATATTTGAATACTTCAACCAAAAATACTTTGATTCATGAGTTTCTGCCAGTTTTTATTTTTTTGTCCTTTGTGTTTGTTGTGAAATTGGTCTGAAATTTAATTTCACTTGGCATTAAAAAGTCTTAAAAAGTCTCAAATTTAACTTGCCTTAAACTGTAGGAACCCTGACAGACACACACACTTACACGTTGGTTTTTCTATCCTCGTACGGACTTTGCATCAACTTCCATTCATTTTCCAGTCATTTCTGTAGCCTGACCCCAACCCTTTACATACCTGACCCTAAATTTAGCCTAAACTCAATTTACACCTTGGTCCTAAACCTAACCCTCCACCCAAAATCAGCATCTGTGCCTGTGGGGACCAGGCATTTGGATCCCTGCAAGGTTGTGTTTTCCTGGAAAATGGTTTCCATGAAGTAGCAAATACGCACCCACACACACACATATATCTTTACTTGTATAGGACGAGACAGAAGCATCTAAATCTCCCTCCTCGCTGTTTACTACAGTCTTGTAAAATTTACAGGGTGCACATTATAACAACCACACACGTCTGTTTTGGGACACTTTAATCTCTACATTTGTTCTTGAGAATATCTGGTTCATCCACTCGTCTGTCTGTCCACCGACTCGTGTTTTTAACATAGTAACGCACCCTAGATTTACTCCAACTAAAAATAAAACAACCGTGATGACCCGAACAACAGTCCCTGTAAGATGAATGGGGTCAGTGTGGTGGTCCAAAGCTCGGCAGCTCTTGTCTTTGTGGCCACATTCCTGCTAACTTGGCAGTAATTTATTTGCTGTAATTGGGTATTTGATCCCCTCTGTCCTGATATTAGGGTGAAATCAAGTTGTTTGTGTCTTTTCTGAGATTCTTTCTTTGTCAGCAAGGCCTGCATTAGTTTTGAGTGTGTGTGTGTGTGTGTGTGTGTGTGTGTGTGTGTGTGTGTGTGTGTGCTGCTCAGGATGGGAGACTGTGATGAAGCAAAGATTTGGAGCAGTCTGCTGGCTTCTTAGCTTCTTTAGATTTATTGTTTTTTTTTTCTTNGTGTGTGTGTGTGTGTGTGTGTGTGTGCTGTTTTTAATTTTGTATTCTCTGTAGAGATCAGTCTCTCTCATTCAAAGTAGCACTTCCTTCATTACCTCTAATTTCCTCATTTTTGCTGAGAAAATGTGGTGGATCTAATACTAATTTTCATCTCCGAACRTTTTAAAAAGAAATACTTTTAATATTAGTGTCATCAAATGTTTTAACTCTATGATTGTGTCAGACAGAGAAGTCATAAAACTAACTGAAAACAGTCAGAAAATAAAAAAAAAATAGTTAAAGATTAAATTAAATTGTTTTTTACTCAGTTAACTGCAGAATTATTAGAAGTAACTAAAAAGTTATAGACCCTTAACAAGCAAATCGTGTCTTTTTAAAGATATTTTATATTGTGGATGTTGTAGCCTTCATTACTTGTTTGAACCTAATTTGCACGTCTATATTTTTCAATGAGAATAAAATGAGCTTCTGATGACACCAGTTTTTTTAAGGAAGCTAGCTCAAGTTTTGTCTTTAAATGTGTCCTTTAATCAAATTAAAGTGACCCTTTTCATTAAAATATATATTTTTTCATCAATAATTTCTCAGCTATCAGGATTATCACGTGTACAATAGAAGAGTTTTTTCCTTTTTTCCATTTTCTGCAGACCAGTTTTTCTTCTATCCTGGAATTTGTCCTCAGCTACTCTGCTTTTGATTTGTTTAAACACTACAATGACTTATCYTGAAAAGCCAAAGTTTATTTCTGTTGCATACTTTGTGTCATAAGAATAGWGAAAGATTTTGTTTTAATTTAACTATTCAAGCTGA
Organism: Austrofundulus limnaeus; assembly: GCF_001266775.1. Classification (NCBI taxonomy): domain Eukaryota; kingdom Metazoa; phylum Chordata; class Actinopteri; order Cyprinodontiformes; family Rivulidae; genus Austrofundulus; species Austrofundulus limnaeus. The sequence continues at coordinate 518,305 of NW_013952458.1, forward strand.
ATTTCTTTTTTGTTTCTGAAGAGGCTGAACTGTAATTTTCTCAAAGCCTCACCTGACCCAGCAGCAGCAGCTGGGTTTTCGGGCTTCTAAGCCACCCTGGCCTCTGGCGAAGGGACTTCCCACCAGWCTCACAAACATGCCCGGGCAGATTGGCAAAGAGCTGGCATTGGCACAACCGTGCCGCATGCGTACGTGACCCGACTGCGAATGAGGCGATCTGAGAGGTATAAAAAGGGGAGACGAAGAATCAAGGGGATGAAGGGAGGAGACTAAGTTGGTATAAACAGAGATTGTCTGAATTAAAGGTTAAAAGAAAAAAGTTGAGAGTTGAAATATGCAGTGATAAAGAACAAGTAAGGCTCACATAGTGGAGGGAGGACAGCTAAAAGAAAGGAAATGAAGGGTAGGCGGAGGCTGGGCTTTTAAAATGGAAGAGGGGAGTGGAGAGAGGTGAGATGAATGGGTTTGTTTTTGGAAGCTAGCCAAAAAAACAAAATAAAATGTTTCTTTCTAGCATGTGGCGCTCCTGAAACATATCTTTCATGCGCTGTGCCATTTGTAATAACAAACGTCTGCGTTTGTTTGCAGGCATTGGAGTGAGTTACCGTAATATGCGACTTGTAAACGAAGCCCCAGCCATCTTCTAAACCCAAGGTTGTATTTTGGTGCATTGACAGAGTTGAATAGGAGGCCTTGCAGCTCAGCTTTGCAGCAGCCATCAAATAATCTATGAGTACTCGAGGCGCACAGCGGCATTGTCAAAACACATCCATTGACTGCTAATAACAGCCAATTTTCTGCTTTTGCTGGAGATCACCTCAGCTAGATGTCGAACGTGTGGGCGCACCCCATTATTTATGGAGCATAATAAGAGAGATTGACTGGATAGTGCTGTTACTCCAAGCTGTCATCCAATTACTCACTCATTAGATTCTATTTGAAACCTTTGAAAACTAATAAACAACAAACCAATTTCAGCATTACCCTGAATGTACTTTGTTAAATACCACAAATCGACAGCCTCTTTTAGCRTGGAGTGCTGTCACCACGACACCATCCTGGAAATCTGAAGAGGTAAAACGTAAATACAAACACCTGCAGGCATTGATACAASCAGCATTTATCTATAGGAACTGTGTAGACATACAAAATCCTACATGCAGACATAGAGTCCCTCTATTTCATAATTCTTTCACTGATTGTGTGTTCACTATTGTAATGCCTTTTGATATTTAGTAATGCCTAACAATAGGTTACCTCACTTTTAGTATTATTTTTACATTAGTAGTGTGGTCATCTAGGATTCTGTAAATAATAAATGATCGCATTTATTTTTAGATCAAATGAGTCACTGAGTACGCTCATCTTATTGTGTGTTTTGTCCATTCATTTTTGTATAAAGAAGGTTTTACCAAAAATAAGAAGAACCAGTGAATTTACTTATAACCGTGTGTTATAAGAAGTGTAAGTGAATCCTCATAAGAGTGTAGGTTGTACCCCTACATTATTATGTTTACGTGATGGCATCAATAAAGTTCAAAATAAGTTTTTTTTGGTCAAATACTTTAGGATAGGTCATATTCTTATATGTAATATATATAATACAAGATAAGTAGATTATTCATCTACTTTATTGATAGAATGACATTTATAAAAACTTTAAATGTCAGTTTTATCAGCTGATTTTTGTTTTTTAGCATTTTGAGCACCTGAATGTTTTCTGTGCCTCACACAAAGGATTTTTAAAATATATATAAACATTTAATCTAAGATGAACTTAAAATTCTTTCTGGGGGTAAAAGCCTGAATAAAATCTACAGAAAATTCATGTTAATGTTTTAAGTTTTGATCAGCTGAACCGGTGACGTCCAGTAACTGTGTTCAGAGACGACGGCGGCACCAGAGTCTGCTAAAACACAAACAATAGAAGGTGACTGCCAGAGTTTAACCTCCTGAAAGACAGTAAAACAGCGCTCAGAAGCGCTGAATCAAATCTTTGAGGATATGGAAGATTCCAGCAGCTCTGCTCGGAGAAGTAGGTCAGGCTGACGCCTACAGTGAGAACTGCAGGTTAAGTGCTCGTCTTTGTATTCCAGACAGTGAAGGTCCACCGTGGCTTTCGGTAGGGGGAGGGGGTGTCTTTGTTCTGTGCCTTCCCACAAGAGGGAGACAAGTCCACAGAAATGTACAGACTGCAGACTTTCACGATCACAGCCTTAAAACTTTTTTTTTTGATCTTGTGGCAGCAGATTAAGCTTTTCTGTCTCTTTTGGTGTGTTTTCTGCTTTAGATTGCAGCACATTCCACCTCACAAGAAGAGGATATATCCCCTTTTCTTAGATTAAAACTATTTGCATCATCTGAAACATAATTTTGTCGTAAATTTCTGACATTGCCTGGAGTTAGATGGACAGAAAGTGMCGATGATAGCAGAAGACAGAGAAAAACAAATGACAAGAAGACGGAGAGACGCCAGACTCCAGCGCTGACCCTGCTCCGGTGCTCTGCAGTGTGAGGTAGTTGGTTGTATGGTTTCGCATAATAAACAGCCTGGAGATAACTGTACAACCTTCTAGCTTTCCCTGCGGAGTCACTCAGACTTCTCATGAATGCCTTCTTCTGCCTCTTGATGTGGTGAGTATGAAGATGGACACAAAACAAAAGTGCACAAAGTTAGAAAAATATTTACATTTTTATAGAAGTAAAAGAAAAAAAACAGTTCAAGCACATTTTATTTCAGGTCTGGAGTTAATTAATACGCCTACACGATTAATCAAATCTCTGACAAGACATCCAGCGCGTCTGTTTCTGTGAAAAGCGAAAATGATGACCTGACGGTCTGCGACACACACATCACAACCAATATTACATCTGAAATTGTTCCAATTTCTTCTCTGGTAAATTCAATTAGGAGCCAATAATCATGTTGACACAAAAGCAAGCTATAAAACAGTTTCAGAGCTGACTTTAAATCTAATATATCTGGACCGGGTTTAATTAGGTTTTTGCTTTCGAGGTCCAGCTAATCCAGACATCGATAGAACCACCTCGCTCTGCGGTGCTGGTTGATTTGCTGTTTGGTGCAGTCCAACGGGATATCGTACTAACTATAAATGAGGGTTGGTTTCTGCTGAAATAAGAACAAGAAAAATAAAAAAATATCTTATATAGTTATGCATTAGATCAGTTCTAAATGTTTTTTAAACTATTTACTTTGGATTTTATTGATGCTATTTTCTGCTCAGCTTCAAACAAAGAGGTATCGAGCGTTGTCTGGAATTAAAACGGGGTTTTTTTGTGCACATCTGTTCTGCGGGACTTAAAACCTTCAGGATGAAAGATCCGAATGAACCGACTGCACTCTGTAGTAGAAGRCAGATAACGAGAAAGTGCCCAGACGTTAGAATCAATGCCCTGAAGAATGAGGCTGTATGTGAACTTGCTTACTGCCTCCGCCTCCCTCTTCTTCCTGCATGCCACCCC